>NW_027270998.1:1200000-1800000 GCF_040938485.1 Diadema antillarum | reverse complement strand
TCATATAGTGCTTCATAAAGTATCTTTGCACAATTATAGTTTGTATTAATACAATCGTATGTTGCTATAGTGAGTGTGACAGTAAATCTTTGACCTTCATTTCTCTTTTCTCGTAATGTAAAGTGCAAGTTGCATTTGATTTACTTTAGCAAAGTTTGTGTGGTAGGGAATACAGCTGCATGCTTAAATATGCTGGATACCTCAATGTTGCCCTTCTACATGTTGTGACATACCCCCTCTACTGTTGAGATGGTGTACAAGGTGTGGTTTTGTGGTCATGTCATGCTTCACTCCCTCTCTCTCTCTTTCTGTGGTACGTTGGCAGGTTGGAATCAATTGTAGTCTAATGTAATATGGAATGTACCCTATCTGTCATTGTTGTTTTTTTTCCCCCATCATCCTGTATCTGCAATGCAAAGCATAGATGTAAAAAATGTACCTAGAATCATTGTCCATATGTTTTGTTTTAATACTGAAACTCATCCTGTGTGAATAGCCCTTATTATTCAGTCCTCGTCCACACACAGTCATGCTATCATGAGAGCTCATGATCAAGTCCCCTGTTAACCCTTTGTGTGCTTTGAGTGCTTGCTGACACAGAAAACCTCATAGGGTTGTGTACACCATCCAAAGTCCCTAGTACAGAAAGGGCTAAAGCCACAAGTATCCCCCTCCCTATCCCACCCCTTCCCCCCCCCCCCCCGAAAAAAAAAAAAATAATAATAATAATAATAATGAAAAAGATTAAAAATGAGCAAGTAGAAGAAAAATCAGGCACTATGATTATAAATCATTGATAGCCGTAAGTGTTGTTTTATCAGATGTTTCACAATTTACATCAGAATGTGGTATTATTGTATCAGTAGAAATCTTATGTACACAAGTTTCTAATAGTACACACAGTGAACAACCATACATAGCGATGTCGTGTATGATATGTGGTGGAAGTTGAGCTTGTTAGAACCCACTAAGATAAGACACACATCGATCAAGCTGTGAATGTTTGAAATATTAGATTTTCCGATATTTTGATAAGATTATTTCAATCGTGATTTCAGAGTGGTAATTCATTTTAGATACTATGTAGAGAGAAATCTGACCCTCATCACCTGTATCAGCCAGCACTCTAGTGTAATTAAAAAAGAATTCATTAGGGAGGGATATCCTTGATTAACACTCACCTGTTCTGATCCAATTAGCATGAGGAAGCACGTAGAATGAATAATTCATGAAGATTTATTAGAGGCAACAAATGAATCTCAATACGCGTCAATCAAAAATGAGGTGTTCAGGATATTTGCAGATAATGGAATAGGGCTCTGGAGTAAGGCTGTATTTGTGATAGCGTCCACAACAAACAGCATGTTACCTACAAGATAGACATGACAATCTGCATTTTTTTTTTTGTCAGTCATCACACCATTACCAGAAGCATGATCAAGACTGATGTTGGAAAACAACCCTTTATAAAAAGCTTCATGCATTACTGTAAAAGCTGTTATTTTCGCATACTGATATTATTTGCAAATGAGGAGATCACGGACATTTTCACAAAATTTCGTTTTCCTGATTTGATATTGAGGCTATCAGAAATGCACAAATGCCTGTCTATTCACAATATTATCGCATGTTCTTTTATAGATTCATGGCTCAACAGTGAATCGCGAAGTTGATGATAATTAAACTGTCGTGAAAATAACAGCCTACTGTATACGGGCACTCTCGTTATAACGAACACGGTTATAATGAAATTCGGTTACAACGAAGTAAAAATTCGGGTCGCAACGTTATCTATGCTATGTATTTTTATTGTTTATTTGTTCGGTTATAACGAAATTTCGATATAGCGAAAGAAAACTGCTGGTCCCGAGGACTTTGTTATAATGGGAGTCCACTGTACAACATACTACATTGTAATTGTATGAAGTCTGCTTTGGTTGTGCCTCGTACAGTACTTGTGCACTGCAAGTGAAATCTTATGCTGTGAGTTGATCCCATTTATGGACAAATGTTCGGACCCTAAACGAACCCCTGCGCTCCCTTCGTCGAATCTATGCCGAAAGAGATCTAGCCATCTTCTCTCGCCAGGATGTTTACACATCGCTGTCTGTCGCTTCCGTACCAAGGGACTAGTTGCATTTATTTTAAGGAGTTGACCTTTGTGGTATATTCTATAGTATCTATGGCTTTGTGATACAGATGTCATAGCTTTTTACATGTTGCACTGTATTGTTTGCTGCTCAGTTACACTGTAAGCTTGTTGGATTGCTCTTAGAATTTAAATTGATACAAAACTGTCGAATTTGATGGTATGAAAGCATCAATGAGAAGAATGTGGTGTAAATATTTACTGTTAGAAACAGACTGAATGCTACTCTTGCGTTATTCACCCAAAATACGAAATATGCTAACATGAAGTGATGGTATAACGTTGAAGATACATCTCAAAAGCAATGGAAATTACATGATCATATGTAGTGACAGATAGATGAATGTTATTTGAAGCAATTTGACACAAAAAGTTAAAAGTGTTTGTGTGAAATTTACAAGTATTTTTTTTTAATGGAATAATGATATTATTTTTAGATTATGGTTTCATTGAGTCTCTCATATTTTAGTCTTTCAGTAATGTCTGCCAAAACCTAATCTCTATGTGTAGATTTTGTGAATGTGTTGTGAAAAGGTTTCACACAGTTGAGCATGGTTTAAAAATTAAAGTTATAGTAAATAGCTGTGCATTGCATTGTTTAAGTATAAATTTGTTTTATGTCCATATTTAAGCCACTGCCATGCAGTTTGCATTTTATGTGCTTTCCTTTTGCAGTGTGTGTTTGCATTCCTTCATGGTTCTTAGCAAAAATTAAAGCAAAAGGCCAAAACCAGAATAACAAACAAGCAAACAACAACCCTGCCTTGAGGTCATAATGTCTCCCTTCCCCTTCTTCCCCACCCCTAACTGTTTTGACCCCCCTTAAAACATGTGCCCCTCCCCCACCCCCCTGACGACTTCCCGGTACAGGAAATGAATGATTTGAGGGACCTGTATTATGATTACCCCGTGGAAGAGGAGGAGGAGGAGGAAGATGAGGAGGAGGATGTGAGTGTGTTGCACCATGGACTAGACCCGCATGGTGACTGCTTTGCTGACTGCTTGCTGCATGCTGACTGTTTTAAGCTTACTGACTGACTATATGTAGCTAGCATGTCCATGCATTGTAGCTGGCAGGCACTCTTGTTATTACAGCATTGAATGGGGAAAAACATGGAATTAAGGCCTATAATAATTTGTGGACAGATTTTGCCATCTTTTTCCCAATGTGTGATATGTCAGTTG
Organism: Diadema antillarum; assembly: GCF_040938485.1. Lineage (NCBI taxonomy): Eukaryota > Metazoa > Echinodermata > Echinoidea > Diadematoida > Diadematidae > Diadema > Diadema antillarum. The sequence continues at coordinate 1,796,666 of NW_027270998.1, read as the reverse complement.
GGGCATAGAATCTAGCTTTGAGCATTGCATGTTGTATATTTAATAGCAATCATGGGGCGTAGAATCTAGCTTTGAGCATGCACCTTGTATAGTAGCACTCATGAATATGAGTTGATGATTGATACCGAAAGAAAAGAAGAGAAGGAAAATATACTGGTAGAGATATATTTTATTGCAATATTCTTCTACAGTCTACTGTAGATCTGTTTGTTAATAGCAGGGTTTGTTTTTGTTACAGTGTCTAACAGTGGTCCAAGGTTTGTGTGATAATTATAAATTACAGCTGTAGGTGATGTATCAAGTGCATTTCTTTGTAATATGCCAGAGTACAGTTGTAGTATTACAGAGGCACAAAATACTAGGATAACATATTTTTTTCTTTTTCAATAACTGTCAGTACATTGTATTGGCAACTGCATCTTCATGAAAGAGAGAATCAGGGGGGAAAAAAAGATACAGGATATGCCATGTGGAATATGTATCCCTGTGACTTTTTGGTTATTTGCCATGGTAACAGAATTCTGCTAGTGTCAGCCAAGATGAGTCAAAGAGAGGAAAACATGTGTTAGAGCGTATGGTTCCTGTGTGCCTTACCCCCTGTCTCTGATTGTGCTTGTGGAACTTGTATTGACTGTTAAATGCTTGTTTGAACTTTGCATCTTGATTAGCAAAATGTAATTGTTTTCTATGTGAAAATCTATTGTAGTTGACAGAATATGCTTTTCTTAGGGTTATTTTTTCACATTGTATGTATTTTTGATATTCACAAGAGCACAAGGCATGAAAGATGCAAAACCTTGAAATGCATCCTGTCCAAAACTGCAATAAAAAATGAGACAAAAAAGGAGAGAAAATGAAATTGACTGAAATCACTGTTAATGATCATATCCCTTTGTTTGTTTGTCTCTTGCTTGTCATGGTAACGATATCTTGCAAGTGTTAGCCAAGATGAGTCAAACAGTAATGGACACACATGTTCTGGCTTGTGATTCCTGTGCTACCTTGCCCCCATCCATGATTTTGCCTTAAGAGCTTATGTTGACTTCCCCTGGCATGTTCATGCATCTTGTTCAGTGATATGTACTGTAAAAGTGGATATTTTCCCGCAACTAATTTTTCGCGCTCGGCCAGGCAAGAAGAGTTTCGCGTGTTTTTAATTCCACGGAATCAAGACGGCCACTACTGAAACATACAGCAGGCAAAAGTATTCGTGTGCTTTTATTTGTTGCGCTAGGTTCTGGTTGCGTGAAATGCGCGAAAATTTCAACACGGCGAAAATTTCCACTTTTACCGTAATCATTATCTGACAGGGGAGGGGGTTGCTTTTTAGTAAATGTGCTTGAATTGACCAGTAGACAGACTAATGGTTAACATAATGATAATAAAAGTTGTGCTACTTTATGCAGGTCCATAGGTATCTGTAGTACTAGAATAATAAAATAAAAGCTCAACACCAAGACAATTCTACTTGAGTCACAACATTTACTTCATGAACAAATTGAAACTCACATGAATACAAATGGAAATTACCTGTTATGTTTTACTGTTGAGAAATTGACAAATTACTGCAAGGGTGGGAGATTAGCATATGTATATATAAACAAAATATTATTTGGCAGGTGCTTCCATCGCTCCTGAAGCTTGGGAGAGGCATGATGTAATTTTGAAATTCAAGTTATTCAACCTAATATTTGCAGGACTGAATTCCTCCAAAGTACTTCAAGGTTTCCTTGCTTTTCTGTTTGTTCCACACTTGTTTTATTTGCTGCATGAAATTCAGCCTTTGCTAAAAATTATTTTTCATTCACTGCAAGACTTCCATAGTGTAAATTGCAGTGATATTATGTAGCATGTTACATGTCATGAATGGTGTGTCAATGTTATGTCTGTTTAAATACTTTTTCCCAGTGTTAAGTTTCCTGCATGTCATTAAGTATTCCAAGATCTATAACAGGAAAGAACTGTCAGGTAGAGCTAGACCTCTCTTGTATGATAGTTGTTATTTTATTCCTGGGTGGAATCAATAAATAGGAGGGTCACTTTTCAACACTTCATTTTAGTACTCAAACATTGATGTTATCTGTGTTGCTTAATATGTATCTTGATGTTTGTTTGTTTGTTTGTTTGTTTGTGGTTGTTGTTTGTTTTTTTTTTTTTTTTGGGGGGGGGGGGTTTGGTCTCCAATGACCCAAACCGTAAGGTTTCTTTCTTTCAAAATGTTCACATTATGCTTGTTGCTGAATGATGTTAAAAGACAGTTGTTTAAAAAAAAATAAGAGAGAGAGAGACAGTGGGATATCTCATAGTTGTCATGAAGATAGTTGTTATCAAGCAAGGGATCCTCTCAGACTTACAACATGTCAGACACAAACATGACTACAAGTATGACAAGAATGTCAGTGTTCAGTGTGGCATTTCACTTTTATTGTCATTGTGGTCCCGAGACAATACAACACTTGGCAAGGAGTTGAGACACTAGCATTGAAAAAGGGCAGGTGATGAAAGAGAGCCACTTCATGTTCATGTAGTTAAAGCCTCAATTTGAGCTTCTGAGGTCATAAAACTTGCAATCAGATCGGATTAGAAATTTGCATGTACTTTTAGAAAATTCAGACATGTTGTACAGTTTATGGAAATGTGCTCTTTTTTGGTCAGTTTTTAATTAGTCACTATTAAAGAAACAGATTATTGCTTTTTCTCTCCTCCACATCTTCAGACAAGAAGTATGCATGCCATTGATTGCATGGTTGAACAGTGTACTAGCTAGTAGCTAGAATGTTTTCCCCCATGCCCTAATGTTTTCAAATCCACACAATAATTTAAATGCATGTATGTATGCCAGTAGTTGAGAAGAACATTCAGGGTCATGAAGTAAGTGAAACATGAAGCATGTGCAAACAAAATTTGCTGGCAGGTGGTTAAGTTGACAGAAGTTAATTGACTAATCTCCCTGAAGTAATACCTCTTTGAAGTAGCATTTGTATCCAGAGGGATTTGAAGTGTTAATACCTGTTGTCTACTACCTTTAGGCAATTGATAGGCATACAAGCTACAAGCAATTATGACATCAATATTACTTTTTAAGTCAAAGCATTTTGAGATCAAAGTAGAGTTGAAGTTGACTGGTGAGTATCATGGTAATATAAATCCCAAGATTGTAGCAGAGTGTGCACTTTGTTTGTACAAAGTTGTCATATTCAGAAGGTATTTCATGGAAAAAAATTATTAGAACAAAAGAAATAACGTGTTATGATTAATTTGTATCTCTCTTTCTCTCTCTCTCATTGAACAATAGGCTTTCTTGAGTAGGAGCAACTCAACAGGCCACAATTATTCTCATCGGAGGGCGATGCAGCAGAGAAATGCGAAGGAAAGCAGAAATATTTACGGCCAACAAGCAAGCTTGCATCAGGGTATGTCCCACATCTTGTGCACATGTTGTTAAGTTCGAGTCATAATGATGCTGCTGATGATGATGATGATGATGTGATGATGATGATGATGGTTTTGGTGATAATGATGATAAGAATAATGATATGGTCTTATTTATCTAGCTTTGCCTCTTCAGTGTTGCCATTGTTCTTCCAGAGAGTCCTGCCATTATTAATGCTCTAGCATTGTCAGGTACCAATTTACACACCTGGGTTGAGAGGGACATGATAGATAAAAACATCTTGTCCGAGGATGTAAACACTTGATGGGATTTAAACTCAGGACTTGTGATTGAAGCACAGGAGTCTTACCACTATGCCACTGTGCCCCCACACAATGACTAGTCTGGCCATATTTGGAATTATTTGTGTACTAATACATGTTTGTATTACATATACTTTACAGTGTATATGTATGACTATTTACATATCAGTAACAGTTGGTTGTTAATCTCGGGGATGGATTGTTATCTCCTCAATTCTGATTGGTTAACTTTGAAAAGCAGGGTTTCTTTTGTTGTTTTTAAAGGCTCGCAACTAAAGTGATATTGGAAGTTTAGTCTCATTGCAAGGACCTTGGGAAAGATGTGTTGTCCTTACCTCTGTATCAATCAAAAGTCATACGTAGAAAGTAGGTCTTCAAAGCATTTATTTCATTTTTTAAAGAAATCCCATGGGACCAGTTCTGCATAATCTGGCTGATGATGTCAGTGGGAAACTGTAAATTAATGTCACAATGTATGTCTTACTAATGTGCTAGGAAGGAGGGAGAGAGAAAGAAACTCTTCAATTTTAATTTTCCACTTTCAGTGATACCGAAGGACTAACTTTCGGGGGGGGGGGGGGGGGGGGGAGAAATAAAAATTATTTACTATTGGAAATATGCACAAGAAAATTATTCATTTATCGCAGTATTTGGTTAGCAGTCTGAACCCGTTGCACTTTTAAAATAGACCTGGCAACCAATGTGCCATCAGACAGGATTGGCATAAAGGCAGAAGAAACCAGGAAATAGGTCTAATTGATTGTATGAGTGTAGGAAATGTGGACCAGATGAGATGGGGTTGGGTGGTGTGTGGGGTGGTGGGGGGGGGGGGGGGGGGATGGTGTACCATTGGCAACAACAGATACATAAAATTTGAATTTCTGCCTACACAGTGTTCAGTTGTTGGATAGGATGGACTAGGATTGTCAGCATATTATCCACTCGTGATCAGATGTGTCTGCTGTCATCCAATGGCAGAAATATAGACTTATACTGACATACTCAGAAGTTCATTGCAAATATAAGTCTTTCAGAACTTTGTGGTTTGCCTTCGAATGCATGCTCATCTACAAGATGGCATGTTCTATCTGTTTCCCTTGTTGTAGCCTGGCGTGTTCACATGTTTCTTTCCTGAGTCTAGAAGCAAAGTAGGGCTAAAGTGCAGGAAACTGCCGCGACAAAAGGAGTTTTCTTTTTTGTATGAAAAAATCCCCAGCATCCATTCTTCTCGGCACTTCCTGCTTGGTAACTTGGTGCCTTTCACTTGCGGGAATGCCGAGTCTCGTCACTCTGTCTGCCATTAGTTAGTCATGCTTAGCTGTCGGACAGGTTGCAAAAAATTTGATGACGGGTCCACACCCACCCCCACCCCCACCTCCAAATGACTTTCTCCTATACCCCCTTGTGTGAAGTCCGGAAGGAGAATTTTTTTTAGGGATTATGCGTGATATGATAGAGCCTTGCGAAGTGTAGCAGTTGAGACGTTTCTTGTGGGGTAAGCCTTCCTTTCATTATCACATCGTGTGTTTGAATGTTTTCATCCTTGGTGCTGTAGGGAAACGGCAGTTTAATCTTTGTACTTGAAAATATGGACACATGTTGTATATGATCTACTCCTCTATCTTTGCTGTAAGATTAGAGCAGAGTTGACGGTATAGATGATGCCTGATTATATTGCATTCCACATAGGTTATGTATCAGAATGGGCCATTTCAGTTTGCAGTGTATTAAAGACAGACAGATATATAGATAGATATATAAGAGATGGATTGATAATATAGAAATAGATACATGTAGCTTACAGATAGATTAAAAGAGATAGAGACATAGATCATAGAAAATAGAAAGATAGATAGACAGATATATAGAAATAGAGACATGGAGCTGGAGAGAGGGAGAAAGAAAAAATATGATCAAAGGAAAGTGTGTATGACATGAAGTGACAGAAAAGGAGGGAATAGGATACTCGTGGATAAAGGAACATGTATGTAAAAGTGAGATATAGATAGGTATATTGATATGGATTAGCAGTGCAGTGATGAACAGTGTGGTAACTGAAGTTGAGATAAAGATGATTGGAAAGAAATGAAGTATAAATACTTTCTTTGACATTAATTGTTTAAATATGAAATATTAGGGTGCTTCTAGATGGATATACATTGTATCATTGATGGTTACATAGGTGTATTGGCAGGTAGAAATGATTTCGAAGATATTTTCAAGGGGGGGGGGGGGCACCAATTCAAATAATGTACATACGACATATACATGTATTTAGCGAGTCTAATTATTCGTGAATCGGAACTCCCCAACAATTTCATGAGTGGATAAATTCGCTATCGTGGAGTACAGTACCAAAAGGAGGAATGTATGCGTGCACGTCACATTTATATTGGAATGAGAGTTAATATTTTCTCTCGCTTTTGAATATGCAAATAGCATCCCGCTCACAAAATTCACGAATATTATTCCGCTCACGAAATTCACGGAAAAAAAAACCCTCGCAAAATATTTGGCACATATATTCAGGGTTTACAGGGAAAAGTGCTTTGTAATAGATAGGCAAAGAGAAGCACATAAGTTCACGGGGGTGCCATTTATAGGTTTAAAGCTGGAAAAAGAAAGGAAAGGAACAGACTGTTTGACAGGATTGAATTACAGCGTGGAGTATGTCAAAGGTGGGGAAAAACAGATAGCCATATTTGAAAGTGTTAATAGCTTTATCCTAGCAGTGTATTTAAGCACATATGATATGATAAGAGTTTAGCATACAGTCTCATGGTGAAACCTTTTATAGGATGAAGTGGTTGTTAGAGCTGTGGAGTGATAAAGTGAAGCAGGCAGGTATAAGCTCATTAGAGGGGTGTTTTAAGGTGATTTATCAAAATCGTCAGCGTGGTATGAAAGGAAAGGGGTGAATGCCTTCTGCCACATTTACACTATGTTCTCAGTGGCCACACAGCCCCGTTTGCCTGAAACGTAGTGCATTGTGGGTAGATGGGACATTTTCCTGTTTTTCTCCCTCCATATTCTAGTCTCATCAGCACTGGGACTGCCGTGGCAAATTTTTTGATAGTTCAAAAATCTGACACAGCATCCAAGGCAATCGCGGCTTGTCACATTTGCCTATTTGCCTATCCTGTCTCACAGCGTTTTCTCACATCCATCCTGCTTCGTCCACGGTGGCCTGAAACGTGACTGCCGTGGCCGCCTGGAACATGTTGTAAATGCAGCATTAGACAAATCAGACGATGCATTTGGTACACTGAACAGTAGAAGCATCAGACAGCTATTTGAAAGTGTTAAAAGAATAGCTTTAGACTGGTGATGCATGGAGGGAGAAAAAAAAACGAACAAGAGTTTATTTAAGCAATTGTGTAGTGAAACCATTGTCAACTGAAGTGGTCATTATTAAGGTCTTTGGAGGACAAGAAGGAAATGGGTATCACTCACTACAGGAGTGAAGTGAAAATTTTTATTGTAAGACGACAGCGTGATCTGTTCAGTGCTTCAATGGGATTATGTTTATAGGTTAGTAAGAAACTACAGAAATAGAAGAGAGGAATATATGACAAGAATACATGGAAACATAGAGTGCATTGAACACTTGAAAGAATGTTTGATTACACCCATACTGCTGAATATTGGAACAATGTAGGGCACTATTGATACGTCTAATACTCCAAAGGTGGAAATTTTTGCAGTGTGGATATTTTTGCACATTTCACAAAATAATAAACTAGCCTGCAACTTTTTTGCTTGTTACACAGTGTATGTAACACTATTTTATGTTTTGATTCTGTGGAATTAAAAACACATGAAATATATCATTTGCGACCGTGCACCACAAAACAAACAAACAAAAAGTTGCACCCATTGCTTTTACGTGAGGACTCAAAACAGGTGAAATGGGTCAACTTTTCGAAGTCAATCTTGAGTTTTTCATATTTTCTGAAAGAGCTATCTTTCTTCCACATTATTTTTTGATTTGGGATCATAAACAAATGGGAAAGTGTGTTTTCAGCAGTTTTTCTACAACCCTTTTTTTTTGGGGGGGGGAGAGTAGAATGATCAGGTATGTCTTTGAGGTCCCTTTTCATTTCTTGAAATCCCTAGCACACTCTTCACTTTCAAGTCTAATAACTTTTGAAAGGATAGTGCCACTACTTTGTAAGTTCACATTAATCATGGACAGAATGTGTCCATAGAACATGCTAAATTCCAGCTTAATCTGATAATCCCTTCATTGTTGTTGCTCCAGTGGTTGACATTGTGTGTTTTGTCCCTTTCATTGCGCAGCTAGCGCGGCTTTGTAAAGATTAAGCACTTGAATAGACCCTGTACTTCAAAGCCCCTTTTCTCAGTTCACACTTTTCCAGAGTGTGTGCTTTCTTTCCAGTATTCAGGCAGGTTAGGGGAGTCCATTTGAATTGAGTTATACATAATTTTAAAGCTTAGAGTCTGCTCTTTCAGAATCTGCCCTTAATCAAAAATCCATGTCTGGCGACTTTTTGTTGGTTTTGTGATGCAGGGTCACATTTCCAGCCGAGCGCAAAAATTGCCCGTGCAAAAATTTCTGCTTTTACAGTAGACATTATATGATTTCCAAGGAAAAACATGTGTTGGGACTTAGCTTTTGTGCGGATAAATTTTTGTAGGAGGTAGTGGTCATAAGAACTCTATAAGACGTGAAGCACGTAGGTTAAAGCTTCTCACAGGTGGCGAGTACAACATCTAGAAAGATGACGGACTGTCTTATCACTTAATCTGTGAGTCAGTGTGGCTAATTACCAGCTAAGTGTGTGGAGCTGCGACGCTTTAAGTGCTGGGTATCATGTTTCGTCATTGTGAGAAGATTGTCTCATACACGATTTGTTCTGTATGCTCTATTGTGCGCATACAGAAAGCGTAATGTGAAGACGGTACAAATTTTCTCATCAGTGGTAACATCATATCTAATGTGTGCATTTGATAGTTTAAGAATGTTACTGTGTTGACATTTCTATTAGAGCTTAAAGGGATCATATAGTTTTGGTTGAGACCTAATTTTAGGTTTTTAACATTTTTTGGTGAGATAATGAGAAACCTCTTATGAAATATGAAAGAGCATGTAATTCCATGAGGAATTCAACGTTTATTTGATGAAAATTGGTTTTGAAATGGCTGAGATATCCAAAACAGAGCGATTCTAATAAAGTGTGGGACCCACACTTCATTATACAATCGCTTTGTTTTACTTTGTTTTTGGATGTTTCAGTCATTCCAAACCCGAATTTCATCAAATAAACTTTGAATTCCTCTTAAAATGGTATGCTCTGTACTATTTCATAAGTGTTTTCTTGGCATCATGCAAAAATTTAAAAGCCCAATTCTCATCTCCACCAATACTGTACCATCCCTTTAATTTTGCAAAGTGCCATAGGAATTGAGCACTATGTTTGAAATTAATCATTTATATAATATTCAGTTTCACTCTTTGATAGCTGTGCAGGATCCACCATTTAGGACACATATTTAGATCACATCCATGAATTCTATGTTCATTCTTAGTTAGCATTTGTTTAGGTTTTTGCAGCCCCCAGGGCCGAGATCATAATCAGCATTACATGTATATGTGACTGATATCAGTTTTAAGAGAAGCAGGCGAGAAAAAAAAAAATACAGGACATTTGATGTCATGTTCCAATGACTCATGATGACTGATAAGAACATCCTTCCCTTTGATATGATTTTTATATGATATTCCTACAAGTGCACATCACTTTATGATATCTTTCAGTTTGTTGCAGTGTTCCTGCAGTATTTTCTTTTGTCTTCTCATAAAGACTTGATGTTAGACTAGGCAGATACTTTCAGTTCCAGTGTGCAAGGCATGGTTCTCAAGTATATTAATTTTGGTTCCATCTGAATTTGTTGGCTTCACATCTCTGTGTTCTGATGGTGTAACAAGTCAAATCGTCCAGGGCATCAAGTGTTCAAAAGTGACAATTCAAACCACTCCAGTTGCTATAGCGACAGGCTTGGCTCCTGACTGTTTGAGACAGTTGTTGAGCAAACAAGATGGGTATGACTGGGGGGGGGGGGTACCTGCATTATAAATTACTGTGCCCCTGATGATATTATCCCTCATGATTAAGTCTCCCCCTACCCCCTCCACAATACTAAATTATCTTCTGTTGGTAGTGTGTAGGCAGGCAAATAGCATTGTCATTGCTTGCTTATTTCTTGTCTTTACCCTTTTGAAATGCAATTATTCCTCTCATTTTCCCCATTAAATTTCTCTGAATCTTTGAAATATTCGTGATTGAGATAAACATATGTTCCGATGTTTTGCCATGAAGAGTCAACCTACAAAATGTCTCTGTGCAGTTGCCATATATGACACGTGGCAATGATTGCCTGAATAGGCTCCTACCCTTCAACAAAGCACATAGTGCATACTGTACTTGTCTAAATACCAGTAAGACTGATAATAGTCTTGACCTTTCACAGATCCTATTGAGCAATGCATTGACAGGATGTCAACAATTCTTGCACAATTGGAATGATCCAGGGCTGTACATCCTTGTATGCTGTGAGAAGTTGAAAATGGTCATGATCTTTAAGACTGTGTCATTGACTCTTTCTTCAGTTTTTAGAACGGAAGGAAACCCTGGCACAAAAAGCAAGCCCTTGTTTTTAATGTTCAAAGAAGATTCCCCTCGTTTTCTGGAGAATGTTAGGGATTTGAACTTGCAAATTGTTCATGGTGACGTGAGTCAAGAAGCAGATGTTTAGTCGTCTGAGTGGAGTGTTGATATGACCCATGGGGGAAAAAAAAGAAGTTGGTAAATCATATTCTTTGCTGTGGAACAGACATATTTAGATGGTTCAATTGCTCTGCATGGATTCACAAAAATCCCTGTAAGAGCAACGATAATAGAGTCTTGGAATATCAATTAAGAAACTGTGCATATCAAGTGCAGATGACCCTAGCATTGGATGTTTGATAGCTTCTCCCTCTTGACTCTGTGTAAGGTGAACAATATCCCCATCATTGAAAACTGCCAAACATAGTTTGTATTGATGTCATGTTTCTGTATATTTATGGGCAAATGTATAAGACATATCCAAGTTCATGGATATTTTCAATAACTTTTAAGAAAATAGCTACTTATCACTTATGATATTGAACAAGAACTGACATAGATTTTTTTCTGTTTGCTTGATCCTGATTGTGTTACCAAAAAAAAAAAAAAAAAGAGGTACACCTCTAGTACTTCCACGCAATGTTAGGTTTGGGCCTTCTATAACAGTATGTTTAAATAGCATGTACACTGTACATTGTGTGTTCTGCACTGTACATAAACCTTTGAACTACAACACTGTTTTAGTACAATGTGTGTGTTAATAGATTGATGTGGATATCAGTTGTGTAATTCAACAGTGTAGCCCAAGATTTCTCCAGTTGTATCGATAAAGTGAATTTGACCTCTCCTCTCCTTGTCAAGCAGTTGTTTAGACAACAATCTTTGTAAATGTTCATTGATAAGGAGGCATTCGAAGAATCAGAGTATAGTTGCATTGACAGATTAAATACGTATGGAAGCAACTGCTTAATGGTTTCGTAAGAGACAGGACGTGTGTTAGAGAGTGTGTGGTGTAGGGTGAGGGTGGGGGAGATGAGAGTAGGGGGAAGTACCAAGGTCATGCTGAGTTATCAGTTCATCAGTGAGACATAGCTCTGTACGTGACATTGAGCCTATGTGCTGGCTTGTGATCTCTCCCCCTACAGATCCTAGACCCCAGTCCCATGGTTCAGCGCTCTATGGTCAACCGGCATGGTGGGGTGACCAGGAGGACCATCCTTCCCCAGAGGGCAGCGCTACGCCGGACGACGTGAGACCCCGAGCAAACACGTATTCCACTCAAGGTGTGTCTGTCTGTCTGTCTGTACGTGTGTCTGCATGCCTGTGCCTGTGCCTGTGAGCGTGTCTGTCTCTGTGGTGTGTATGTACAGTCATAGGCTGTCCAGGGTTCAGAGTTTGTGTGCTGCCTTGTCGGATTTATTTGTTCTTCATTCAAAGTGTTCCCCATGTGACACCAAAAGGAGAGGCTTGCACACAAAGATCTTGCTTCTCACATGAGGCTTGTACTTTGACAAATAGCATTGCTCTTTTCTCGTTTTGGTCATTTATATAGAATCTCAAACTAATCTGTGATTATGTTCAGTGTTTTTCCTTCCAAGCTTAATATGAAAGAAGTTCAAGATTGCCGTCATAATGTACATCTCCGATTAGGTGTCAAACACCTAGTCCAGAGGGTACATGTGTGTCCTGTTGACTTTGTTGCAAGGATGCAGTAGTTACCTTCAGTAATTGCCTGTATAGAATTGTCTTCACTGGTCCGTGCCAGTCATGATGGATACTGTTGATCTTCGTCAATCTCCAGGTTCTTCAGAGGAGAACCACCCTCTTGGATCGTCTTCTCCCATTGAGAGGCCCACAAAGCTCTCGGCCGCGAGCCACGAGCCGGAGCGCGACATCCCCGTCGTCATCTACAATAAGAAGTCGTCGGACCTCCGCCCGGCCCAGCCCCCCTCCAGGACCATCCCCCAGCCCCAGGAGCAGGCGGAGATCACCCTCATGGCGGCCAACGAGAAGTCCATCGGCTTCACCATCGACTTCGGCTCGGACGATGCCCCCAAGGTGGCGCGGCCGGACAGCCTCCAGAACTGCATCCCGCAAAATGTGCGGCAGAAGATCGAGAAGAGCACGCGCATGATGGAGGAGTTGAAGGCGGAGAGGTTGATGAAGAAGAGTCTTGAGGAAGAGACCATGCAGGTCAGTGGTTCAAACAACATCCATGTACGTCTCACCTTAACCCGGCCGAGTTGAACTCTTTCAGACCCTGACCTCTGTGGGGGGGGGGGGGGGGGGGGGGGGGGGTTGACACGACATTTGCTCCTGTGACAATTTCTCCAGTCTTATTTTATCCAAGGACTTATGGCTAAGGTTTAGGGTTGTGATAGAGTTTTAGGCTTAGTTTGATGCGAGGATTAGGATTAGAGTTAGGGTTATATTTGTGGGTAGAATTTATGTTTGGCTAAGCATGCAGATATTTATGGGAGCAATTGTCGCTGGAATGATATTGACATTTCCTTTTGTTGTGTTTTATGACATATGTTAGAGTCATATCCCCAGACAATTCTGATCTGCTACTGTTGCATGAGTTAAAAGATTAATAGATGTGAAAAAAAGTTCTACTTGCCACAGTGCCTCTTGCCATTTATACATGTTCGTTTTTCTGTCTTTCTATGTAGGAGAATGAAAAAAGACCTAGCCTAGTTGTAAGAAAATTAAGGTAGTGGAAAAATGAGCAAAGAAAGTGGGATTCCATCGGGATTTCCGATTCGAACCTGAGACCTCCGGATGCTAGCCCGGTGCTCTACCAGCTGAGCTATAGAAAACCCTAGTGCAGTGTTTGTCCCAGAAACCTTTAATTCTCAATGATCGATGGTATGTTAGAAAGGGACAGAGTACAGAGTATCGTTTTATGATTAATATTTTGAAGGTTAAATGTTTGTATTTGATTTACAATGAAATAGTGATTGTACCGGCCACCTGGAGCCAACTTGTTGTTCGTATAAAGCTGGTTACAAGATCACAAAGTCTTGACATTTTGTTGTAACTGACTGGATAGTCTATGTGATTTGGAAATGTGTGTGATTAGCCACCACATAGAAAATCAAACCAGTTCCTGACAAAATGAATCCAGCTACCAAATACACAGGCTTTGCTTTCTACAGGCAACAATGGCAGTTTCCTCAATAATCACCAACTTTCATCCACAAACAAATGTCATCAATGCACACACATTAATTCAGTGATTTTGCCATTAATGTCTTGTACACTGGAAAATACCAGAGGGCTTGTCTCACAAAAGGCTGGCAACTTCCAACACAAGATACAAACGTATGCAGAGGACACTGATTGCATATTCTTTCTTGCCTAGTATGCAAACTGCTAATTGCTCCTTCACACATGGTCAAGCCTTTTCTGTATGTTCGCAGCTTTTCTCATACAGGATCCTTTGATCCTTTCTGTAGTAGCCCATCAAGGAGATGGATATACAGCCACTTTATTTATGGGTCATGTAAACTCACAACAGAAATGAAATGTGAATTCAGAAGCAAGTGTGAATTCAACTGTCATCACAATGTGAGGTGCCCTGTAAACCTCTTAAGGGGATGTATTTACATTATTTTTTTTTATAACATTTACGAGTCATGTGAACTCACAATAGAATCAGAGTTAGTGTTGTGACTCATCAGTCAACTGATCAGTTAATAGCACCGATTGGATGAATATGAGGTGAAAGGAAAGTGCACACATCTTGTCATAACGTGAAGTTTGATGGAAGCACTCTGCAGTCTTCTTACAATTAAAGCTAATCAAGTGAGTAATTGATGCAATACGCAGTGTGTCGCCATGTTATGACTTGGTGAAAAACAACCAATTCATATTTGAAAATTAAACTTCCCCCCAAAGTTAAGCCTGCACCTGTTCTAAGTGCTTCCTGGCGAGTAAATCATTTGAAGACGTGCTATATACCCATCTGGATCTTACCCTGGCCTATTTCACAAGTCAGAATAAGGTGACAGATAGATTTTGGGGGAGGGGGAGGGGAGTTTAAGGGGAGGGATAGAGTGTCTCTTGTGTAAGAATAAGAATGAGAGGGGAGTAATTTTGGCATTTGCAGTCAAAGTGGGGAGAGAAACAAGTGCAACTTGGTGCTCCTAGTTCTTGGAAGGAGACATTCATGGATGCTGGAGAACTTGAGAATACTTTTTGGGGCCTTTCTGATAACAATCTGTGAAAAGTTCATGCGCCTCTTGGGTACTGCTGCTATTTGTCACGAATTGCATGTTGCGAGTTTAAGTCATGATGCAGATGTTTTGTATCAAAAGGGTAAGTGCTACTGATTTGTTTTGCCATTGGCCATTTTGTTTTTGTCAAGCTAGTGCATTGAAGTTTAGTTTCGGTAATTTGTGCTGGTATTATGTATTCAGATTTCCCAAATTCAGATGCTTTACTTGAGTTTTGTAAGTTGTATTTGTTTCTTATCGACATAAGGGGGAGGGGATCATAGCCAGCTATGCAATTTTGTCAATTTGTATCTTCCAGTTTTGTTTTTTTCTATCTTGGACATATGCTTGCAAAAACTTTCAGCTCAGATGAATGTCTGATACTCTTAGTGGTGACTTCATATCTATACATCGTCATTGGTGAAATTTAGTTTTAGGCATAGCACCATGTAATACACTGTTTAACAGTCTTTGAACAAAGAAAAAAAAAAGAGTTTATAGCATGGAATGGTCTACTTTGAACTTCACATGGTATGCACGGAGGTGCCAACTGATACTTTTTGCAGTATTATGCACTTTTTTTTTTGCCAGATATGCTGCAGGTTTCATGGAAAATACTGTCTTTGCAAAATTGTATAACTACACAGGTCTGTCTATTGTATGAGAGGTAAAAAGACTGTTTTCCACTGAAAGTACAGCTTTCTAGCTCTCAGAATGCTGCAGTGCTGTTCACAAGGTTGTCATCTCTGCATGCAACATGTACAAAGGGTATAGCCAGAGAAGGGCAGAAAGAGAGAAGATGGATAAAAAACAACAACAAACAAACAGTAGCGGCAGTCACGCATGAGTCATGGCCTAAAAAGCATCTTTAAGTTTATAGTAGAAAGATTGCTGGTGTGCGTCAGTTGGGCAAACTGAGTCTCACAATGTATTTAGGACACGGTGATGATGTTGTGAGCCATTGTATGTGACTGATGGTGTGACATACTGTACATGAGTGTACATGACTGTTCTCATGCATACAATGTAGTGTTGGGCCAGCATATTGATGATGCACCAATACTGTAATGTGACTGATAGTATGACATAGAGCACATGATAGTACATGAATGCTAAATCACACACATTACTCACTGGGTATGTGCACGGACGATGCATAAAGGCCAGCGGTAATGTGACTGATGGTGTGACATAGAGCACAAGAGTGTATCCACTGTATGTGAATATAATCACACACATTACTGAGTCTGCATGTTGACAATGCATTGAGAACTACTGGATTCAAATCACACATACACACACACATACCAGTATCCTGAGCTTTATTGCCACTCTAGAATGTCCTCATTACCACTCCCCTCCTCCCTCCCCCCCCCCCAAGAAAAATAGGGAATCAGTACTAAATATCAAACAGTGTCATTTGTGATTGTGCAAAATATCTAATTTGTTGTGCAAACAGTGTGTAAGCAACATACATTGTATCCATGCATGTATTCAGTATACAAGGTATGCAGATTCACACATCTTTCATTGAATGTGGAACTCAATTCAGAAACTTTCAGTTGCAATTTGTTTGTGTCTTCCTACAGAGCCCCCGTGCCTCCCCACTGTCTTCCAGGAATGAAGCATGGCAAGGTGGAGGGGGTAGACGCACCCCCAAGCAGGCCACCCCAGACGCCCCTCCTCCCAACTACTATGGTAAGCATACACCCCTCAGGGGTAACAATCTAATCCAACCCACCCCCCCCCCCCCACCAAACTAGAGTTTTGCTTTAAAGGGAACACTAACCAAAGAGCAATGTGGATTAAGTGAAAGCAGCAACATTAATAGAACACATCAGTGAAAGTTTGAAGAAAATCGGACAATCGATGCAGAAGTTATGAATTTTTAAAGTTTTGGTGTTGGAACCGCTGGATGAGGAGACTACTAGAGGTTATGACGTATGAGTGGACAACAATACAAAGAAAATATGAAGGAAATTACGAAAATTCACTTTTCTAGAATTTTGAAAGAGCACTTGACTAACCGCTTTCAGAAAGCAGAAGGAATAATTGCTACCCGTAACATATGTCAGTGTCAAGTTGATGGAATTTGTAATTTTCATAAGAAAATAAATTTTCATGGAATTTTCTTTATATTTTCTTTATATTGTTGTCCACTCATACGTCATAACCTCTAGTAGTCTCCTCATCCAGAGGTACCAACACCAAAACTTTAAAAATTCATAACTTCTGCATCGATTGTCAGATTTTCTTCAAACTTTCACTGATGTGTTCTACTAATTTTGCTGCTTTCACTCGATCCACATTGCTCTTTGGGTTTGCCTTCCCTTTAAGAGCTAGAAGTCTCCTTGGAAAGACAGTGACCTAGAATCAGGAGTTAAGATATATATGCTTTTGGCATGTCTGTCTACTTCCTTACTCTTTATATTTCTTCATTGCACAGTTTACTCTGGTGTTGTCACTGAACAGATAAGAAAAAACAAACACAAGCAAAAGTACGAATGAAAGAAATTGTTTAATTATCAAAGCATGTAGAAACTAGCATGGACAACATATTGCATTGTTCAAAGGAATGTCATTTACATGGGATTATACATTTAGGATATGTAGCAAGCATATGAAATGATAGGACAAGCATAATAAATGTCAGGGTTTTCCTGTTAACAGCTGCTCTTCCAAATTTTCAGGATATATCCCAAAATATCATTGGGGAATCTTTCATGGTCATGTCTATCGATAAATGAAAGAATGTATCCCCCCTATCCAATGTGTCATCTCCTATCTCAAACATTGAAAGGCTTGCAATGAGAATTCTAAGTTCAGATTGGAAAAAGCACCTAAAAATAAATTTCTGTAACACACAAAAATCACACTTTCTTTTGTAAGCAAATAAAAGAAAGCATGATGCAGTGTTTGTGCAAATAATGTCTGAACAGAGACTTTGAAAGTATGAAATGTTTGGAAGGGAATATCTCTGTTACTTTTTGTTCAAATATACATGGATATCACATACGGCTTTATATTCCCATGAAGGTATTCTTCATTTTGAAAGTTTTTATGAACTTTGGTAGTGATATAATACAAATGTTTGTAATATTGTGTTTTCAGGAAAAAAAAAGTGAAGGCAGTTTTTGGAAGGCAGTTTACTTCCAGATGTTGAACCGATACTTTCAGTGAATGATTCATGAAGGAAATGTACCGCATCACGTGAAATGTTGCTTTGATGACAAGTTGATATTTTATTCTCTTTATGAAAATCTAAAAAGAAAACAAAATGAAAGGCAGAAACAATTTTCAATAAATGTAGATTATAGATGCCTAATATTCCATTTTTACATCACAAATTAGATCTCAATGTGATCTATTTCCAAATGTGTAATCTCTTTTCACCCGTTGAGGACGAGTCCCGAGTATACTCGGGCAGGTGTCTATGGGAAATGTGTGTTGTAGCAAAATCAAACTGTCCTCAACGGGCTAATATGCATAGCCATGTACAGGCTTGATGATAGGGAAACTGTTAGGGGTTATGAGAGAGGGTCATTACCTTCAAAGTATGGTTTGCTGTACTGCCATCCTTTTAAACCGTGCCAATGGGGGCCCCAGTTCCTGTCAGAATGTTTTCAACTGGATGTTCTCAATGAGGGATGAATTATCCCGGCATGACACAGTCCAAAAGGTGATATCTGTTTAGAACAGTTGTGGTGTTGTGGTTGACACTCACAAACAGTCTTGGGTCTGCCATGAGTTTTTCTTTGGCGTGAGATTACATCACCCAGATATTCTGAAGACACACCCAAATCTGGCTCTTCAATTCCTGAAAGTCATAAGGAACTGCATTTGTTGTTGTTGTTGTTGTGTACAGTCTTTTAATCTGCCTCTCTTTTGTTTGTTTGTGTGTATGTGTGTGTGTGTGTGTATGTGTGTGAATTTCTACCTCTATGAATGTTAGTAATATTGTCAAAATGCCAACAATTGAATAGCTTTAGTTATACATGTACCTTCATCCATTACTGAGTGATTCAGTTGCTGCTCCCCCCAGCATGATGAAAGTGATATTGTAAACATAGTTGTCTTTAACTGCAGTGCTGAAATTAAGAAGTGTGATTAATATGTTATTGACTTGACAAAAATAGGTTAGACCCTAAATATCTGCATTCTACTGTTGATTGAAATGCAACCACTCATGAGCATGTTTATTCTGAAAACATGACATTTCAATAGGACAAAGTGTAAGTTCTCAATTAAAGTGTGAATCACAGACATTTTGCTGGACAGTATGATATGCTGTACTTGACATGCCTGAAGGGAGAACATATTTGATTGCATCAGCACTTTACACTGTCAACTACGATGACAAATGGTTAACACATAGTACTACTAAATAAGCCAGTTTACATTTTGACAGCAGACTCCATTCTTACTGTAGCTGTAGATATGTATGTAGCTGTACATTACACGGACGGTTAATATTACAGAAATCCGAGGATACATTCATATTTTTCTCAGAAGTTGTTTATCAGATCAAAGGACTTAATAGAATATTTATTGTCTTGCCCTTTCACTTGTGACAATGATAAAGCAGACCCCAACTTTCAGCACCAGCAACGCAAGAACAAGGGTGCCTGTCTGTCCGAGCCATTGCCTCCCACAAACCTGCGGCAGAGGACGTTCATTAAGTCCACCCACAAGTCCAAGCAGACCCGGGGCAGCCCAAGTCCGACCACCCCTCTCAGCCCCCTGGAGATGGACACACACGAAAACCCCCACTACCAGGAGGAGGAGGATATCGAGGGAGGAGAGGGGTGCGGGGACAACGTGAGCGAAGCGGGCACCTACACCATCGAGAGTGACTCCCAATCCAAGGAGGTCCAGGAGGCGCGGGAGAAGATCGACGACGTCTTCGGCGTCGGGAGGAGCGCTGGGGAGGAGGAGGGAGCGGTGGATGGGGAAAAGTTGCCCAGCGACGACGACACCGACAAAGATGTCGGGGACGAGATGGAGGAAGAGGAGGTGTTCAGCGGGAAGCCGAACGGGAGACGGAAGGAGGACGGGATGAGCGGACCGGGGATGAGCGGACCGGGCCTGAGGGTCAGAGGAGATGGGAGCAGCAGGACGGCCGTGGACAAGATTGAGGACATTGAAGGCAAGGTAGGAACTGGTGTCATGACTATGACATCACAGGACTGTCAAGCTTGTGCATCTTTGTTACCCCTTTCTGTGCCAATGAATCAAATATGCACAACTTTCTCATACATACCTATGGACAGAAATACACATGGCACACAAATTATTTGTCATGATTTATGTAATTTTCAGGTGAAATTAATCCAGCAAAACATTTTGAAGCTCATCTAGTAGAGACATTGGATATTATCATCAAGATGCGTAGTGTAGAGTCTTGAAATTGATTCATATTTTTTTGAAACGATTGAAAATTTTGGAGTTGCTGAGCTTGACAATGATGTCAATTCGTTGGGGGAAAGGGGTAAAGCATTCATTTGTGAACGTGCGTGGGTGATAGATATGTTGAGGATGACTTTAGGGTAGAGATTATTCATTCTGATTCACTTTGTGCAAAATGTCAACACTGTCAGGGTCACTTTCCCATAAGTATTGTCTGCAGTTAACAGTTGAATTATTGCAGACACTTAGGAATGTTCAAGTAAGGGGGAAAGTTCCTCATACCGAGAAATGAGGAAGTGCAGAGGAGGACTTGATGTTAGGCAGGTGGAACTTCTGGCAAAGTCATCGTCTTAGAGGGTTACAATTGTAATGAACTTGGCACATATGGCATGACCTAGACCCGGCTCACAGGCGGCACGGGGGCATCATATGGGGGGGGGGGGGGGATCTTTGGTTGGGAAGTGAGAATTTGTGCAGTGCTGTGCCAATCCACAACTGGAGCAGGCGGTCTTGCTTTGGACATTTTCCCACTTTTCTCCCCTTTTTTATGGTGGGGGTGGGGAGGGGTTACCACTGGATGATTAATTTCCGTATTGCTTGAAGTTAGTATGGGAGAGTCAGAAAACTGAAGTGATTTATGCCTTCATCATTTTGCGATTTCAAGATTAGATATTCTATTGTCTTTGTTCAGATACTTTGTACATTGTTTGTGATGAAAATCATGCTAGCAAAGATTGACAGCAAAGAGTGCATTTGCACCCTCTTTTGAAAGGTTGCAATCAAATTATGCTTATTTCTGAAGGTTGTTTTTTTTTTTACTGTCAGTTAATAGATCCCAAATTTTTGCTTGTCAGTTATTTGCTGGTTGTGTATTCCAGAATGGAAAATGGATCCAAGCAAGAAAGCATGTTCAGAATTTTTATTTGTAATCTTTTTTGCATCAATTTACCCAGTCTCTTTGCAATATTATCAGATTCAAATTCTGCAATGTTTCAGCTGTGGCAAGATATTATGACTCACAATGAAAAAAATACTGGTACTGTAAGCGCCAAGACTGTGCATAAAATATTTTTTCTCTTATTCATCTATCAATATCTCTGTGTAGGTCAGCATACTTCTGCTTGCTTAGTCTGGGTGCTCTTAGATTTTATGAAATAGGCATAAAAGTTTAATTGATAGCTAGTGCATTGTTGGCTCTTTGTTGATAGCATCTGTTTATGCATAATATGTGAATGTGTATCATCTTACATTCTCTATGTACAGACAGTGAGTAAGTGAGGTATAAGTATGAGCTGCAGAAATAATTGAGCTTCATGATGTCTAGATGGCGTTTGGGGATGCCCTCCTGGTGACGTTGTCTCTTTAGTACATTTTTCCCTTCACAAAGAAAAAAAAAATGTCTTTCAATTTTACTTTTAGCAGAGACAAGGGGGTCCAGGCACCCCCCACTGGGTCCACCAGTGGGCCTCCATGACTACCAACTCCACCCCTCACTCCACCAGCGGCGACAGGCAGCAGGTTCTCTCGCCCGACAGGCACGCCCCTCCCACCCAGATCGCGGCTGAATTCGAGGATGAGCATTCCTCCAAGATGAATGAGAGAGGTAAATGGGTTCAATTTTTCTCTTTTAATGCATAGTGCATGTTTCAAGAGTACATGCTAGAAAAAAATGCTTTACTCATAAAGTAGCCTTAGTGATACCAATTTGTATACTACACTCCAAACTTACCAAATACGATGTATATGTGTCTGAATATATTTGTGTGATGTATGTATGTACGTATGTATGTTTGTATGTTGTGTATATATGTCTTACAATGTGTCTGCATGCATGGGTGTATATATGTCTATGGTTGTTGTTGTTTTTTTGTGTGTGTGCCCTTCTACATGACTATTTTCTTGGTCTTGTTATCGGCTGAATTTACACATGATTTTCACTGGCATGCTCGATGTACGCACTATATGCTGATGGTTTTAAAGATGTGTTGAAAAAATATTTGCAGATGTCTTTGATTATGGAGTTGCATGATGGATTCAATACTCAGCAGAGTGCATTCAACAAGCTGAAATAGGCCAAGTTCATGAAGATGGCTCACTTCTGTAAAGTAAATTGCAATTGTTATCACCAACCAGACTGTATGACCAGTGTACCATTCTTAAAAAGCTTACTGGTCACAAAACGGTACATGACTATGCAATGTGAATTTAAGTACAGCAGAAGTCATCATTAAGGTTATCTCCAGATCACATGTCAGTATGATATAAAGAAATGTTTATAATGCCTCCTTTTCTCTGAGATAAAAGCAAAGTTATACGCACGAATATGCATGGGTGGGACTACATGCCATGATCAAACTGTGCACTTGAACATTGGAGTACACATCCCTTGTCTTAAAGAAAGTGGTGAAATATTTTGTCTCATTCTTATACCACAGTCTCTCATGATGACAGCCAGCAGAAATGATCCAAATTCTGTTGGAATGTCAAAAATATCAGTACTGCAAGCAGCAGGACGCTTCTATGCAGTCATCACAATAATTGCGTGCCATTATAAGCCAGAGAATCTAAGCCAGCCCAGGGAGGTGGGTTTTCCCCCTCCCTTTTCAGCTGGCTACACTGTGCATTTGGTCACTAATCCACCAAATTGTATTGTCATGTTTTCCAGGAAGTCATTGTTCCACAGTATAGTGAGGCATTGTTGTTGACAGATTAATCTGATCTCATAATCTTGCGAGATTACTGTGAGTCAGATTGTAGAAGATTACAAGCTTAGGTTTTGGTTGATGATGATTGTTTATAGACTAAAGCTATTGGCTTGGTAATTTGAGCTACAATGCAAGAATATGAGTAGTCTGCTTGTCTATTCACTGCTGCATGAATTGTGTACAGTGGTTTACTGTTAAGTTATTTTTGAATAATTTGTGGTTGTGCAGTAAGATTAGGGAAGTGAGCAAATTTGTGAATTGAATACATCTCAAGAAAGTAACTTGTATTTAGAGACATCTTATTGCAAAGAGATGCAGCATTTTATGATATATTTTAATACAAAGATGAGACTTCGGGCAATGTTGAAGACAGATATCAACTGCTAGATTGATTGATATTCGACCTTCCAATGTTCTGCAATTCAGATTCCAGGTTCCCATTTCACAAAGGCATTTGCAATTATTAAACTATAGCTGCAACCAAGAAACAACCAACCTAGAACCTGCAATTTTTACAACTTGATAAACAAGTTGCTATCATTGTGAAATAGGCCTCTTGTGGTTTGTGAAGGTGGGATGTTTGTACAATGAAACATGCATAGAAGAGAGAAGACCTTTAAGATGTGCCAAACATCTAGAAACACACTACTTTCCTGGCATCCAGCCTCACTGTAGAATAGTTGTGTATTACTCACTCTTCCTCTGTGAATCCTGGAGTACATTGAAACACAGAATTCCTCCTGGCTTAGTTTATTTCTATATGCACATTAATGCACTCCTTCATGTTGTTTAAAGGTATGACAGACCTTAAACACCTTTTATCTATTAAAATGTGATTATTTTCCAAATATTCTTCATCCTCTCAACTTGTCAATTTTTTTCAAAGGAGATGTCCAGAACTTTGTTTAGAATTATTGTATGATACCAGATTTTACTCTATGTGTGGTAATTTTGCAAACATAAGTCTTATTCTTTGTGGTTATACTGTAAAAGTGGAAGTTTTCGTGCATTTCGTGCAACCAGAAACTAACACGAAAATAAAAGCACGCGAATATTTTTGCTTGCCATATGTTCCTGTATGTTTTGTCTTGATTCCGCGGAATTAAAAACACACGAAACTCTTCTTACCCGGCCAAGCGCGAAAAATTAGTTGCGAGAAAATATCCACTTTTACAGTACATGCCAACTTTTTGCTGGGTGATTTGTTGTATCCGAACAGTTCAGATGAGAGAAAATTGGTATGACGGATGGTATCATAATGTGAGTGGAACAATGGAGTGGCAAAGTAAGGTTTGAAGTTCTGCTCTATCCCACATTTTAAAAGAATCTGAAGAAATTCTGGTCTAAGTATGGGTCTCATGGAGTTGTGCAAAGATGAAACATTAATATCATTCAAGTCCTTGTGCTAAGAGGAAGGGGGCTGGCGAGAAATCAACAGTACATGTGATTGCCTCCTGCAGCTGTTGCTAATTATCTATTTTTGGCCTCGAGAAAATAGATTTTTATCAGGATATTGCTGTGTCATTTTACCTCCTGCATGTTGATGGTCAAAGAGAATGTGCCCTTTGTTGTAGTATAGTAAAAAGCGCATGAACTGTGTCCTCTACAAATTTAGGAATGGCTTGATCATAAAAGACACTACAAGGACAAATTCACTTCACACTTCGGCTTGATTAATCTTAATGACTTAAAGCTCTGATTCAATGCCTGCAGTGATCCAGCAAAAACACAAAAATTCCCTGTTGACAAATAAATGAGGAAGTTTGCCTAAATGATCTAATGAAAAGGTAGTCTCAATTCCGGATGAGCTATTAATAGTTTAAAAGGGAATGTATAGTGTGTTGTTGGAAGGGGCCTTGTGAACCTCGAGATTCTCTCCAGTGTGTATGGAAGTGGGAGCTAGGGTATCACTCGCCATGGCACGGCATGCCGCTGGGCATTAAGTGAGATGCGAAGCCGAAGGAAATGGGTAAAGCTGGTGAGAGGGAGGTTCCCTGACCGCGGCAAGGAGCCTGATTTCCTGTGACGATGCTGCCGTGAATTTTCCATTCCGATATCCATAGTCTCTCTCAGATCTGTGTCCCTCTCTTACTCTCTGTATGGCTGTGTCTTGCTCTCTCTCTGTTGTCTCTCTCGCTGTGTCTCCCTGTCTCTCTGTTTTCACGTCTCTGGAGCGGCACACTGGCAACATGTTTATTGATGCCTTTCCAACATGGACATCGTTGTGGTACACCACTTATGCAGTGAAGCCAAAATTTTTCAGGGGGTACGGGGAGGGGTGAGGTGAGGGGGGAAAGGGGACGGTGGGGAAAGGGATGGGGGGAAATGGAGAGGGACAGAGATAGAGACCGCGATAATTTGGGGCCAGGGGAGAGGACGTGGGAGATTTCCTCTCTTGAGTCAGGGCTTTTTGAGGACATTTGCGGCTGGCTGGCGGTGAGGTGGCTTTACATGGGTATGTGCCTGCCTGCCTGCAGATTGTCAGAAACCTGAGCGTACGTACACCTGTGCCTGACTCGTATCCACTGCTAACTGGGTGACCATTTTTTCTCTGGATTATATATTTGGATAGTCAATTACAGAAAGACCTTCACTGGTGCTTTTAATTTCTATGCGTGTAAGTGTGTGATATATTCAATGTCTTCTAGTTTTTGCTTTTCATCCATCTACATTTTGTATGTCACTGTCGTATACTAATAATTTTTTTTTATCTTGTAATGGAGATCTTGGACATACAGTTGTATCGTAAACAAACTCAATTTGCAGTTACTCAACACTGACACAATTTGAGGATTTTTTCTCTCGGTTTGTTTAGCAGATCTATACAGAGAACACTAAAGCATTATTTGCTTTTAAGTTTGCACAAGCTGTTATACTGTTGTTTTTCCACTTGTGACATAATCTTTTGAAAATGTTTAAATCATTTTTTTAATAAATTCTTCTCTGTCATTGTAACTACTTAAGACTGTTCAAAATAGGACTTGCAAATGAAACTTCTTTGGAGGTGATGGGAAGAAAGGATATCAGGAACCTGCTAGGGAGTGATGAAAATTTAAGTGATATGAAATGAATCAACTGTGTTAATGTTAGTAGTAGCATTTCCATCCTTCAAATAGACTTACTCGTGCCATCATTACACTTATGACATTCATGAACTTATCTTAATTTGCCCCTCCATGCTGAAATAGCTACCAGGTAACTGTTGAATTTTGCAAACCTTTGGTTCGTGGGTACTGTTTCAGTGTTTGCGAAGGAGGACAAAATTCTTCCATGGACCAGGAAACTGTTGGCCTTAAAACATGTAATGATTGCATAATCTTGGATAGATTAATTAATTTATGCATTCATTCATGAACAAATTGAAGGATGAAGGAAGGAATGAATGAATATCTATAAATGTTTGCGGATGAATGAATGATTTGATAACAAAAGCTGTAGGGCTCTGCTAATTTGTAAACTTTGTATCAGTTAGAGCAACTTGGTGGCCTTCAGAAAGACCAACATCAATCTTGTGTGAATATCAGTAAAAGTGAGCATTTCCTACAAAATGAAAGATTATTTTGTTTCTCAGTCAGACATATTTTGCTGCTATCATAGTGTGCAAATTATGTCACCGTAAGTAATGGATGGTATGTAACAGTGAACAGGAATTAGATCTTAGTAATACTAAGGCAACATAGAAATGATATTAAATCTCAATTTGTTTTGCTTCACTTCAAAGGCTCAGATGATCACATAGACAGGAAGCCTCCAGCAGGCTCCAGGGCATCATCCAACCAATCCCTGGAGGCGGGGAGCCAGAAGGGACAGCGTGGGAAGCGCATCTTGCCATCGACACCATCCAGCGACCGACCCCAGGCGCGCCAGTCCTCCACCTCCAGCAGCTCGGAGCAGACCATGCGGCAGAATGGCTTCGCAGCCTCCAACACCAGTGCCTTCCACAGCCCCCGCAGCCACCTGACCCAGCAGGACCAGCAGCACCCGGACCGCCCCTACAGTCAGGAGATCCCCGACAGGAGGATGGAGCAGAAGGCGTTTGGACAGCTGTCGCGCAGGCAGCTCCATGGGAGCTCCGACCCCATCGTCCCCCGTGGCTATCGGCAGGAAGAAGACCCCAGAGAATACGAACCGGAGGGTAGCATGGACACTGACGTCCTGCTGAAGGACACTGAGACACTGATGCGGAATCTGGAGGAGCGCATGCGGACAAAGCGCCATGACACGCCCTCTCCGGAGATGTCGGACTCGCACGAAATGTCACACGACATGTCCCAGGATCTTTCAGCAATATCATTTGAAGCAGATGTGGACACTGATGTGGATGTGGGAAGCAATGTGAGTTTGGTTGGAGGCAATAACACATGGGGAGGAAGCAAGTCCAGGCATTATTCCTGCCCTGAAGACAATAGTAACATGGAACAAATGCACTATAACAATGGCAGACAAAAGACACCGAGAAGTGGTGAGAAGCCTCGTACAACCCAGGCTGAAGCTTCCACAAGAACAAGCAGTAAATCCACCACTGCTTCCAGCAATAAGGGAGGTATATGGAGCAGGTTGTCCACACCGAATAAACACAAAATGACCTCTCTGGAGAAAGATGCAAATGCAGATACTGTCAGTGATTCAGAGCATTCTTTCAGGCGGAACACTCATTTAACAGGCTCACTGCCTTCTGGGAGGATAACGGGCCGCTCATCGCAAAAGACGAACACTGCTGCACCAAAGTCCACAAAAAAGCCAAAGAGCACCAAGGCACCAAATATATCACAGCCTCGCCAGACCCGCAGCACCATGTTGCGCAAGAGTCGCTTCAGTGAGGACTCAGGTGCAGACCACAGTGATATTAGCCCCAGTTCAAGCATGTCCGACCTCAGCTCTTCCAGGAACTTCCGCCGAGTGGGTTCTCTCCGCGAAACCTCCACTCGCAGCAGCGGAGTCATGTCAGATTCGGGTCGTCGCACTCCAGTGGACAGGACCACCCGAGTCAGATCATCCACCCCAACTGCCAGAAACGGTGGCGATTCGTCCAGTAGGACTGATCACAGCTTGGGATCACAAATAGTCAGACACGCCCGCACCCAATCCCTACAGGAGCAGAAGATGAAGGGGGCGGAACCACGTTCAAAGCTGCCCACGGCAGGTTCCCAGAGTCGGTCGGGAGCGTTGTCCCGGAAAAGCTCCATCGGCTCCACAGACGGAAGCGTGTCTGGTGTCCGCAAAACAACTGGGGGAGCCTGGCGCAGGTATGACGCCGCCGAAGACTCAGAACCAGACGTGGAGTCCTACATCAAGAACGTCAGTTCCAGGCGCTCCTTGGTCCAGCAGCAGAGTGAGGATAGGCAGTCCTTGGCCATCCAGAGGCAGAAGTCCAGCTCCCTGCAGAATCTCCAGGCCCCGGGCCCCCAGCGGTCCCAGACCAAGAAGGGAACCAACCTACGGGTGGAGATCGCTCAGGCCAGCAACACCCTGGCACAGAATCTGCAGAGGCTAGCCCAAGGAGAGTCTATCAATCAGATTCAGATTGACCGAATACCTAAAGAACAGGTAAGCAGCAGATCCTTACACATTTTTCAATAGTTTTCAGGTTCATGGTTATCAATGTTCATGTCCTCCTGATCTCTTTGATTGCATTTGCAACCATTTATGAGATGTTTAGTGTTTTCATCATTTTGACAATGTTATCGGCCTTCTGTGCAGCAACAATCTGAGCATTTCTTCATTTGAATGAATATTCATGACAACTAATTAGACATGTTTCAAGATTCTGTCCAAAATTTTGAAAAGAGACAGTGCATTTTGCATCTAACACAACTCTGTGAAAGGGATACTATTCTAAATGTAGATTTAGAACGATATGAATGATTCATGGCTGTTATACGTGATGAATTATTCTTCATTTAACAGTTTCTTTTGTGCCTTTTCACACTTCTCACATGACCATTCACGTAAACTCAGCTCATTTTTCATTTTGTGGTAAGTCTCACTCTCTCTCTCTCAGAATCAGCTGTGCTTGGTTGTGGTAGTGCGTCCTGTATGCATGAGTGTAGACCACCTCCGTCTATATGCCACTTGTAGCGTGTAGTTTGTGGATGTTATCTGTAGCGGACCCTCGCGACTGCGCGCTCTTCTCAGGACATAGCATTCCTTGGCAGGACCACCGTACTTATCTAATATGTTTGCAAATGGTTTATGGGTATCCTAAATGCTTTTTCTACTCAGATGGCACTCCCATGTTAACTGTATGCCAGCATTATATATATGCATCTGATGCAATATATACTGTAGCCAAGTCATAACACTATTTATCCACATGCTGAAGCAATACAAAGGCACACAGTGTACGCGCAAAGCCCACGTGAGCATTAGCCATTTATAGAAGTTCTAGAACTAAAAAATCCTGAACATAATGGTAACAGACAGCTATGTGGGTGTGACTGTGAATTCAAAACAGGTATCATATAATCCATGATATTGGCACAAAATTCTCAAAAACAGACCATAGATGAGCACTATGCATGCCATAAACTTTACGACTATTGATACCAACTAACAAGGTATGTGAAAATGTCACCAAATATTTGCGATGTCAGATGGCCTATAACAATCCCTACTATTCCCAATTTCCTTGTTTGATTTTGTTTTTGTTCTTTGAACTCTTAATATACTTTTGTTTCTCTTGGTGTGAATATAGGGTATTTAGTTCACAAATGTCAAGGTGGCTAGGACAAATCTCTGGTTAAGATTGTACAGCAGTTTTGTGAATTTGTAAATTCAACTACTATTTGGGTGTTTGTGAATTATGTGGTGTGTGTTGTGTTAAATATCTGGTCAGGTAGAATGAATTTGGGAATTTCGTCACTGCCTCTGGGTGGTTTTTTTTTTCTCTCTCCTACTCACCTTCTTTTGATTATGGGTATAGCAGAAAAGAAAATTATTGACAGTATTGAATTTATTTTTTACACCTTACATTGTTCTCTTTTGTGAACATTGTGTAATTTCAACATTGCCATAATTCAAGCAACACTGAAAACTAGTTGGGATATTCTTATCTGAATATCTCCTGTAGTAAAACAAAAAGTTTTGTGAGAGTATGCTACTGTGATAGTTATAAAACTTGTGTGGTGGACAGCTAAAAATCTTGAAACACATTCTACAATTACAAAGCAACAAGAAATCTTTTCTTGGTCCTCCTTTTCTACCTCTTCCTCCTCTGAGCACTCCCTCACCTTTCTTCTTTAATAAACTGATATTGAAATTTAACTTAAAATCTTGAAACTTATTTTAATGTTTCTAAATAATGAGTTTTTGGTTGCACTTTAATGCATTGTGAGTTACACGATTTGTCTGTGTGTGTTGTGTTTTATATTTGACTTCAGTATGACTTTGGGGGGAAAATAATTTTTTTGCATGATGTGCAAGTATGGTTATTTATTGTGACCTTCTGTGCAAATTTGTACATTTTTTTTGTATTGCCTACACTTTAAAATCTGTTGTTTAGTTTTATGATGACTGAGCATCATGCTCAATACAACTAACATGAGCATGTTCTAATTATATAAAAAAATGCCAGTTTTCAGGCAAAAACCTGGATTCATGCCTTGATAGTACCAGGGAGGTGAGACACCTCCCTGGTAGTATCAAAGTTTGGGTCCCTGTGTGTACAAAGTGGATTGATGTAGATGTATTTCAGGCCCTCTTTCATTCTAAACTGGCATCCCTGTTATATACGTGTACAGTGTTGCATCCAGCTTAAATGAGTACCTATAAGAGTATCGAAATTACTGAGCATTATGGATTCTTTAAGCTACAAGATGCCCTAGTATGGGATTTCAAATGGAACCTTTTTATGGCATACCTTAATCAACAACTACAGGCCCTAGCATTCTTGTTTTTTGCTGCTGTATTTAAAGCCACTTTCCAATTTTGCTGATTATAACTTCAGTGATAAATTTCTTACCACTACTATTTGCCTATCTTTAATACTCCAAACACACTGTACTGGATGGTATTTCTGTGAGGTTGCCTTATACCGAGGGTCTCAAAACATTTATTCTTCTTTATATGCAAACTCGTCACAGCTGCCATTCTTAACAGCCTATTTTATTTCAACCATTTCACAGGCAATTTTAGTACTTGTTTGATTCTTTCTTATTCAACTAAAATTACCGGGAGGGTGGTTATGTAGGTTTTTGTTCAATTTTTATTGTTTTTTGTTATAAAATCATTTCACAGAGGCTTGCTCCTAATTATCAACTAATAGCCTGATGTATTTTGATCCACTTGCATGGGCAGAACTGGCTCTGCATATGGGTTGTCAGTTTTAAGTCTTGGCTTCATATACAGATACTGTGGAAGTATCCAATGTATTAAAGAGGGGTTATTTGAGGATTTGTATTGTTTGGGAAGGTGTAAAAGGATTGAAAGAGTACTTTCATTTGTCATATCCACAATCAGAGGCATTTTAATCTAAAACCTGCCATTTCGTATCTGTATGCTAATTTAAACCACTGATGTAGAATGCCTTCATCACCAGGAAAGATCATTAAGATAGTGTCATGATTTAAATAGTACATATTGCATAACTCTAATCCATATTCTGCCGTACATGATGAAGCTCTGGCTATCAACATTGTAATGTTGAGTTGATGAATGGACAGCAGAATTATGGCTTTAAAAAAACAACAACCACAACAACAAATCCTGTGGAGTCTGCGTAGTCCCACAATGCTAGGCTGTACATGTCAGATTGTAAGGATTAAGATTCAGTGCATCAACAAGTAGATAATACTTGAAGTATATAATGGAAATCAATGTAGGAGATTCAACACTGGATTGAAAACAACAATAACAACAACTAAAAAAAAACAACAACAGCTGTCTTCTTACAGTAAGTTGCTATAAGTGGTAAACTGATTTTCTTTGTCTAGGAAATATTGATGTCCACGTTGTCTGTTATGTCTTGTTTTAAATTAGTCTTCTGTATTATTTTGCAGTGGCATGAATCAATGTCTGTGATGTTCTCTATGTCTTCTCTGATTTCAGTTTTAGTTGGTGAATTGAAAAAAAAAGTGATAAAAAAAGCCCCAAAATGACTTCTGTCCTTTCATCACAATGAAAACAACTTGCGAAAATTAAGAACTGAAACACAGTCCCAGACCTGAATAAAGTCTGTCAAATATGTGGAAAATAAGTATGGCAGTGAGAAAATGTTATGTTTCCCCCACCAGTGGAAGGCAAGGGTATTAAAACCTTTAATAGTTACAGTGTATTGCTCCAGGCTGAGATAGACAGTCTTAGAAGGACTTATTTCGCAGATGTATGAAGCTATGATGTGGAATATTCTATCAGTATTTCTATCCATTACACCAGTGTGTCTTGAACATGGGATGATGACTTCCACTTTGAACCAATGCTGTTTTGAATGGTGTCAGTCTGACATCCACTTTGAATTTGTTTTATTTAATCTGATTTGATTTGATTTGATTTTTTTAATCTGATTTGATTTGATTTGATTTTTTTAATCTATAGCAAGTAATGGATGAGCTACTGGGCGAAGACTCAGTGCACCTGAGTCGACAGGACATCTGGCAGGGGGAGCGTCGACACCCTCAGGTGCCCCTCCAGAGGTCCTCCTCGCTAAGCTTCCAGCCAGGTGAGATTCCAGGAGAGTTAACCTTTTGTGTGCTTTGGATGCCAATTGGCACAGAAAACCCTATAGTGCTGTACACGCTGTCCAAAATCCCTGGCACAGAAATGGTTAAAGTGGAGCTGGTGGGTGTTGGGATGGGGGAAGGGTATATAGGGAGAGTTTGTGACATGATGATTAACCCTTGGAGTACCCCACACTTACAAAGTTTTCTCTCTCTTTTTTCTTTTTCTAGCATTGTGTCACATTATACTTGCAAGAAAGGATTTGAGTTCAGTGGTGGTCCTACAGTAAAGCCTGTCATCACCATGTCACACACTATTTGACAGTCTGAAAAATACAAATTCAAATCCCAGAGGTCATGCAAAGAGGGAAATATTTTGCTCTTTTATCTCCTCATTGTTTAAGTTCTATTTTGTGCCTCGGTTTATTAAACTGACAGCTTTGTTAGGGGTGAGCTTTCCTCTGACCAACAGTTAGAAATGCTGTAAAAAAGAAAAAAAAAAGTTTTTATTCATTACAGATGACAGAAATTTTTAGCAAAAGTAGTTTCCTTGTATGTGAAGATTAATTGATTATTGTATGATACAACTTTACATATGGTTCGTGACCCAGAACTATTCTGATGATGTGTATGCATACCAATTTTGGTCTGCATAGCTTTTTTATTGTCATTACATATATTGTATTGAAAAGCAGGAATAGGAATGTGAATTTTTTCAATGTCAATCACAACGTGATGCAATGTAGCTTTAAGATCCCATAAAATCTCTATGAAAAAATCTTTCCATGCCAACATTTTTGGTGAAAATAGGAGAATAATACAAGCAAAATTTCTTTTATTATGTTGTTATTTTGCGTCATTTCTTCAAGATCAAACATCTCAAGGGCTTCTTCCAGGCAGTCCACCAGGATACATCAAGAAGAAGCAGTGGAACAAGTCTGAGGTAACAATCCCCCATGCTTCTTCACCTCAAAAATTCAAACTATGAATATTATAGAATAATTTCTTGACTACCCCAGTGCATTCACATTAAATTGCGGCCAAAGCTGTAACAGATAACTGTGTAAAATAGTGCTTTGAGAGTTAATTTATATCTTTTATGATTTTTGTTGCTTTCTTTTGCTTGAATTAACACCACATTTCCTCCCAAATTCCCTGGCTTATTTTGATTTGCTTTTTTTTTTTCATCAGTTGAGTTCAGCTTTTACAGAAGACAACATTGCTTTTTTCTAGAGTTTCTTTATTATTTGTATCATATGAAGTTTATTAGATAGTATCTTTAAAAAAGAAATAAAAATAAATGTATGACAAAGTAGAAGTAGTACTTTAATAGTCAATCATTTTTTGAATATTATGCAATGAATAAATCTATTTCTTAGCATAAGATGCTTAATATAATATCAAGTAACTGTGACTGACATATAGTAACAGCACTGAGCATATTGTCACCATTAAAAAATGGCATTAAGTTGGGAGGCCTTTTTTCGAAATTTATCTAAAAGTCATAAGCAAGCTTCTATGCTGATTTGAGTTCTTGTACAGTCTTGGAACAAATTAGATGTTTTCAAAGAGCCTAAACACCAATTTTTATTCAGGTGCAATTTTCCTTTGCGGAGACATGATATATAACACCAACGTATATTTGAATGCCTGGGACTGTGGTGCCTTGTGCATTTTGGTGTTCATTTGATGCACAATATTACAGCAAAACGTTTTTGATTTTATTGTACTTTGTTGCATTTTTTTTTCTCACTCATGCATTCAGTCTGCGAGTAATGTGTTCATGAGACAGGTTATTCCATTATTTTTTGCTTCTCTTTCATACAATGCCCCTTTTGTGCATGGATTGTTGTAGAATAGTCAAGTAGAATACACAGTAGTCTGTTAAGGCTACTATAGCATTGATCATTCAGTCTTGATTTGGATTGCATATAAAATCTACTTATTTTTGGACAGATCTAAAATCCAACCGTTAATTACTCGGTACGTGGCAGTTTATAATATTCCAGACAAGAAAAGTAGCCATACATTACTTTTTCTGTTCGTACCTGTTTTGTTTCAGATATTTCTCTATGTTTTATTTCTGTTTTGTCTTCACTCATACCGATAATATTGAAAAAAAAAATCAGATTCTTATCCTCAGTTTTGTATCATGATCTAAACTTAATACACCAAAAAGTCTTCGTCCTTTTTTCCTGTGGAAAACCTCAGCAACCTTTATGCAATGCCCAAGTCTGTTGATAGGTGATGTGTCTGAGGCAGAGGTCGTACATGCCATAAATGTGCTCGATGTGAAGTACATTTTGAAATCATGTAACCACATCCCCGTTATTTATTGGTGTGTTAGTCATGTCTTACCTCTAAACTGTCAAAGCGAGAAGACGCTATCTCGTCTACAGCCAAAAAAACAAAAAACAAACACCCCAGCAGGGCACTGCCTTCTCTGTGTTGTATTAATCTCTTTTGTCGTACATCTCGCTCAGATCAATTCGGGTCCACGAACAGAAATGACCACAGAAAATGCTTATGTCTCCTCTGATCTAGCTAATCTTGAGGGCGTCTAGGGTTTATGGTGTCTCTCCCTACCTTATTTACAAGGTAAAGCAAATCTGAGTTGGCCTTGAATGAGCAAAAGTATCATATGCATCGCCGTGGCAACGTGTGCAGGGTGAGGTTCACTAATTAACAACACTGGAAATAACAACGGCAAAACACAGCAAAAATTTGGGTTGCGAGGCTGTACCTTCCACCTGAATGCCCATCTGTATTTCTGTATCAGTAAGAAAAAAAAAATGATTATTTTATGATAAAGATATGATCTGTATTGATGCAAATTCTGCCACCAGGCAAGTGTGATAATGTACATTGACCCCTGTATTTGATCTGTTTTTCATTCCATTCAAATTTGTTGTTTTTTGGATCATTGTAGAATCAGGATCAGGATTATGTAGTGAGTACCCCCTCGCATGATATTTTTTTTTTTCTTTTTCTTCTGTGGGCCCCAGTTTCATGTCTCATGCATGAATGTTTTTTTTTTAGCATGGCCATTTCATCACAGCAAACTCTTAAAGGCAGTCATCATCTGTTCATCAGTGCACTTAATATTCATCAGATAGTAAAAACCTGCTGCTTTTGGAAACAAGGAAAAACTGGATGAAAAAAAAAAAAAACAACCTCAGAGTAGTGTAGCCCCTGACTGCAAGAGACATGACCCCGTATTACAACCATACAGACTAACTGTGAATCATGAAATGCATCAATCATGTTTTTGTTTCTGGTTTAATTATTTGAGATATGAAGAATATAAAGTTTGTGATACTTATGAGAGAGGTGTTTTTGCTCATTGAATGTTACCATACCTACTTTGGTGGGTTAATTCAAGAGGTTAGTGATCAAAGCTAGGAAAAAGCAAATACTTGAAACTGAAGCAAAGCAAGAAATTAAACTTCATACTTCCATGTTTTCATACATATTCATAGTGTTACTATCCAACAATGTCATGCAAAGACAGAAAAAAATGACAAATCATGTAGTTGCTTGACAGGGCACAGTCAGTAACTGTATGTTTCTTCATACTTTTATACTCAAATATTACGCAATCATGAAATTATACAAATTTCATGTTCATGTGCACCTGTGGAAGAAGTGTTCATCAATATAAATGCAATTCAGACAATCACCCAGAAACATGCTACACATTCCCTTCAATTACAGCTCATACAATCAGTAGTCCACAACATTTAGTTACAAATGTTATAGCAGCAAGATAAGTTATACCGTATCATATGCTAAATACTGGTATATGGCTGAAGCATTTGAAGGAACTCATGTTTTCTTTTCATGCTGTAGAAACTTTAAAAGTACTTTCAACTTTATAGAGTAGACCAGGTTTTCCTGAAGCCAAATAAACTTTGCTGGAAATTGGGAGCACTGAAGTTAGATGCCTCCTGCCTTGACAGTGAAATACCACTCATGTTTAAGGTAACTTTAATCAATCAGGTAAATTTAATAAACAGAATTTCAGAAGTTTACACTGAGATCAGACATGCAGTAAGAAAGCAATGGAATTTTAAAGTTGTCTTACAAGCCTCCGATAGACCTGCGGACAAGTCTTTCCTCTATTCTCTTCAAATGCTTAACATGAGATTAAAAGGAAATATATATTCTTTTACATTAGCCTTGTAGATTTGGTAATGTTGTTTTGTTTTTTTTTAAGGGAAAAACATGGTTTCTATTCTATTCTTTTTTCTTTGTGCAAATCAAAAGGAGAATAATTATTAAGTAATGGCACCATTGCCTTGTCTTATGTGCATATATGGTTTCTAGTAATATCACAGTTTCATTTAAAACACTGAAAAACAGAAATGACTTCCAAAACTCATATTAGATCAAAAACAAGAAAAAAAAAGAGGAAAAAAGATTCTTCTGGTCCGATGTGTTTGATTTTATTCTGATTATCAATGCCAACTCAAGCATGGAGAGGTATTTAAGTCAGAGGAAGCCTAAAAAATGGATAGTGTCTATGTCATGTCAAACCAAAGTTTAAATCGCAAGATTAATTGTTATTGATCTTGGGGATTGAATTGTCACAAAGTGTATGCATGTTTGTAGATCAGAAAAATTGGAGTTTAGACTCAAAAGAGGTTGTGTGTAGTTTGATGTAGCTGCCTTCCTCCTATTTATGAGACACTGGTTGTATTTAGAGTTCAGAGGTCAGAAAGGGTCAGAAAGGGTCATCTTTCAGCTCAAGTTCAGTGTTGCTTGAAATTATGATAATTAGATTATAGCCAGTGAGTAGAGCATACCATTCATTTCATCTAGCCGGAGGGACGTTGTGAGAAATAAACCTGTCCATATCTTTATAAAACATAACATGAGAACCGAGAAAACAAATTTGGATACCTGGGGTTGACCTTATTGTCAAGTTCACACTTTTTTCATCTCATGTCAATTACCATTAATACAATGTGAGTTAATTTTCCCATTTTTTTTTAAGATCAAAATCTGTAGTGTTCGCAAAAGAGTGCTTTCGTGATAAAAAGTTTGCTGTGAGGAATCTCTCAATCAATAATTGTATCCAATGCTAGGTTAAAAAAAACAGGAATCATCTTCGTATTTCCAAAGAAAGCATTGCAGTTTTTAAATTCATAAAGCCCATAACTGTGCAGTTTTCATACACAATCATCAGAACTATCATTGAGTGACAACAATGAATGATATGTACAGTATATCTATCATAAACATATTCATGGGCTATTGAAACAACAATGATTATCTATCAGTAACAATTATATCTGTATGTATTTTAGTGTTCATTTTGTTTGGAAAAAGAAGCCTGATTAGAATAAAGTGCTGGCTGTTGTGTGGACCCCATTCAGTTTTAATTGACTTTTCATTTCCCATTGATGGACACAGTAATTTTGTTTGTCCGTGTGCAAAGTTTTAAGTTGCGTGTAACATTGTCGTGTAATATTATTTTTGCTATTGTAACTATCGCTCTTTTCAAGCACCATTTCTAGCATTTGCTGATCCCCTTCCATTATTCTCTCAGTCATCGCTCATGTCACGCAAATTGCTTCTGTTTTTGTTTTCGTTGTCATGTTAATGGTGCCATTCTTGTGCAGCTGTCAGTTGTTTGTTGCGAGTTTAATGATGATGTCATTGCTAGTGTGCATTGTGCGTGATGCCGCGTGACTAGGTGCGAATGTGTCACGTTGGCCCACTGTACAGTATGGCCTAGATACGGCCAGGCAGAACTCTTTGCTTGGCTACACACCTGCAATATAATGTACGTGTGAAAGTTTGAATGCTTGAAAGTATGTACGTATTGTCATGCCTGAATTTCAACAGGCATACATTCATGCTCATATGATACTTATATGGATGCATACATATACATACCTACATACGGTGTACATACACAAATCATACATACCTGCATGCATTTATACAGGTACAAACATGTACACACATGCATGAATACACATGTGAATATATGTGCAGAAGTACACGTACGTTTCATAAGCATTCAATTGAATTTGTTCTCCATGACTTACTGACAGAATGCGCCTTAGCCTTTACTTTATAACAAATATTAGCATGCTTAAAGATGCTCTGTTTTTTATGCTCCCTGCATCTGCTATGCGCAAAGTATTTTCTAATGCATGAAAAATGAGCATTGTACTGCTTTTGTCAAAATACTGTATACACCATACATTTAGCGAGTCAAATTTTTCGTGAATTTGGGACTTCTCCACAATTTAGTGGTTCAATTTATGATCGTGGAGCACAGTTACGAACAGAGAAATGTACACGTGCAGGTCGCATTCATGTAGGGATAAGAGTTAATTGATATTTTTGCGCGTTTTATAAATTTGGGAATGGCACCCGACTCGCTAAATTCACGAAAATAAAAACCTCATGAAATATATGGTGTATACAGTATATGTTCTTATTTGTAGACTTTTGCAGTGACTTGATGCAAAAGGAGTGCTTTATATTCTTGTAGCCTAGATGATGTAATAAAGTGGTGTATTGAAGGTGACTTGTGCTAGTACTTTTTTTTTTTTTTTTGGTAATGTCTTTAACTTGTGTATTATTACAACTGTTTAAAGATGCTTGTGGGTATATCTTATTTTTGTTTAAGTTTAGATTAGATTTGTTTTGGTACTCATTGGGGTATGTAGATGTTTGTTTTGCCACTCAACCTTCAAAAACAGGGCAGGACCTTCAAACTCTGCATGAGGCCATAACATTACAATGCATTTCTGCCCCTGTAATCTTCATAGTGACTGGAAGTTGAATTAGTGTGAAGAGAGAAAAAACAAAAACAAAAAACAAAGATTGCTTGTAAAATGTACCTTGGCTTCATTTCAACTTAAATTACTACTTGTAGTTCACATGACTGTGCCTTTGGCTGGCAGACACTCTGTAACCTGATTCAATGACAAGGTCATACTGTCCTCTATAGGAGAGGCCAGGCAGGGTCATGTGACACATAACTGCCAATGAGTTGCAACAAATGTAGCATGTTGTAAGCCTCTTGTCCATCCTTTTCAACTTCTTTTTTTTTGAATGTACATAAACAAGAATGTCAGCACTGATTCTGGATTAGATTACAAATTGCACTGGAAATTGGTGGAAATTGGAGAAAAAATATGGATACATTTCTGAAGCATTTATACCATGTAAAGACTTCAGGTTGCACTCTCTGATGAAATGCAGAAGACAAATATTGAATTTCCTCCCAAATGCAGAGCTTCTGTTTATTTTCATGATGGTGTTCATTTACATATGTGAGAGTCTTCAGTCATGAGCATCTGGAGATTATTTTAGTTATGTTCTTCTCTGTGAAAGAACCCTAGCAATTGTTAATTTCATGAAAGCATGCTTTTATTTGGATACCGTGTAGATATTACAGTGCATCTTACATGTTATATATCAGTTGTGGGATATGTTTTCTTGTGTTTTTACTTTGTAGTTGAGTATGGCATTGTTCATTACCTTTGTGCCTGACATGTGACCTTATTATCCATGTATTCCTTTAGAAACACTCAATATAATGAGCATGCCAAGTTGATGGAGGGGAAAATGCCTCCTTTGGTAGTATTAATGTGAAGCATTTGCCAGTGTAGTGAAAAATGCTCTGAATAACAAGATTTCGGGATTCTAGGCTAGCAGAATCTATATTTCTTCTTCTTTTTTCTGTTGACATTGGGGGATATGAAACATCTGTTAAGCTTTTGCTAGTGTTCTGCAGAATGCTTCAAGTAACAAGATTTCCTGATTTTAGGATAGCAGAATATGGTCATATTTTTCTTCTTTCTTCCATGGATGTTGGAGAAGAAAGAAATGTGTCTCATAGCAGTTTCCTTCTCCTTACTTTCCATAACTGGTTTGCAAATGCCTTTAATTTCTATATGCATGCTTTCT
This sequence comes from Diadema antillarum, assembly GCF_040938485.1. Classification (NCBI taxonomy): domain Eukaryota; kingdom Metazoa; phylum Echinodermata; class Echinoidea; order Diadematoida; family Diadematidae; genus Diadema; species Diadema antillarum. The sequence continues at coordinate 1,756,428 of NW_027270998.1, read as the reverse complement.
ATGCAAAAGCTATCCATGATGTTGCCAAAAATGACTTAAGAGATACCTAAGACTTGCCTTACCTAGCAACAGTGTGACATTTGGTTACAGTGTTTATTGTAGTTATAGATTCAGAAAACACATATGGGCAACTTATCAGACTCTAGACAGGCCTGTTGCAGGTAGATGAGCTCATTCCACTGAACAATGCTCTCTCACTAGCGCTTCATCTTTTATGAATAAAATGGAAAATGTACAATTTGGTAGAGTGTTTTACACAAGAGGGAACTATTTAACATTCAGCCATCATTCATTCTAAAAGAAATCTCCTCCTCCTTTTTTCAACTGTGATAAATTTTGCAGCCCATGTTGCTACATGTCGTAATTAAACGCCCTACAGAAAATGCCTTCCCCAGGTGGATGGAATCTAAAATCTCCATCTTGTTCTCCCCAATCCTTTCCTGCAGTCATTTGACAGCCTGGTACTGTCTTCCATCCACCACCTGTCCATCAAGATGAAAGATTCTGCGGACAAGATTGCCTTCAAACTCAAGTAAGCTGAACTCTTGCTTTATTTCAGTTTCTTTATTATGATCTTGTGGGTCCTTCCCTTTCTATCTGTTTTTTCTGCAATTCTGGCCAGTTAAAATCTTGTTTGAATCCCAGAGTGTGAAAATACTAGGTGGAACTTTTGTTTTGCTGGTATTAAACTTCTCAGAGGCTCAAAGAAAGTATTGATATAGATATAAAGTGTGCAAGAGTGGTACAGATGTTGTTTGTAACCAGAAAATAGAAGGGTAAAAGAAAAATGAATTGGTATTTGAATTGAAGTGATCTTCTTGTGTTGATTTCAGCAGCCTGCTCAGACATATCATGCAACATCTTCTGTGATATGGTTTTGCAAATTTTCTTTCAATAATTCTATTTTCTTCAACTCTGGCTTCCCCTGTTATATCACCTCTGATAATAAAAAATGACACATGGCCCCATAATGGTTCATTCCTTGGAGAAAAAAAAAAAAAAAAAACTCCCCAAAGCTTGACAAAAAACAACAACAACAACAATAACTTTCAATTTTCCACTAGTAAAGTAGCATCACTCTTTGTCTTTCTTTTTTAATCCTTGTGTATGTCAATCCTCTACGAAGCAAAGGACTTTACATGCGAATCCATCAGTCAGTGTGCTGGTTGCAATTTTAGCCTTATCAAAATGTCATGTCATATAATGTGTCATCCCTAACCTACACTTTTGTCTGCACTTGGTCTTTTGTGTGTGACTTTTGATAAGATGTTTTTAACTCATGCTTGTTTGAAGGCTAGCATCACATTGTGAAAGAGACAGAGAAAGAGAGTAAGAGATATTGGGGGGGGGGGGGGAGGGGGGGGGGGGGGAGGGGGGGAGGGGGGAGGGGGGGAGATGGAACAGAATCCAAAGAGGAAGTGTGCCTTAAGAGATGTGTGCAAGGAACATCTGAAATCTCTTTATCCCAGAAATGATTTCAATGCAAAAATGCTGTAAACAAAAAAAAAAAAGACAAAAAAAGTACCCCCCCAAAAAAGAAAAAAGTTTTAAACAGCAAGAGATAGAACCTGAAAAAAACCCAAGAAGACATTTTGAGAGGAAATCCTGACCTATTTCTGTAGAGTTTTCATGTCTGTGATATTGTAGACTGTCGTCACTGATGGCCATCTTAGGATACACAGTGCCATTACTGATTTCATCTCTGTAGATCCTGACTAGAATCCTTGTGTGTTGCTGCTGCAGGATGTCGATCAGTGAAAGATAGAGATATTTTAGGTTTCCAAGGTCCATGCATGACTGCATATCTGATGCTGCCCTGTCTTGATTTACAGCTCAATGATGAGTGAAATGTTTCAAGGGGTTTCTGTAGCTGTAAACAGACTGTTACTTTGTTCGTTTGTGTGTGTGTGTGTGTGTGTGTGTGTGTGTGTGTGTGTGTGTGTGTGTGTGTGTGTGTGTGTGTGTCATTCGCTGTTATGGTAATGGCAGTTTTATAATGGTGATAGAAATAATGATGATAACAATGAATCAGATAATGGTAATTATGAATAATGATGACAACAGTGTTGACGATAATGGTGGTAACAATGATTGTGATAACAGTGATGATAATATCATTAATGTGACCATCGTCACCATGAATATCGTTCTCGTTATTGTAAAAGTCAATATTCTTGCGCAATTAATATTTCACGCTTAGTGGCTCAAAAACATATTCGTGGGTTCTTGAAATTGTGCTCAGCAATTATCAACCCATTCAACGTATGCAGAGAAAAGTGTGATTTTCACTGGTTTTACAGTGTAAATGCACACTAGCCAAAAGTAGAGTGAAATATACGAAAATTAATGTACTGTGAACATTTCTGCTTCTACATTATTGCTTTTATATGATTGTTACGTTGGTGATACTTTGACTCAGACCAACTTAGATGGAGTGTGCAAGAGTGAACTGCTGATTTTAGCATTTTGTGAGTCATTTCACAAGGGCACCACCAAATCTCACAGCTGCAATAGAGAGAGCTACAGAGTGTGAGCTGTGGTATTTTGATTCAGAAGTCAAGGAGGTTTGCATGGCACGTGTCTGCTAAAAAGCTTCTGGGTCCTCTGATCTGTCCTCTTGCAGGAAGCTGCAGCAGCCGGGTGCCAGTGAGGAGGAACTGTCTCGCGTCCTGAGGGACTCCGAGTTTCCGCTGCTCAAGACCAACAACAAGGAGGTCGCAGGCATCCTGCAGAACTTACGGAAGATGGAGAAGAGATTAGAAGGTGAACTACTTTAGACTGAATCCCTCTTCATTATTCTTTCTCTCCCACTTATTGAGGAATAAATGAGAAATGCTGTGTAAAAACTGCCATTGATGTGTCTATCTCCAAATCAAATTGAAGGTTATGTCTCTGCCATACCATACTGTGGAGATTTATTAATACTTAACTCAGGAAAGATCTGGTCGAAATAGAGAACTGTCTTCAATTTAGCAACTTGTAATGTCACGTATACCAAACACATGGAAGATGGAAAATACGCCCTTTTTAGCAAATTGCAAATTGAGTCATGTCATTTATGGCAATGAACAGTTTAACATTCGACATGATATATAAATTCATCTTATTTCTTATTGAATGCTTTCACATGTTCTGCTGTAAACAGTTGATGTATTGTAATCAAATTGAAGAACCTAATGCTCAGTATCATCGCCAATTTAAAAGAGTTTCAAAAACAAAATGTTTGGAGTGTGATAAACAGTTTTATGATGAAGATTATGTTTTTATTATAGTTTTATGAAGGGGAGGTCAAGACAACAGTACCAGCTGGCTGTCCTCAAAACCCTCAGAATGAAGTTTGTATACAAGTGCATAATTTCTCAGTTGTATTTAGGTGTAAAAGAATATCATTTATTTTGTGAGAGGACTTTCTCATCATTTTGATGTGTAAAGTTGAGGAGTTCTGAGTAGTTTACATTTGTAAGTTTTATCTGTATTACTCGCAAGTTGTAACATCTCTGTTTTACCCTGGTATGCATCACAGAAATCCACAGCATGGTGGACCCTCGCAATGAGATCAAGCTCCCTGAGCAACTTTCGCCTGTCAACCAGATGCGGCGGCAATACATCAACGAGTTCAACTTCGGCACCGCCTCCGACTCGGAAAGCCCCAGGTCACTGCCCCCGTCCACACCCCGGGGCCACGTTGGGCGGGCGGGCGCGGTCAACCCGGCCCTCGCACGGCCCAGGCATCCCCAGCAACAGCAGCAACAGCAGCAGCAGCATCATCCTCAGGCCCACTACCAGCATGAGGAGGGGGAGGAGTATTACCTCTGAGGGGGTTTGACTCCACCCCCCTTTGAGACCACTGGGGTAGCATATCCCAAGTGACTGGTATCATCTCTCAATGCACATTCACATCTTCCTCTCTCATGTGATGTGCTGCAAACATGAAGTCCCCATCAACAGAAGATGGATAAACAGCATCTCTGTCTAATCCAGGAGCTGATGAGACTGCATCACTGGAAGATGATGTTGAGGTCATCAGGGAGCAGTCTGAGGGACTGCTCCAGGACTGTGATGTAGACAAGAGAAAAAATAGTGTAATTTACCAAGGTTTTAACTTGCCATTCTAGTATTTCTAGTGATCGAATGAAGTGGAGGACGAAAGTGACGAAATCCCTCGGCAACAAAGAGGGGAAGAAGTCACACCAGAGCAAGCTTGGAGAAGGAGGAGGAGGATGGGCTTGTCATCTGAGAGTTTGATTCTGGACTCTATAAGTGACATGTGATATTAGATTTGATGAGGTGGCCAAGCTTTCTCAAACTCATCCCGCTCAAACTTCTCAAACTCCTCAAACTCATTCATTCAGGCCGTCAGTGATCAATGTTTGGAGGGAAATGAAACGCCGTCATTTGCTCATCAAGTGTGCTGATTTACTTCCACTGTTCAACTCTCTCTATCTGGAGCCTGTGTTACTCATCATCAGCTGTATCAGACAAACTATTGCCAAATGATGATGAAGGAAGCTCTGGTGGATTTTGATAAGTGTAGTGGGGGGTGTCCGAGGCAAAACTCTGCGTGTTTGCTCCATCAGCCAAGGATAGATTCTATCTCCAGCAAGAACAGACACATGGCATCTGGAGATATTTCTCTCAGTAATTTAAAACTCCTGTTTGTGAGAGTCTCTCTCTAGTAAGAATTGAACTCTTGATATTTTGAGATGTTACAATGTTCAAAGAGAGAGAGAGAGACAGACAGACAGACAGATACAGAGTGAGAGAGAGGGGGAGAGAGAGAGAGAGAGAGAGAGAGGGAGAGAGATAGAAACTAAGTGATGGACTGTTGGGTAATCATATTTTTCTTTTATAAAGATCAATGTCGTTCATCTCATATCATCACACACTCCTGAAAAAGACAAAAAAATATCTGTAGCCCACCAACAGTGTGTTTGTGTGTGCATATACGATTGTTGTATAAGCAATATGTGCTATGAGAGAGAAAGTCAAATTTAGCAAAATATAAGAACAAAGAATCGAGAGAGATCGAGAGAGAGAGAAAATAATAACTAAGTATTATACGACAATCAAGTATTTTTTTCCTGAAATACACTGCTGTTTTTTGGCCTTGCAAACGAAGTGTGGCTGAACTTGTAGCGTTTGTTGGAATGTCTTACTATCACCATCTCAAGTTCAGATATGTCCCTCTGAGACAGAGTTAGATAGAAAATAAAATTGAATTTTCATCTCAATTAACTTCCTTAGTTTTGCTATGGTTGTCTGTAGTATATAGTGAATAAGAATTCCTACATGCCTCAGTATGAGTCAGATTTATGCAAGTGATGAGTGTATTCTTTCTGTTAATTTTTACATCTAAAATGTGGTAAAAAAAAACAAAATAAAAAGTGAAACACAACAAGTAAATTGTGTTGAACTTGGATCAGGGTAAAAACTGATATAGGTAAATTATTAGTATTTGTAATTTTGATTTGATGAAGAGCAAACAATGTAACAAGAGCAAAATGATGATTTTTTTTTTTGATTTTTGATTTTTTTTTTTGGCAACAGGCACATAACATACATGTACAGGCATATAAACTCCACTCAATGCCATGGAGTTGTCTGTGATATATGTATATGTTCACAGACCAGTTATTCCATGTTAGAGCAACATGAGCAAAGTGTGCAAGTTTGACCAGTTTGTTCCAACAGAAGTTTGACGGTGCTCAGGTGTTTGTGAAATCTGGCCTGCATCAAATTACCCCATGATTGCAATAATAGCATGAAGTGATGTTGGCCCAAACTTGGTGTATATTTAGTTCTGAGATGATGGAGAGGGCGCGGACTCCCGTTGTATATAGCCTAGAGAATTGAGAGGGAGCTAGCATTCCTTGGTAGAACGATATTGCATACAGCTATGGTACACCGAGGAAGGAAATGCAGCAGAACAACCTATAATTTAAACTTACAAGATATGTGTAAAACTGCCAAAGTTGTAACAAATGGGCTGCAGTGTCTGCTGTTATCGTAAGTTACCATTATCTTCAATGAATTGAGCTCCTGAGGATTTTTTTTTTGTAGTGTAATCATATGCATGCCAAATATGAGAGGAGGAATCCATGTTAAGTCATTGTGTTGATCCAAAGGGAGTACCGTTACTCATAAGTACAAGTTTGCATGGCAGCTTATCGATTAATTAATATGTGCATGAAATAACCAACAGTAAGTTTGACCTATCGAGAGGTGTTCTTTAGTTATATCGAAAGGTTATTTCTCCCATCATTGCAATGTGTAATATATACCAAGAGATAATTTATCAGACATAATTTTGAAATCGTACACTACAGAGTATTTGTGACTTGTTGGCATTTATGTAAAGGAAGGAATGTCAAGGAGTCATCTCTAATATTGTTCATACACTGCTTGTCAATTCAAAGTTACACATGGTTTGTGAGTAATCTCATTTGAGTCAACATGATTTTTTTGTGTGTCATCTTCATGCCTTGCTTTACGGTTGGACTTATTCAAATACCCAAATGAAATGTGATAACGAAATTCCTGTGATGTCCATGTCGCTGGCTGAGAATGATAAGGGCGTAAGTTACCACTACAGCCATAGTGTTTGAGGCACCTTAATGACATTCTCTTTCTCAACCGACGATGTAGTCATTAATATCAAAGACCTCTGGAAGATGCGTTTACCAACTATAATGATCTGTTCATTAACCACCAACGTTCTGTTTATCTTTTTTCATAAGCTGCAATGGTTTTGTGTTTGTTCTTATCTGTTGAAAGGAGATTGTCAAATCGTCAAATTTTTATTTATGCTGTATATTTTCTTTGAAAGTTATTTTTTATGTATATTTTTGAGTCTTATATTTACTTTCCCCCGTATATAAAAACTGATACTTCAGGTCTTAATGAATGATCGCATTGTTGAAAGAAAATGTATGATATGAAGTTTAACATATAATAACAAATTCAAGTAATTTAAAAAACCACGTACCAGTTATACCAGGGATTTCTGGTTAAGAAGTTAGAGTGTTTCTTGTAATGAAATAAAAGACAGTTATTGATAAAAGTTCACCATCTTTTGACAAAATTGTTATCTGGGAACAATCCATTATGCCAATAACATCTGCAAGTGTGCCACATGACGTTTTCATTTTTTTGTCAAGAAACCGATGTCAAATGTCAGAAAGAACTTTCTTCAAAACCAATTGGCCAAAGTGACATCTGACTGAGTAGAATCTTACTGAAAGTGAAGATTCTGGATAGTGATTTTAAACCAAAAACAAAGTGCTTGTTTATTGATGAGGTAATCTTTCATTTTGCTACACCAACACGTTTGCACACGATTTGTTTGGAATTTGAGGCGTCTCTCCTCGCATCCAAGTGCCTTTACAATCGTCCATATTTTCTCTTTCTTTTGTGTGCATTGGCCAACGCTTGATACACTGTCCTGTTGTTGCTGTAAAATGTGGTGAATTTAAACCATGACCTGGTTAATCTAATTTGCCACATGGATGATAAAAAGAGTGTGATTGTGGAACAAGATGCACTGAACTTGTTGGTAAGCAAATCTTGAATGCCGTGTTGAGATACTTCTCATTTTGCAAACATAAAATATTTTGATTCTTGCCTCAGACAAAACCATGAATGTCAACTACTCATTCATACCCTGTACGTATGACTGTCTTTGTACCACATAGCCTTTTTTAAGTTGAGTATTTAAAGACTGATGACGCATTGCACTGCAGTGTATAAAGGATCGGATTATAGACACCTTTGTGAGCACGCAATATTAAATGTGGCACATTTCAAGTCGAGTGACGAGTCTTCTGTATGTATTGTAACTGCCAGACTCGCCTTTTGTGTTTACTCTTCTGCAAATCTCACCCAAGAGAGTATACAATTTGCAAGCACGCAAAACTGACATTTTAAACTTGAGAGAACTCCGAGTACAACTCGAATAAATTGCATGAATGCAAAGAATATGATGCAAAAGTATATCCTCTGCATGTGTGTCCTGGTATGGTGTTGTTCGTCAAGTTTTTGTACTGGTGGCAGAGTTTACCCAACTGCTAAACGTTATCCTCCCAATTTCCACCTGATCTTGCACAGAACAAGCTTAAGAAGTGTGACCTCTCACTGTTAATGATACATACACACACACACACACACTCATACGCGTCTATGGTGGAAACCGAGGACCTGTTTTACCCATAAGAATTTTACCACATAACCGAGGACCTGTGTGTCAGTAGGACTCTTGTCAACTGAGGACTCATTCATATATTACCATCCAACCGAGGACTTATTACAATAATGCTAATTGAGGACCTACAAACATGTACCCCTACATGCAAAAGCATGCAAAAGCAAACCGTTTGGAATGGTCTGCTTACCGAGTACGTCCTCTGTTCTCTGTGTCCTCGGTTTAAATGTGAAGTTCGTATGTGTGTCCTCGCTTTACACCATGGGTAAGTGCACACACACACATACATTCTTGTAAGATGCTTCAACCAGGAATATGATAGCTTGCCCTACGTTAAAACCAGGCATATTCCATTATTTGTTTTTAAGTTTGGTTTTTTTTTTTTTTGATAAACGAAAACCGTAAGAAACAATACTTAAACTCAGTTTGGTTAGTAAAAATTCAGGCATAATGTAGTAATACACAACATCAAGGATATGTTTAAGAATTTTCACATTTCCCCACTTGAATCGTGTGAAAACCATTGACCTTCATACAGGTCCTAAATATGCAGAAAGGGCAGGTGCATTATACATATGTACATGTATACCTCAAATGTAGTCCTAGGGCCTTCACCCTAATCAGGCCGTTTTTTTTTTTGTTTTGTTTTTTGTTTTGTTTTATTGGCTATGCTAAATCGGGGGGGGGGGGTGGAAGGGAGGCAGATTCCACACAGAACAAACAAACAGACACACATGCACGCACACACACATACACACACAATATCTTTTTCTACATTACATACCTGTACACATCAAGTGTCTTCATATCAAGCAGCTGAAATGAGAATCTTATTGAAACAAAAGCATCTTTATTCTTTGCATTGTACATCTGATATATTTTTTGCTTTTTACAAAGGAGAAGAATATAATTTGAATTGCAGGTACATTCAGATTACATCTATTAAATATCTCATCTGGTTTGATATTTTTGACAGGAATACACAAGAATCTGACATATTCCACACACACACACACACACACACAATTCAAGCAATTTACACAGATTTTTCAGACATACAAGAATTTCTTGCAAAGTATCATTGAATGGAAGCAGTGGAATGAAAGAAATGTCTTCAAGAAAAAAAAAGTTCAAGTGAAATTAGTCACATTAAAAGAATTCTTTTTTGGCACCATTAGATCATCAACAAAGCCTTAGCCAGGGCATGTCGGTGGCACTACACTGTATCTTGTCGAGGCTTCCAATTTTACCATTTTTACATCCAGTAAAGGCAGCAACAAATCTAAAAGCATTGATGATTGTAATAGTGATGATGGTGCTGACATCGACAACAACAATAATACTTACCAAGTACATGTGTTACCAATAAGCATTTAGGGAACTAACTTTCGGCAACTTGTGTGTGACTTCGAGGTTTGAGGCAAACTATTTTGTACACAAGGAGGTAAATCTCAGTTGAACACAAGATAATATACTATTTGGTGATTGCACAGTGAAAGTGAATGCCCTCCTGTGATTTTGACACTTCAACCCACTTAAGCTCCATTCTGGGGGAATACACATTAATAATACACACAAAATGAATATAATGATGACATGCATAATTGCTTGGATTAATACTCATTGCTATTGCTGTTAATGTAACACAAGATGGCAGCCACAGCCTAGAATCATACATTTTCCTCTGATACCAAATACTGTCATCAGGATACTAACATTGATCACAAAGTGCAAAAGTTTGTCACGAAGAGGCTTCTACATAAACCCAAACTCAACAATCAAGGCACTTTTTGCAAAGCATGTATTTGCCTGCAAAACTCAACTGGTGTACCTCAGAGACCATTAAATAAGACTAAAAATCAGTCAAGAAAATCTATGTTGCTCTCCACAATCATATGTCACAGGGTGGCAATGACATATTACAACAGCTTACTAATAGTAAAGGGCTATGGTGAATTAATGTTTTATGCATTCTACATGTGAAAAGTCACAGTAAGTCGTTGTACGTCATACAAAACTTGTACCTCCATATGGATTTGAGTGCTTAACATACACTTTGTACCTTTTTTCCCTCGTCAAGCAAGTACTCTGTATATGCCATATATCTAAGAATCTAATTTTTCACGAATTGGGAGTTCCTGATAATTTTGTGAGTAGTTAAATTTGTGATTTTGGAGTACAGTACTGAACACAGAAATGAATGGGTGCACGTCACATTCATCTCAATATCAAAGTTTATAGTTTCACCTGTTTTTGAATTTGCGAATAGCACTCAACTTATGAAAAATGAAAAAATAAAAACCTCACAAAATATTTGTCGTATACACTGCTGTGTCTAAAGAGTATATTTGCTACAGAACAAAACAAAACAGAGGAAAAATCAGCTGCATAAAGAAAGTGGTTCAAAGTATTACAGAATCTCAGAGAGTTGCCCTCATCTGCTCCTGTTATATTAGGATGACATCTCTTAAAGTGGTTCACAACCAGTCATCATTCCACCATAGCCTCATCTATCAGGGAAGCAAATTGTCATTTCTGTTTATCAGAGAAATTCATTGGCAAAGGTTATTACCTTTACTTGGTAGTCACTTCCATATTGTCAAAAGATGAAATTCATTCTTACTTATTCAGACATTAAATAAAAAATGATAACGCATGATGACTGGAGCTGTACTTCATGTTTTTTTTTTTTCTTCTGTGAGCTTCGAAAGGACAATTCTGATGAGTACATTCATTAAACCAGAACTAGACTAGTGAACTAGAAATGCCCTTAAAAAGCATCTTGTAGTTTTACTTTTCTTCCATACATATCTCAAGACCCTGTTTACAAATTCATATAACCAAGTTCTGTACATTAAAACACAAACAAAACAACCCCCCCCCCCCCCCTCTAACAACAACAACCAAAAAAAAAAAACAAATGTTGACAGTAATGGTGTTTGGGACTGTGTTTGGGACATCAACATGATGCAATGAAGAGTTCATGCTTTTCTGAGGCATATGTTTCAGGCGAGCTGACATCTAAAATATGTTTGTTTTACTGTGTCTTGAAACTTGAAGCAAATTGCTGGAATATAACTCAGAATAGTAACTTCTTTTTAAGTAGATATTTCCTATATACAAGACACATTGCTAGATAACCAAGTACGCATTATTATCTGGAAGTAAATGACATAGAAGTACGGAAGCATAGAAATATAGAAGGAAGAGTTTTTGCATGGCAAAAATAGTAAACTTTGCAACAATGCACAGTTGGTTATACAAGATTATCATATGCCACATAAGAAGGCAAGTTAACTCACACAATGAGAATCAATATTATGCCAGTGATAGCAGCCAATCAATGTTCAACATAGGTATACAAACAGGACAAGTCAAACATAAGGAGCAGTAGATGTTTGATTACAACCAAGCAAAAAAAAAATAGAATGATATGGAATTCATGAATACGTAAATTGTATGGAATTCTTGTTTCAGCGGTTAAAAAAAGAAAAGAAAAACAGATATTGGCCAAGATCACATACACAAGTTGGATGAGCAATGCCTCACAAACTTTCCAACTGGTCTGGACAAAAAGTCATTTATTAAATTCCTTGCTTGAAATGAAACCAAGGAGGTTCGAGAGATGGAGTTACAACTGACTATAATTATTCAATCAGCTGTCAGTTTTCTATGGATGGACAAAAGAATTCCACAGGTGCATTTGTGCCTTTGATGTTCGATGCTTGAAGCCGCCATCTTTCTGAGCAATCTGAAGATTCATTTTTAATGCTAACATAATATCGGGTATATGCTGCTCGTTTATATATCAAATGCAATGAAATTTCACCTAATGATAAAGCATATAAAACAAAAGTCAATTCCGTTCAAAAATATGTGCAAAAGTGTAAACCTGAGCTGTATTTTGTGAAAGTGTTTGAAAGTTTACCCTCATGGAAAGCCGGTTTTATCACTTTTCTCCTTATTTCCGCCAAATGAAACTAATATGGTATCATCTTCAAGTATAGTTCTTTATAAATTAATATGTCAGATTAGCATACAGACACGTACAGTCGAGTAATTTTGATATCTATTTCAGCAATATTTGAGCAATTTCTATTCCCGCATCCCCGTGCCTTTACCATTGTCTACCGCCCATCGTTTGTAAGTAGGGATAGCGAAAAGTAATTACCATTACAAAGACAATTCTTCCTTGGAAAGTGGCTGGTGATTATGCAATGAGACACTAGTCAATTGTCTTCGCATCTGAGTGGCAGATCCAGTTTGACACATACTTCAAATATTTTTTGAGTGGCGGCTTCGAGCATGGGATCAAAGCGAATAAGATTGTTGTGACTCCATTTCTCGAACTTCCTTGATGAAACCAAGCAGAATAAATAAAATCATATGCGTCAAATACTGCAGAGTGGCAGCAACCTCCCTAAAACTTTTTAAGGCAGTTGGGGTTGCAGTTGAGCAGAATTACTGGCCAGTCACATGACCTTGTACAAACCAATGGGAGTGCTGTGAGACAATGACATCACCTCCGCTAATTTGCATACCAAATGTGGTTGTAACTAGCATCACTTTTCTGTATCTGTGAAATTTCAGAAACTCCATTACTTTCTTCTTTCAAGTCCAAATTGACTGAAACTACACATCCTGTTGACTTTTTCATACTCTTTTTTTCCTTTTCACCTACATTGTAACACTATTTTTTTTCCTTTGACTGGGGAATATCAAGTACTGCTGATAGGCATTTCACGTGCTCACATGATTAATTCATTGACATAAAAGATATAGGATGGCTATATTGCAACATTTATCTTTAGCAACTTCTCTTTGCAAAGATTTTCTAAATGTACCTTAGGGGAAAAGGTCAAAGAGGAGGTCGTTTTGATAGAAAGCAGAGAACTAAAAGGAATGCATCAGTGACAATATACACTAACTTGGGCTTTGCATGACAACATTAATATGAGCAAATCGCCATCGCCCCAAAACAATGCGTAATTACACAGCTTAGGTGGATGCTTGTTACATCCTATGCTGCTTGTTTTGATCGCAGCAAGCCTCAGAGTTAGATTTTTTCCAGTTACGAGAGAGGATTTTCCCCTATGATTCAGATATGTAAGAGAACATAAGGTCCCTGTTACATCTTTGCCAGTGCCACAAGAATTCATCTTGCTTCATGAAAATGTCAAACAAGTTCATGTCCAAAAAAAAAAAAAAATACAATAACAAACAGGTAGTTTTAAGCAAGCAACATTCAAAGATGCTGAGCCCTTGAAAACTGGGCCTTGTTTCATAAAACTATGGTAACTTTCACCATTAATAGTAACTCTGCAATCACAATGAGTGATTTCTCAGCTTTGAATGGCTAGGGAATAATGTTGCTATGGTAGTTACCACTTACTGCAGAGCTACTGTTAATGACATTACATTTATCATGGCTTTAATGCAACCGGGCCCTGAATTTCCTAATGCCCTTTCAGCACCATGACGTGAGATGCTGTTCACTTCACACACACTTCTTTTCCATCTTCAGCCAGACTAGCTCTACGTCTGTCAGTCATCTGTACTCATCCTCTTTTTCCAGGACCTCTTGGCAAACTTGATAGAGAACATCAGCCGCCTTCTCTTGTGACCCTGTAAAGTAACAAAAGGTGGAGAAATCAAACTCTATCTTCGACCCTGTTCTCTCATTATCACTTCTGCATGTAATCTTACTGATTTTTTTATGAACGTTATGACAGTACAATGCACTGCCGTTATAACAAACACAGTTATAACGAAATTCCAGTTTACAACAAAGTAAAAATTTAGGCAGCAACATTATCCACTCTATGCTTTTTATTGTTTGTCTGTTTGTTCGGTTATAACAAAATTTAGACATAACAAAAGAAAACTGCTGGTCCCGAGGACTTCCTTATAACGGGAGTCCACTGTATTGTGACTAGAATGTGTGAAGCATAAGGCAGCAACACTTATCATTTGCTTTGTAGCACATACTGTAAATGTATACCTTGTTACTTCCTTACAAAATACATCCAATGTGGAGATGAGACCATGTAGATATTGCACATGTTATATCAAGTTGGTATTTTTTTCTGGAAAAGTAATTCCAACAAAAAATAGGCTTACGCTGGAGTATCAAAGTTTGTTCACTGTGATGGGAAAGCTCTTCACATTGGTTGTATCTTGAATAAGGCACATACTGTAAAACACAATATTTTCGCAGCATGAAATTTTCGTGAATTGGAGCCGACGGCCTTTTTCTCGGCATGAAATTTTCGCGAGTTGCCTCTAACGTTCAATACATATAGTGTAGACACAAACTTCCACATGCATCTTAATTTTGTAAATCTTGGCTTTCGCAAAATTCACAAAATTAAAATGCACGCGAACATTCCTCGTTTTACAGTATGTAGTAAATACAAATTATCCATATGTTTCAACTTTATTGCACTTCAATGTTTTGTCTGATTGAGGCAGTAAATAAATATGCACACAGAGGCCAGAGTAGCAGTCAGTTACTGACAAACATTTGATAATGACACTGTTTCAACATTTGACTTTCTGCACATTGGTGCATCAGTCAAACATGTGGATTACCATTGGTCTGTGCCAAAGACCACCAGGGTGACTGCGATGGGCCAGTCAAAATATTTTTTCCGTCAACACTTCTTACTCACAATGGTGCTGGCTGAGCAGATTTGGTTAGAATCTCAAGAATTGCCTTCCAAACCTAAATACTGCCCTCTAAAACTCCACGTGGGTAGTTTTAGGAGGGTGAACCATGGAGGAACAATTATGTAATAAAAATCAAGAGCTATGAAAATAGTTCCGGGCCAAGCTGTTTCATAAAGCTGTTCGTAAAGTTATGCAAGACTTTAGGAACGACTTAAATATGGCAAGCCAAGTGGGATTCCTAATTATTGTTAATTTCAATAGTCAAAGCTGAAATTTGCAGATGATAATGATTATTCTTACATGTTAACACACATTTGTAGTTGAAAGTGTATTTTTGCCCCAATGTAGATGAAATATTGACATACAGTCGTACTTTGTTAAAACACAAGGGAAAAATAAAATGGGCACCCATATTGGCACTTCATATTCCAGTCGTTCCTAAAGTCTTGTGTAACTTTACAAATACCTTCATGAAACAAGGCCCTGGTCCGCTATTGTGTTAGTCATTACATCTGCAATTCTTACGGCTGAAGAAACTTACCCACACTCCGAGAGGTAACAAGGGGCAGGATGACTCTAGCAATCTCCTCATTGATGTCCGATGACATCACAAACTTACTCAAGGCTGATTGGACGATGCTCTCACTGGCAAGATGGTGCTCGCACAGTTGCAGTGTGATTTCAACAATAGACTTCCAGCAAGCCTACAAGAGAGTCAGCGAGAGAAGAAAAAAAAATGTTTCTCACCCGTCTGTTTATCAAGATGTATGTCAGTAGTTTCATTATAGCGTTTTGAAAATATCCAGAATACTGTACGAGCTGAAACTTTCGCAGTGGTTTTATTTTCGCGAATCTCGCGAAATCGCCTTTGAACCGCGAAAATAACAACACGCGAAATATAACAATGCGCGAATGAGTAAGTTCAGTTAGACCCTCCGACCGCGAAATTAACAACACGCGAAAATGTCCTCCAAGTAGCAATTCGCGAAAATATCTGTACGCGAAAATTTCAGCTCGTACAGTAGCTCTCCTGAGCAGGTGTCTGAATTGAATATGAAGTGATGAACATTTCAACAGCTTTTGACTGGTGATATTTTTCTCTGTGGTTTAAACCATAGTAATTTCTATGATAAGTCAGCATAAAAACACACACACTTGGCTCTACTGGCAGTATGCACTTTTTGTTGTTTGGCACATTAGACATATATCCTTTTTCTCCCTCTCTCTCATTCAACAATCACAAGAATATGTGAAGATGCAGCAAGTTTGATAAAAATCAGGACAAGACAATTACCAAGCTATTTTCTTTTTTTAAAGCAAAGTTTCCTTCAGAACAACAACATTCTTTGTAGTACTAGCCATCTGTCTTTAAAAATATATGCATATCAAACAAAAACCGAGTAACTTCATTCACAAATGAAGGAATGGACTGATAAATAAATGAGCTGAACTCTTCTTTTATGATGGCAAACTAGATTACTCAGTTAACTGAATCATAATATGACTGTCCATAATTGTTGCCTTGGTAACATCATATCACTTGGTAATATCATACCACTTGGTCCTGGCTTCTGGAGATCATCCATGCTGTTCTACCACTGATGAAAGCCTCTATGGGGACCTTGGGTGAGGACTCTTCTTGCCACATGGACACCAGTCTCTCCAGCAGGGTGAGGCGTGTCAGAGTGGTTGCCATATCTACGGCTCCAGCTGAATCTCCCACTGTAACACCGGCAGCTGTGATGTGGTCACCATTCACACACACTACTGCTTCTCTCTCACTGTGCAGACTGGTGCCCACACCTTTCTCAACCTGAGCTGCACTGTGTGCCACATTACTATTGCATTGCTCCCCTGGTAGATCTCTCAGCCCCCTGGCATCAGAACTGTCCCACGTTGACTTGAGCGATTCACCAGTCCGGCTGAATATATTGCACTGATTGCCCATCAAATCACCGTCCGAGTTAGATAGTGACTGAATCGAGCCATTAGGATATTGTGTAGTCTCTTTCTGTAGATCTCTTGTCTTCTGTCTACAACCTTGCAAGTGCACATGTGTGTCTTCAACATTCACACCAGCATCCTCGACTTCTTCGTGAGCATCCTTCCGCGGGAAGGTGACTGGGCTAGAGGCGGAGAGATATTGGGGGTACCTTGTGGCCAGAGCCACACACAGCTCAACGGTCAGCTGGTGAATGGACTGGTAGGCCACTGGTGTGAGGTCCTGGTGTGGGAGGGAGCAAAAATGATACACTGATTTGTCAACGCAGAGCTACGGAGTATAAAGATTGGGAATCTAAATTATAAATTGGGTATGATATAAAATGGGAAGTCTAACTGCAGGGCTGTCTCCTGCCCAGCCATCTGTATTTGCCTCAATCACTGGGGTGCATTCAATCTAAGATTATTTTACTTAATTATTTACAATATCCTCTTAACAAGCAGAAAATACCTATTGTAAAACCAGGAATGTTCGTGTGCATTTTAATTTCGCGAATTTCGCGAGCCAAAAATTTGCAGAATTAAAATGTACGCAAAAGTTCTTGTCTACACTGTACGCATTGAATGCCAGTGACAATTGTGGAAAGTTTCATGCCAAGAAAAGTCTGTTGGCTCCAATTTGCAAAAATGTCATGCCATGAAAATGTCTTGCTTAACAGTATGCTGAAAAGCAACAGCTGCACTGAAAAATGGTGGTCAGTTTATACGATGTGCTTGCAGGAAGCTGCAATGACACTGACATTTTTCTTGGTATTATTTTCATTCATTGCGGACAGAAATGAAGTGAAAAATGCTGATGAAGGTTCATCAAGCGTACATCCACTGAACTGGAAATCTACAATAATTCTGCACAACCATATGCAATATCGACAAGATATTGAGTATAGTACACATCAATGACATTCTAATATTTTCCAATGCATATTTTCTCTGGTCAAGTTCTTCAACAGCCTCCATCTATTTCTCAGATTAAGACTACTGAAGTCTAATAACCTGGAGTGGAAGACTAGACATTACTGCGAAGGGCTCCAGGCTTAAAGTAAGAAAGTTTCCTACATACCTGACGAGATTGGATCATGGACTGAACATGGCTGACTGTATCATGGAGGCTGTCCACAGAGATTGCATCAGAGCTTGTTAGCACTCCAAGGATACATTCCTGCATTTTGAAAAGGAAACGAAATGAAGTTACTCAAATGAGGAAATTATCTAAAAGAGTTGCAAATCAAGAATATAACAATAACGGAAGGGCTTTCATTATAGAGGAACTTTGCTTACTATGATGAGGCTAGCATATAGAGCAGAATCAATCTAATATTTTAGTAGAATTGAACAAAGAACAGGTAGATAGTTTTGACTGCTTAAAAGGCATTAAATATTTTTGATGGAAGCTGTTGTTGGCATCTCAAGTAGTCATAACAAAAAGATTAAGACAAAAAAAAAAACCAAGAAGTGTACACACTACCATTCTAAGAGCACTAATAATTGCAGGGTTGTAAATCAAAATAGGACACATAAAAAAATGTACTTCAGCATACATGTTTCAAAGCCAACACGCAATGGTGCACCTCCACTAGGTTTGGACAATATAAACTTTATGACCTTGAGTATAAAATGAAATTAATGGAATGTGATTTCTGCTCTTCATCAATCCTATAGCCAAGTATGGATTTGAAATTTGGGAGCTCTTCAAAGGGGAGAAAAGAAGAAGAAAAAGAAAGAAAGGTGGAATTTGCCTCGTTACCTTGAGGTGTTGGATGACAGCTGACGGACACAAGCCTGCTCTATCATGACTCTCTGGTTTCCTAGGTAACTTCTTGGCCACGCCCTCTCTCTTAGGCAGACTAGTCTGTGCTCTCAGACACTTTGGAAGCTGGGACTTCACCTCCTGCTGCAGGGCACCTAGTTTGAGTGAAAACAGCAAAAATGAGAAAAATGACTAAATTAAACACGGCCACGTTGCTTTAAAGATGCACTATTTTATATCATCTTTCCTATAATTTGCATAAATGTTTAGGTCTACTAAAATGCTTATCAAACCAATTTTCACATGTTTTTAATGTCCTACATGTATTTCACACCTCACAGGTCAAACGTCTGAAGGCATGATTTTGGGGGAACTATTCCTACTCTGCATTAACATACAGTACTCTTGATGAAACTTAAGACTGTTCTATAAATGCAGATTTCCTTCTCTTTGTTGTTAGACAAGTTTACAGAGGAATATGTAAAATCCCAAATTAATAAACATCTAAACTTTTTTTCTTTCAAGCACTATAATTATTCATATATGTTTAGGATGAGCTTTGTGATGTAAAATGTAGTTGTCTCACTTGAGTCAATGAAGAGATTAATGCTATGACGAAAATGCATGCATGCTGGTAACAGTCCATGAAGGAGAAAAGTGTCTGTAATTCTATCCATCTGTTCTGAGAAGGACGATGACAGATAAACTATTAAGCGATCTCACCAGGAATCTGGGTGGAGATCCACTTCTCCGTTCTCTCCAGCGCCATTCGAGAGCTGATGGCTGACGCCGTCTCAAGCACGGACTCCGATGTATCGCAGGACAGCAGCACCTCAAGAGCCAGACGGCACTTCCTCTCCACAAACCTTCAACAGGTAGAGAGTTTGAATCCAAAGTCAATTGCAGTTGTTACAGTCTGCTTGGGACAAGTCTGGAACATATGTCAGATGTGGATCCACTGAAAATATTGTATTTCCAGAGGGTCAGTATAATACAAAGAGATCCAATTACATTTTGTAGAGTGCAGCCATGATGAGTAGCTTACATTATGTAGAGTACAGCCATGATGGGTATAGTTTACTTTTCACATGATTGACTTTTCACACTTACTGGAGCAAAAACAATTCTTTCTGCTCTAAAGCAAAGTACAGAACACATTGATATTGCATTTTCATGTCTGTGCTTATATCAAACTGTGCAGAATGTACATAAAAAAATTGTAAACATTTTGCAGAAAATTGTAATGTTTATGGTACAGAGGGACAACTGCTGTTTATACAGGCTACCAAAATATCTTTCCCATGTAAAATCTGCATCAAGATGATGATTTCCTCTGTGTACAACTAGAAATGTCTTGTATGTCTTACAGGTTTCTTGTAACAGGATTCTTTTGACACATGTATCAGGCTATACACTAATGTGAGACTTTTTCTCTACAGGTTCTTTAAAACAGTATTAATGCACATGCCGTTGCTGATATTGTTTTTGTTCTGTAATGTTGTGTGGCATAATATTTTGTTAATATGCTATAATTTTGTCGCGTCTTTCACTATTTCTGTCCCATAAATCATTCAACATTATCTGAACTGTGTTTACATTGTTAGTTCTAAAAGCTGCTGTCATGCATAAATCATGAAGCATCACTCTTTCCTTTTCTTCCTTATTTCATAACTTGTTTTTCACTTTCCACTGGCCGTCAACCAATGTAAAACATACCACACATTTGCATATTCTTGGTTTCTAAACAGTTTTTCTGTACGCTTGGCTTGACATACATTGCAAATAAACTAATAAAGTGTGCTTCATTGATTTAAGGACAATGCTGCATCCAATTTCAATATTCAGAAACAGACAAGATGGAGACAAAATACATTAAAAAGGTCATCTCTGTTAAGGAGAGGAGATAAAACCACCAAGCTTGAGCTTACCTCTTGGCCTCTTCTCTAGCCAGGGCTTGCGTCTCCTGGCTCAACTTCGCTCCAGCTTCCGCGGCCCTCGCCGAGACGGACCCAGCCTCTTTCTTCTTGCCGCTGCCGGAGGCCAACACTTCCCCAAGCTCTCTTACCACTCGCAGCCTGGCTGCGGAGACTAGCGAGCCGTCTATGAACTTGATGCAGTTGGAGGCTACCCGCCCACTGACAAACTCCACACTCTTCTTCAGGGAGGTGGAGTGCGTGTGAAAGAAATTCTGCTCCAGCTCAGCCTGGGACATTATAAAGCATCAAGAAACATTTCTTAGATCACTCTGATGAAATAACCACCTCCAGCCCACCATGTATATGTTGTGCTTTACCTATTACACCCATATTTTGTCTCATTATGTTCAATGGTATTAGAGAATAAATGATTAGCATAAAATAATTATATCATACTGGCGACTCTCCCATTGTAATGAAGTCCAAAGGACTGGCAGTTTTCTTTCATATAGAAATGTAATTGCATCAAAACTTCTTTATAGCCAAAACGAATATTAAAAGCATATAAAGATACATAGATAATGACTTTTGGGACCTGAACATTTACTTTGTTGTAATAAAATTCTGTTATAACTGTGTTCGTTATATCGAGAGTCCAGTGAACACTGTAATGTAGAATTTGTTGATGCAGCTGATGGAAGGGTCCAGTTTATTGATTGCTATCTCATATAACCTGAAAAACTATGCAGAGGACAGACAGGAAAAACTAACAAAGCACTTCTACATCAGCGCATACGGTATGTCACACTACAACACACTTTCGCCTTTCCCATGTTTTGTTCACCATTGTGCATAAATGTCTGGAGACTCAAATAGCAATGAATCTGAATTACATGAACTCTTTAATCTCTATTGTTTCAAAGTGGTTCTGCCCAACTTGCACTTATAGTCATCTCAGTTTTGCAATGTTATGCACATTGCAAAAGGGCATTGTCCATTATCCTATACACATGGAAGTTTTCTTCACCTGTATTTGGTTTTCACTGATGACCGGTGTGCTTGGCAAGTCTACGGCCACTGGTGTGATCTTCTTGACCTGTGTGCTCCGGTTACTCATGCCTAGATTGGCCTCGGACAGCAGGCCCCTCAGGTCACCTGAAGTGGTAGATTTAAATAAACAACTTTTGACCTTTAGCGTAAGGGTCAAAGTTAGGTGACAGATGAACTCATCCCTGTCATAGAGGCAGAATCCTCACTTGTTAAATCATGGGGGGGTCTAGGGATACACCAGTCTCTTTGTAATGCAGCATAGTCATATTTCAGGCACACATAGATATCATGTATACATATATCAGCACTTGCACCATGGCTGTAACATAATGTGTCATCAAAGGGTGTCATTTTTTTAATGCTACAGGGAGTTGATTCAAGAATTGAAACAAGGAAAAGTAGAAATTACGCGGTGCGCAATATATGTCCCCGCCGGAAGTAGCATTTTGTAACAAAATGTGCAATATAGGTAAAAAATCAAGGTCAAAGGTCAAAGAAGTCAAAGGTCAAAATTCTGTGTAGAAGTTTTGAAGCCCTCACCTAGTGCCATCACATAAAGCAAATGGAATCGAAATTGGGTTAGAAATGGCGAAGGAGTAGCATTTTGTAGCCAATGTACAATATAGGTCAAAAATCAAGGTCAAAGGTCAAAGAAGACAAAGGTCAAAATTCTGTGAAGAAGTTTTGAAGCCCTCACCTAGTGCTATCCCATAAAGCAAACGGAATCGAAATCGGGTTAGAAATGGCGAAGGAGTAGCATTTTGTAGCAAAATGCACAATATAGGTCAAAAATCAAGGTCAAAGGTCAAAGAAGTCAAAGGTCAAAATTCTGTGTAGAAGTTTTGAAGCCCTCAACTAGTGCCATCATATAAAGCAAACAGAATCAAAATCGGGTTAGAAATGGCGAAGGAGTAGCATTTTGTAGCAAAATGTACAATATAGGTCAAAAATCAAGGTCAAAGGTCAAAGAAGTCAAAGGTCAAAATTCTGTGTAGAAGTTTTGAAGCCCTCACCTAGTGCCATCACATAAAGCAAACGGAATCGAAATCGGGTTAGAAATGGCGAAGGAGTAGCATTTTGTAGCAAAATGTACAATATAGGTCAAAGGTCAAGGTCAAAGGTCACAACTGAAATTCTGTGTAGAAGTTTTAAAGCTCCCATGTAGTGCTATCATATAAAGCAAACAGAATCAAAATTGGCTCATAAATGACAGAGAAGTAGCAAATTGAACATTTTGATCACACACGGACGCACACACGGACGGACGGACGGACGGACGGACGCACGCACGCACGCACGGACGGACGCACGGACACACACACGTACAGAGCCCGTTTCATAGTCCCCTGCTCGAACTCGTTCGGCGGGGACAATGATTATTGGATACCTATAGCACCTGTCAGTGGCTGAGATATTAACCACTTGAAAAAATCAAACACTATCTGTCAATCATTTCAAAGAGATCTAAATCATCCATTCTTTTCAACAGACAAGGGGATGGCTTGCTATATATCATATGACATATGCATACAGAAATTCTGTATGTCTACAGGTTTAAAAGCAAAAACAAAAATAAAAGTGAATGTTTAAGTACAGACAAAAGATTATAGTAGCATATAGTCAACTGTTACGACATCTTTGCAAATGTTGCCATTGGTATGCTGAATCATACACAAAAATTATTCACAGGCCAAGCAACACCACAAGTGCTTGTTCCGAGTGAACAACCTCTCACCCAGGAAGGGGCAGCAGGTGTAGAGAATGTGTCTGTCCACCAGTGGGAGGTGGTCCAGACACTGATCCGACCCCGGCTTGTTGCCATGGTGACTCCTCTCCAGGACGGGATTACTCGTCAGGTGAAGATCAGCAGGGAGGGCAGGGTTCTTGATACATGGAAAACAAGAAGGTAAAGACAGCGTTGAGCTGCTTGCGCACATTCATATCGAAACAGGATACAGATACTTCTATCATTTTTTAAAAGATCTCTACTCAAGGTCTGGTATTTCTGACCTAGCTTCACTGTTTTTCAAACAAGTTATCTCTCCTGAACTGTACGGAAATCAAAGTCACAGTGCTCAATAATCATAAGCTCAACCATCTTTGATAACAAAAGTAAGTGAGAAAGCTAGTGACATCACAAGAGATTTGATTTCAGCTTTCTCCCATATTATTTCAATATTTTTTCCACACATGCTCTATCAAGTGCTTTCATCTCAATGTCCCGATAAACCATACATAGATGGTTAAATGAGCAACACTGTGGTAATCCACGTCAAAAGGATCTTGGTGTCATTTTCGTTCCTCACTCACCTCAAACAACCAGCCAAGCAGTAGAAGAATCAAGACGAGGTTGTGGTTGACAACAGGGTTGTCAAGGGCTTCAGACCATTGGACTGATATTCTCCTGGAAAGAAAAGAAAAGACGATTATGAACTTGAAATTATATCAAACGTACATTATATCGGCATAGACATGAATAAAATGACTTAAAGGCCATGTATTGGTACATCAGGTCCCTGCACAGCATAACTTCTGAGGGAGAACCATGTATAATTCTGTCCATACGAGCATTGGCAATTCTACCAACGATGAGCACAGCACAATCATGGATAAGTCTGCCACACGTTTGGCATAGAGGTCCAGCATGACAGATAACACAGCCATTGCAAAATCTCCCGGGACCATGTCATGTCCACCTTTGTTGAATACCAAGATCAGAGTTTGCTGCATACTCCCACAATCAAGCCAACCAGCAAATGAACTCAAATCCATTCCATGCCCTTCAAACTGATTTATGTAAACACTGGGAAATGCCCGAGAAGATGCATGCTAGTTAATGTTAATGCATGAGGACACTGACTTCCTTTATCCCAAATCCTCATTCCTTACCCTTCCCAAAATCCTTCCCCTACCGTACCCTCACCATTATGCCCTCTCCTGTCCTTTGTGTGCTCTCACTTGTGGATATCGGCCACGAGGCTGAAGGCCTGGTGGTAGTGGTGGATCCCACAAAAAGAGTAGTTAATGATAATGTGTGAAAGACAATGACTCCCTGCATCCCAAATCCTCCCCCTTCCCCAAATTGCTGCCCCCTCCCCAAATCCTCGTCCACCCCAATCCTACCATTACACCATCTCCTGTTGCCTGTGTGCGCTCTCACTTGTGGATATCGGCAACAAGGCTGAAGGCTTGGTGGTAGTTGGTGGATCCCACGAGCAGAGAAGTTAATGGTACTGTGTGAAAGACGCTGATTCTCTTCATTCCAAATCCTTCCCCCACCCAACCCCCTTCCCCCTCCCCCACACCCCTACCATTACACCATCTCCTGTTGCTTCCCTGTGCTCTCACTTGTGGATGTCAGCCAGGAGGCTGAGGGTCTGGTGGTAGTTGGTGGATCCCACAAGCAAAGAAGTTAATGGTACTGTGAGAAAGACACTGATTCCCTCCATCCCAAATCCTCCCCCTTCATAAAATCCTTCCCCTCCCCCATCCCACCCCTACCATTACATCCTTTCCCATTGCCTGTGTGTGCTCTTACTTGTGGATGTCGGCCAGGAGGCTGAGGGCCTGGTGGTAGTGGTGGATCTGGGCTGCCAGCGTGTCCATCATGCTCAGGTACTCCACGACCCAGGGCAGGGTCAGGATCAGGCGCTGGTGGTCATCTGCCGTTGCCAGGCAACCGGCAACATCCACACCCGGTGGGGTCTGGGACACACAGAGAGCAGAGATGAAACAATTGGAGAGAGAGTGAGGAGACTCGCTTTCTATGAAAGAAAAAGATCACATGAATATGACAAGATACGTGCCTAAAAATGTCTGGACAACTACATGAATACACGACAATATGAATGCATGACTATATTTATGATGACATCACTATATAAACAAATGAAAACATAGATATAAAAATGTACATGTATTTGCACAAAGAAATGGAGTAGAGGCTTAGAAGTAAAAGACAAAAAAAAATCATCAAGAAGCATATATGAATTTACATACTCAGATATCATCTTGTAGTACCATAGGATATTACAACTGGAAGAACTTGATACCGCAAATTAAATGAGGCAGAATGAAGGCAGATTGAATAATGAAAGGAGGCATTGTCTCTACAAATTACGTCCTTTTTGCTCTCACATCTCAATGCTCCTACTCACTTTGTTGCGCATGATGAGGACGTTGTCTTTGACAGTGTCTGGTAGTTTGTCTCCACCTTGGTATGGCACAAAGGAAAGGAATCCCAGGAATTTGGCCAGCACACGGAGGGCCAGCAGGCAAGAACTGAAGTTTTCACGCTGCTCCTGAAGTCCAGACAAATACCAAAGAAACAGAAGTGAAAACAACTCATACAGTAACCAAGAATATTCTGATGAGCACAGCTTCACGACAAAACATACATCATTTTCTCTGTCCACCTACACAAACAAAGTAACAGACCATAAAGCAGACACCACATGACTGACAACTTGTCCCTTCCATGCTTTCTTTTCAATTTCTTTTTTTTTTCATTCCAGCTCCAATCTACATAGGCTTTTCTTAATGATGTGTACATTCAACAGCATTGGGCCTCTTTCATTAGCGAGTTTATCACTTCCAACGAGAAGTCTATTTCATGTTTTGCAAACACATTAAAATCACAGAATATCCCTAGACATGGGTCAGTTTATGCCATTAATCCAAGTTCATCTAGGTAGCACACATAAAACTTGACAACTACTCTCATAAAGGTAACATTTCCAAAATCATTTCCAAAATCAAAGGCTCCAGAAAAAATAAAATGTCAGAACAGAGGTATGGCCTTTTCTAGTATTAAAATACGGGTGTAGGTTTCATTTCTCTTCTCAGAAAAATTGCACAGCAAAGACCTGCAGAACTTCGTTGTTTGGTTGCATAATTTATGTCTTTGCTAAACTCACATTATCAATGATGACTGGTGTTGTCTGCATCTGATCGTTCACTCCCAGCTGTATCTCATTAAGCTGTAAGATTGGAAGACATAAAAAAAACCATGGGACTGATGAACAGCATTGTTAAAATCCTATTTCTTTAGGTTTACATATTTTGCCAAGTTAGTCTGATTCATCACATGCAGCTAAATGATGCTGGTGACAGCTGTTATCATCAAGATCACTCAATCATCATCATCATCATAATCATCATCATCATTATCATTATCACAAGTCATTACCTAATATACTACCATTAATCTCATCATCATAATTCTAACACAATGTTAACATGCTCTTTATACTATTTCAACTTAAATCTACAATAGTCAATTATCCAAATGTTATTGCTACAATATACCAAGTGTAAAGAGTCATGTTAACAGCAATTGTATATATCATTAGCTACATATTCTCCATCTCAATGGTATTCAAATTTTTAGTTTTTTAGTTGAGGATTTGAAAAGGCCCATATAGGAAGTTGGCGATAGCTCTATGGTGTGGGAGGAACAGGGTGAATGTTTCATTAGTTTGAATAGGGTCTACCTTTTTGATGGCTCATTGCATCGTTCATCAAATTTGTGTGACTCTAGAAGTTTCTGTGTGTACGTGCATATATACATACCTCAGTGATCTTGGCAGCAAAACTGTCCATCAAGTGCTGGTTGAATGTGAAACTAAACAAGAAATGACACAAACATATCTATGTGAGTATTACTAAATCAAAACCAACACAACCAAACCAAATCTAACCAAACCAGACTTCCCGATAATGTCCAAAAGTTTGAGTACATGGTAACACCACAGACAAAATCACATATAGTTTCAGTGATGTGTGACAACTCATAGTTTTGGGGTCATAACATGCATGCCTCAAATGGACAAAAAATATCAAATAATTAGAAATGTCACTACGGCGACTGGTGTATGCCTCCGCCATAATGCATGGTTCTCCTAATAGGTCTATAGTACATTGTCTTGACAATGTGTGATGACAGTTTCACACAATTGGCAAAATATTAAAATGACAGGTTTGCCACAAATGTGCTGAATGTTCACTTTCCTAGAACTAGGTTCAATTGGATGAATGATTAAAACGTCAGAGTGCAGGTATTTGGGGGAACTGATGATTTTTACTTGACTTTTGACCCTTTTATAAGTTTATGCATTGAGTAATTTTCAAGGTATTGAGAAAAAGTATAATTTTAGTATCAAATGGTAAAATAGTATTATCTAAACCTGGCCTTTGACCTTTGACCTCACAGTTCCAAAGAGAATCACTGTTAGGTAGAACATGCATAAATATGTAAGTTTCATGATAATACCTTGAGTTACTTTTGAGATATGGAGGAAGAAGTGCAATTTAGCACTGTCACTTGACCTTTGACCTTTTGACCTTTGACCTTTTGGCAAGAAACTTCCCACAGAATATATATTGGGTTATACATGCCTACATCAAGTTAAAAAAAAAATATCCTTCAGGCATTGCATAAATATAAGGAAAGTAGTGATATTTTGAGGAGTTGACCTTTGACCCCATGACCTTTGACCCATGACCCCCAACTTCCCTAGATAATCACTGCCCATCGATACATGCATATATACTAAGTTCCATGAAGATACCTAGAACCATTTGCGAGATATGGAGAAAAACATGAAATTTCAATCTTTTTTTCACAAAATAACCTGTGACCTTTGACCTTTGACCCCGTGACCCTAAAATTCGAACAAAGTATCATCCCCCCAGGGTATACCCTCATACCAAGTTTGATGCAAAACCACCTCACGGTTCTTGAGATATCGACAAAAACAAAACGGGACGGACGTACGTACGGACGGACGGACAGACGGACGATCCGAAAACATAATGCCTCCGGCCACTTCGTTGGCGGAGGCATAAAAACACACACGTGCAAAAGCAAGCAAAAGAATGTGCAATGCACATAAAAAACAGGAAATGGATCTACTCATGTGACAAATTTCTTGAAGCTTCAGCTGTGTGCATTCACACCACACAAAACGATGCGTAGTTATGTGAGAAGAGAGCAACTTCCAAAGTATATGCAGGAAGTTTATAGGGAAGTTTTGTGGTAATTTCTCAAGGAGTTTGCAGTCATACTGCCAAAACAATGTGAAGCAAAATACCGGGTAGTAAAAGTATGCACGGTTTCGTGTCACCGCAGCTAATGAGTTACCTCTCGTATGACGTGGAAAAAAAATTGAAATGTGCATTACTGAAAGACAAGCTACTACATGTACCTGTCAGCAGCAACGATGAAATCCCGAAAGAATTCCTGGCAGCCGTGGAATGCTGGAGGGGGACAGGGACCACCCAGTGACGCTGGGGTGGAGAAACGGTCTTCCAGTCTGGACAAGAATACAAATTAAATGATTGATCAATCGACTATACTGAGGTTGTTTTTTTTTTCTCATTTCATATTTGTGCACACATTTTGATTTCAGCAATGCAACAAAACATTTACACCAGGTCAGGTCAGGTCACCTACTGTAATAAATTTCAGCATAATAACGTTGAACAGCACATCTCTATTATTTTTAGAGGGAATCAGACAAACAACATTATTTTCAAGTGACAAATTGAAGAAAAACACATGCCGATACTATGCTTTTAACACTGCCACTGTTGGTTTTATGATATTTGCATATAAATATGTACACATTTTTATCACAGCCAATCTTGCTTTACCTTTTTAATATGAGATTAAACAATTATCTGTGACTTGCAAAAACTTATTGCTATCTTTAATGACTAGCATGGAAATAGGCTGCTTTGGGGACTGTTTACCTTCACAAGTTTTTGACTTACTTAGGTTTCAAGCCATACAACACTGATATTATCAACTACAATAGACAAGAGTCTGTTGACACAATCACAAACCATTCTTTTGTCAGTTACGGTTACTTGGTTCATGTAACACATGAAGAAAATATTCTTGAAGTGCTGCAATACATCTGCAGCTTGAACATATCAATTATACAATATCATTTTTTTTTTTTTGGTCATGAAATCTGTGCTTTCTCTAACTTTGCAAGCAAACAGTTTGCTCACTTGCAGAGAATATTGAATTATCTTATATAAGAATACCACCTACTGCTGCTTAATGAAGTTTTGTGATGTAATTCTATCAGGTTTGTACTGTGAGCATTCTTGGATGACCCACTTACCTCTTGAACTTGCCCGGATTTGTCCTTTTCAAATGCTGGATGAAGCTCAGTTCCTGTGAGTCTCCACTGTCAATCACTGAACTGTCCCCTTGACACATCTGTTACAGAGGTAGAGCAGATCTTGTTATCATTGGAACTCACCTTCTCCACTTAAGTCGCAGCAAGCATCCCTCCATCTGAGATCTTGGCAACAGTACTTTTTACTGGTAGATTTCCATACATTATGTCATAATCCCAAATTATGGTTCTCAAGCATAATTTCTTTATAAATGAAGAGCATGCATGGTGGATTTAATTGTTGGCTGGTATGTTTCTTTTTTTTTCACCACAATTCTATTTTAAATTGCAATTTGGATAAACCATCACAGAATTCACATTTCATATCACCACTAATAAGTAAATATCATCCTTCAATGTACTGTACAAGGTGGATACACAACAACAACAGCTGCAGCAGCAGCAGCAGCTATGATGACGACGACAACAACAACAACAACAACAACAACAACTACACAACAAACAATTCTAGCATCTCCACATGCTAACCTTCACGAGCTGAGACTGAAAGAGCCTGGCGAAGTGGGTGAAGTTTGTGACGTCCATCTGCCTCACCAGCTCCCTGTTTGACAGAATGAATGCAAAGATTGCAACAACCATTAATCCACGATGATAGTTTGCCCACATTTGTATGGTATCATGGAGAATCTAACAAATGTGAGATATAATCCACAAGTTTTTCATAAGATAAACTTCACAAACTGGTCTAAGAGAAAATCAAAAATCATTTTCTGTCATAGTAAAAGGCTAAATTTTAATCTTTCATAGCTGGAGTACTCTGAGACCTCAGAACCTTGACAGCAGAATAATTCCTCATCTCATTCATCAGAAGTCCAACTCTTCTACTGAAGATTCAATACTGTGAAAATCAAATTTTGTACAATAAAAGGGTGTCAAGGTGTACTGACATCCAAAAGGTTATGAAAGGAGTTTTGCCTAATGAAAGGGTGTACAGAGGAGATGGCTGTAAGAGGGTTATAGAAATAGATCTGCAAACTGACCTGGGAATAAAAGGGAATCTAAACAATTTTTCCACATTAAAGGGGTCACAGAGGAACTGGGAATAAGAGGGTTATAGAAACTGTCTTGCCAAATGAAAGGATTTACACAGAGCTGGGAATAAAAGGATTATAGAAACTGACTTGCCAAATGAAGGGGTTTACACAGAGCTGGGAATAAAAGGGTTATGGAAACTGCCATGCCAAATGAAAGGGTTTACACAGTGCAGGGAATAAAAGGATTATAGAAAATGTATTGGCAAATGAAAGGGTTTACACAGTGCTGGGAATAAAAGGGTTAAAGAAACCGTCTTGCCAAATGAAAGGGTCTCCACTGAGATGAGAATTAAAGGATTATAGAAACTGCCCTGCCAAATGAAAGGGTCTATACTGAGCTGGGAATAAAAGGGTTATAGAAACTGCCATGCCCAATGAGGGGGGCTACACTGAGCTGGGAATAAACAGGTTACAGAAAATGCATTGGCAAGTGAAAGGGTTTCCACAGAGCTGGGAATAGAAGGGTTATAGAAACTGTCTTGCAAAATGAAAGGGTTTACACAGAGTTAGGAATAAAAGGGCTATAGAAACTGCCATGCCAAATGAAAGGGTCTACACTGAACTGGGAAAAACTAGAAATATCACTTAAGGTGATTAATACCCCCGCCCCGTGACGACAGTCTTACCCAAGGAATGATCTTTCCTTGATCTTCTGCCATTTAAATGCCGTTACCATGGCAACGCAGCTTCCGACACGTCCGAAAAATATGTCTTGCACATCTTCCCACCAAGACTAATGTGTGTGCCACATTTCATAAGCTTTTGTCAAAAACTGAGGAAGTAGTTCAATCCACAAGATCTTTCCTTGATCTTCCACCATTAATATGCCGTTACCATGGCAACGCAGCTTCCGACATGTCCAAAAAATATGTCTGCACATCTTCCCACCAAGACCAATGTGTGTGCCACATTTCATGAGCTTCAGTCGAATACAGAGGAAGTAGTTCAATCCGCAAGATCTTTCCTTGATCTTCTGCCATTTATATGCCGTTACCATGGCAACGCAGCTTCCGACACGTCCGAAAAATATGTCTTCCACATCTTCCCACCAAGATCAAGGTGTGTGCCACATTTCATAAGCTTTGGTCAAAAAACTGAGGAAGTAGTTAAATCCGCAAGATCTTTCCTTGATCTTCTGCCATTAATATGCCGTTACCATGGCAACATACTTTCGGGTACTGTCAAAAAATGCGTCTTGCACATCTACAACCAAAGGCACACATCTGTACCAAGTTTCATGGAAATTGGGCAAAAACTGAGGAAGTAGTTTGCAACACAAAATTTTCCATCATTTTGGCTCATAATATGTGAGCTGTTACCATGGCAACATACTTTTTGTCACTGTCAAGAAATGTGTCATGCTGACCTATATCCTAAGACAAACATTCAATATGAATTCCATGAGAATTGGAAGAACACTGATGAAGCAGTTTTGCCATGAAGCATTTTGCCCTATATTTTACCAATAACATGCCGTTACCATGGCAACGCACTTTTTGCCACTGCGGAAATATGTGTCTTGCACATTAACATATTCAGATGAACATCTGTACCTAATTTCATAAAAATTGATCAAAAACTGTGGGAGGAGTTCGCGACGCAAGATTTGTACCCATTTTTGCCCATAATATGCCGTTACCATGGCAACGTACTTTTGGGTACTGTCAAAAAATACGTCTTGCACATCTACAACCCAAGGCACACATCTGTGCCAAGTTTTATGGGAATCGGTTGAAAACTGAGGAAGTAGTTCGCGACGCAAGATTTGCAACGGACCGACCGCCCGACCGCCCGACCGCCCGACCGACCGCCCGACCGCCCGACCGTCCGCTGATTCCTATATACCCCCTTCAAACTTCGTTTGGCGGGGGTATAAAAAGGTTATAGAATCTGTCCTACGCAAGGAAAGGGACTACACTGAGCTGGGAATAAAAGGGTTATAGAAACTGCCCTGCCAAATGAAAGGGTCGTCACTGAGCTGGGAATAAAAGGGTTATAGAAACTACCATTAAGGAATGAAAGGGTCTCCACTGAGCTGGGAATAAAAGGGTTATACAAACTGTCTTGCCAAATGAAAGGGTTACGCAGAGATGGGAATAAAAGGGTTATAGAAACTGCTATGCCAAATGAAAGGGGCTACACTGAGCTGGGAATAAAAGAGATAGAAACTGCCATGCCAAATGAAAGGGGCTATACTGAGCTGGGAATAAAAGGGTTATAGAAACTGTCATCCCAAATGAAAGGGTTTGTAGAGAGCTAGGAATAAAAGGGATATAGAAACTGCTATGCCACATGAAAGGGGCTATACTGAGCTGGGAATAAAAGGGTTATAGAAACTGTCTTTACAAATAAAAGGGTTTGTACTGAGCTGGGAATAAAAGGGTTATAGAAACTGCTATGCCACATGAAAGGGGCTACACTGAGCTGGGAATAAAAGGGTTATAGAAACTACCATGCCTAATGAAAGGGGCTACACTGAGCTGGGAATAAAAGGGTTATAGAAACTGTCTTCCCAAATGAAAGGGTTTGTACAGAGCTGGGAATAAAAGGGTTATAGAAACTGCTATGCCACATGAAAGAGGCTACACTGAGCTGGGAATAAAAGGGCTATAGAAACTGTCTTCCCAAATGAAAGGGTTTGTACAGAGCTGGGAATAAAAGGGTTATAGAAACTGTCTTTACAAATGAAAGGGTTTACACACAGCTGGGAATAAAAGGGTTATAGAAACTGCAATGCCACATATAGAAACTGTCTTCCCAAATGAAAGAGTTTGTACAGAGCTGGGAATAAAAGGGTTATAGAAACTGCTGTGCCACATGAAAGGGGCTACACGGAGCTGGGAATAAAAGGGTTATAGACACTGCCATGCCAAATAAAAGGGGCTATACTGAGCTGGGAATAAAAGGGCTATAGAAAATGTCTTTAGAAATGAAAGGGTTTACACACAGCTGGGAATAAAAGGGCTATAGCAACTGCCATGCCAAATGAAAGGGGCTATACTGAGCTGGGAATAAAAGGGTTATAGAAACTGCCATGCCAAATGAAAGGGGCTATACTGAGCTGGGAATAAAAGGGTTATAGAAACTGTCTTCCCAAATGAAAGGGTTTGTACAGAGCTGGGAATAAAAGGGTTATAGAAACTGTCTTTACAAATGAAAGGGTTTACACACAGCTGGGAATAAAAGGGTTATAGAAACTGCAATGCCACATATAGAAACTGTCTTCCCAAATGAAAGGGTTTGTACAGAGCTGGGAATAAAAGGGTTATAGAAACTGCTATGCCACATGGAAGGGGCTACACGGAGCTGGGAATAAAAGGGATATAGACACTGCCATGCCAAATAAAAGGGGCTATACTGAGCTGGGAATAAAAGGGCTATAGAAATTGTCTTTAGAAATGAAAGGGTTTACACACAGCTGGGAATAAAAGGGTTATAGAAACTGCCATGCCAAATGAAAGGGGCTATACTGAGCTGGGAATAAAAGGGTTATAGAAACTGTCTTCCCAAATGAAAGGGTTTGTACAGAGCTGGGAATAAAAGAGATATAGAAACTGCCATGCCAAATAAAAGGGGCTATACTGAGCTGGGAATAAAAGGGCTATAGAAACTGTCTTTACAAATGAAAGGGTTTACACAAAGCTGGGAATAAAAGGGTTATAGAAAATGCCATGCCAAATGAAAGGGGCTACACTGAGCTGGGAATAAAAGGGTTATAGAAACTGTCTTCCCAAATGAAAGGGTTTGTACGGAGCTGGGAATAAAAGGGTTATAGAAACTGCTATGCCACAAATAAAAACTGTCTTCCCAAATGAAAGGGTTTGTACAGAGCTGGGAATAAAAGGGCTATAGAAACTGCCATGCCCAATGAGGGGGGCTACACTGAGCTGGGAATAAACAGGTTATAGAAAATGCATTGGCAAGTGAAAGGGTTTCCACAGAGCTGGGAAGAGAAGGGTTATAGAAACTGTCTTGCAAAATGAAAGGGTTTACACAGAGTTAGGAATAACAGGGCTATAGAAACTGCCATGCCAAATGAAAGGGTCTACACTGAACTGGGAAAAAAGGGGTTATAGAATCTGTCCTACGCAAGGAAAGGGACTACACTGAGCTGGGAATAAAAGGGTTATGGAAACTGCCCTGCCAAATGAAAGGGTCGTCACTGAGCTGGGAATAAAGGGTTATAGAAACTGTCATTAAGGAATGAAAGGGTCTCCACTGAGCTGGGAATAAAAGGGTTATACAAACTGTCTTGCCAAGTGAAAGGGTTACGCAGATATGGGAATAAAAGGGTTATAGAAACTGCTATGCCAAATGAAAGGGGCTACACTGAGCTGGGAATAAAAGAGCTATAGAAACTGCCATGCCAAATGAAAGGGGCTATACTGAGCTGGGAATAAAAGGGTTATAGAAACTGTCATCCCAAATGAAAGGGTTTGTAGAGAGCTAGGAATAAAAGGGATATAGAAACTGCTATGCCACATGAAAGGGGCTATACTGAGCTGGGAATAAAAGGGTTATAGAAACTGTCTTTCCAAATGAAAGGGTTTGTACAGAGCTGGGAATAAAAGGGCTATAGAAACTGCTATGCCACATGAAAGGGGCTACACTGAGCTGGGAATAAAAGGGCTATAGAAACTGTCCTCCCAAATGAAAGGGTTTGTACAGAGCTGGGAATAAAAGGGTTATAGAAACTGTCTTTACAAATGAAAGGGTTTACACACAGCTGGGAATAAAAGGGTTATAGAAACTGCAATGCCACATATAGAAACTGTCTTCCCAAATGAAAGGGTTTGTACAGAGCTGGGAATAAAAGGGTTATAGAAACTGCTATGCCACATGAAAGGGGCTACACGGAGCTGGGAATAAAAGGGTTATAGACACTGCCATGCCAAATAAAAGGGGCTATTCTGAGCTGGGAAGAAAAGGGCTATAGAAATTGTCTTTAGAAATGAAAGGATTTACACACAGCTGGGAATAAAAGGGTTATAGAAAACTGCCATGCCAAATGAAAGGGGCTATACTGAGCTGGGAATAAAAGGGTTATAGAAACTGTCTTCCCAAATGAAAGGGTTTGTACAGAGCTGGGAGTAAAAGGGTTATAGAAACTGCCATGCCAAATCAAAGGGGCTATACTGAGCTGGGAATAAAAGGGCTATAGAAACTGTCTTTACAAATGAAAGGGTTTACACAAAGCTGGGAATAAAAGGGTTATAGAAACTGCCATGCCACATGAAAGGGGCTACACTGAGCTGGGAATAAAAGGGCTATAGAAACTGTCTTCCCAAATGAAAGGGTTTGTACAGAGCTGGCAATAAAAGGGTTATAGAAACTGTCTTTACAAATGAAAGGGTGTGCACAGAGCTGGGAATAAAAGGGTTATAGAAACTACTATGCCACATATAGAAACTGTCTTCCCAAATGAAAGGGTTTGTACAGAGCTGGGAATAAAAGGGTTATAGAAGCTGCTATGCCACATGAAAGGGGCTACACTGAGCTGGGAATAAAAGGGTTATATACACTGCCATGCCAAATAAACGGGGCTATTACTGAGCTGGGAATAAAAGGGTTATAGAAACTGCCATGCCAAATGAAAGGAGCTATACTGAGCTGGGAATAAAAGGGTTATAGAAACTGCCATGCCAAATGAAAGGGGCTACACTGAGCTGGGAATAAAAGGGCTATAGAAACTGTCTTCCCAAATGAAAGGGTTTGTACAGAGCTGGCAATAAAAGGGTTATAGAAACTGTCTTTACAAATGAAAGGGTGTGCACAGAGCTGGGAATAAAAGGGTTATAGAAACTACTATGCCACATATAGAAACTGTCTTCCCAAATGAAAGGGTTTGTACAGAGCTGGGAATAAAAGGGTTATAGAAGCTGCTATGCCACATGAAAGGGGCTACACTGAGCTGGGAATAAAAGGGTTATATACACTGCCATGCCAAATAAACGGGGCTATTACACTTTTTATATATCATCATGGAAACGTGCATAACTCATTCATTCGAACACACAAAAGTATCGATGTATTCTGAGGGATTCTGAGGCACTCGCTCGCCTTAGTGCAGGGTAAGGATAATTATGGAAGCACTCTCTTTTGCTGCTAATAGTAAAGATAACATTGATGTGCTTACTTCGATTATTAAAATCATGATTTTCGTTATAACTTATTCAACGTTATTGTATCAAAACCGACTTGTGTTTGTCAATCAGGCAACCATTATGGGGTCTTGCCGTATGTGTGTTTGTGAAAATGCTCCCAACCTTGACACACGGACGCTCATACACGTCAAACAAAATTTTGATAACTATACTCACACAGACATACACGTACACGCAATGGGCGAATATCCATAAGCACAAAGGCAAAATTAAATGCATAATTATAAAAATATGTAACTTTATGTAGGTTTGCTTTTCACTTTCGAAGGCTGACTGCATGTATTGATGGGTGATGAGTTCCATCATAAAAAGAAACTCTATTCAATTATTGTACTTTTACAGTCATGTTCCAGTGTGCGTGTGAACTATGTATGGTGTTGTCAGTGTGTGTGTGTGTGTGTGCCATGTGTGTGTATTTGTGAACAACCAAGAAGCACGTGCGCTCATACACATCAAACAAATACTTTGAATACTCACATGCACAGACACACACGCAATGGGCGATATAGGCTTATATTATATTAGTATCCATATTCATGGAAAAATGCTAGCAGGCTGACTGCATGTATTATTTTGGAATTGACGGTGGGTACGTGATGATGAGTTCGATGTTATATAAAGAATGTACTTATTAGTGGAAAAGTGAGCAAAGAAAATGGGATTCCCATTTTCTTTGCTCACTTTTCCACTAATAATTTATATTCTTTCTGGTCAGTTTATTCTGTCTTTATTTGTTTCAAAGAATGTACTTATTACAAACATGTTCCAGTGCAGTGTAAGGTGTTGTGTGTGTTGTGTGTGCGTGCGGCATGTTGCACATGTTGGACGCTTACCAGGCGTACGGAAGTTTTGAAAACGAAGACGTTGTGCAAATAATGACAATGTCAGTATAATACCGATACGGTATAAAACTGAGGTGAAATCGATGTTGCTGTGTGGTATATAGATAAATTGCTAGCAAAGACAATCAAAATGCACAACGCCATAAGGCTGGAGTTTATACATGCAATATAAGAAAATTCTCGAGTCTCGACGAGCATAACGATGACGACCTTTTATTTATACAAGACTATTCAGTAACGATAACGGTAGTAATCATAGATGCTTATTACCGGGGTAATCATGATAATGATCATTGAAATCATTGGGATTATCGTTACGTATCATGATTGTTATTTTCACTCGTTATTCAAGTTTTTACCAACCAGGAGAAAAAGGTTGTGACGGTCAGGAAGCCAGTGGCTCCCCCCCCCCCCCCCCCCCACCCTCCCCCGCTCGCATAATGTAGGCTGAGGCTCTACCGGCCCACAAACGTGACAATTAATTTAGAGATGTCTGATCACAGATCATAATTCATATGATTGTGAGACAGACGTTTTGAAATGAGACTTTGAATAGTGATGGCAAAAATGCCATGAAATTAATGTTGATGCCATTATGACTGTGTCCAATGCGTATCGTAAGCAACGGATTTGGCTTGCTAGCTTGCAAAAGACAGGAGACGACCTAAAATTCAAAATGCAACCTCGCATGCAGCACCATAAAAGTGGAGTTCATGCATTACTGTAAAACGAGGAATTTTCGCGTGCACTTTAATTTCGCGAATTTCGCGAGCGCCAAGATTCGCGAAATTAAAATGCACGCGAAAGTTCTTGTTTACACTATATGCATTGAACGCCAGTGGCACTTCGCGAAAATTTCATGCCTCGAAAAAGGCTGTCAGCTCCAATTCGCGAAAATTTCATGCCGCGAATATATCATGTTTTACAGGGTTAGAAAATTATCGAGCAATCATGATTATTCAATTAGCATGAGGAAAGGTCCGTAAACTGAATCATCGAGATTTTTTGTGCAGCATGATAAGCATCGTTTATAGCAGCATTTTTCTGAACGTCCACCGGTCAATACTCTTACTTCAGCAACTAATTCGCAAACGAATAATCACCATTCTAAAAATAAAGGCTTGGTAGCAAGCATACGTGGCGATTCTGTGGGCGAAATGCAGGCAACGCAGTCGGCGACTAGTAGTTGTACTCGCAGCGCATGCAGTACAATAATCCTTACAATGTACTCGTACCGTATAGTACATGTACCAATACGTGTGTACATGCACGCATTGAGTACATTCCGTTGAACTTTTGAACTTTCGTTATGTGCACGAGCGATCGCAGCGGAGAATCTCGGTTGTGTGTATAATGGCGAACACATACTTTATTGTGTGTACGTGCACAGAGTCTATGATACATGCATCGGATTTGGAGAGTGTCGAGATAAGCCCACAGAACTGTGTAAGAGTTCTGTGGATAAGCCCCTCGATGTTCAAGCGGATCACAAAAACCTATGTACTTACGTTATTACTATACATGCTGCAACCAGCAGATGGCGCTCCACGTTTTACGTTTGAAATCAGATTGCTGTAACCGTCGGTGCTTGTGTTTCTCAAACCAGAGATCTCTCAAATGAAATAGGGGTTGGTTTTTCATTTCTCACTAAATAATTACAAAACATTTGACCATGATATTTACTACACATAATCAGTATAGTACAATGTTCATTCATGTAAAGTTTCATGAAGTTTCATGATGTCTGCAAATGGGATTCCATACCTTTAAAGGTACATTTTACCTTCGGGAGCAGTAATTTTACAAATTTTTGAGTCATCACATTTGATGCATATCTGTAGGTCAGTTTTATCACAAAACATCCTATCATTTAAAAATTTTGCAATAAAACCTAAAATATAGGGAAATATCACTGTGTTTCTTATTAAACCATAACTGCAGACAGTTTAGTCTAGAAACAATCTTATTATAAGTATTGTTCACATTTTGTATATTTAACAATACTTAATATTGATTGTCCTGATTAAAATTTTTACAATGGTTGTTTCTGTGCCTAACTCACATCTTAGAACTATTTAGAAGCAATACATCTGGGTTTTTGTTTCATTTGCAAATCGTAAATAATGCCTTTAAGTCACTTTAAAAAACAACAACTAAACACAACTTTCGGTTGCATTGCGTCAGAAAGTCGTGTAGTATGTGGTGGCCTTTAGTCATCAAGATTTGATGATTTACCTGCTGCCCTTCCCAGTGAGTCAACTTTCTGAGGTCAAGAAGGGGCATGAAGGCTGGACGACCATGAGCACACTGGAATGGCAGGTCACATGACCACAGCTGACCAATAAGAGTCCTGCAGTCGGCCAGGTCCAAGACATCACCAAACTTGATTGCACCTGCAGGGAAGCAGAGGCTATGGGTGTTCACTAACTTAAAAATAACAACAACAAACAAACAGGAAGATGATCTTTAACTGATATCACATGGCAGGCAGTAATTTGTGCTAATACAGTTACTTCTCAGACAATGCACAATTTCATTATTGCATGCTTATTCATTAAAAATTATGATATCATTATTCTATCAAAAAAAGAAAATTATTATCAACCTTGCATAGCCACAGACATCTTGATTTTAACTCATTGGAGCCCACTCCCAAGTATACTGAGGCAGGTATCTGTGAGAAATGCATGTGATAGCAAAGTCAGCTACTCCTCAATGGGTTAATAGTTGAATACACATTTGTGGAGTTGCTCTGCTTCATTCTTCAGAACAAGTTGTACAAAGAACAGATATGAATTAATCACAAGTACTTAAAAGACAAAGGCACTTGTACACATTGACATTTACCTGTTTGTCAAAGAATACATGGTAACTACAACTCAAAGGCATAGTGTTACTTACTGTAAAACCAGAAATTTGTGTATGCATGAAATGTTTGCGAATTTTGCAAGGAGCCAAGATCATGTCAAATTTGTGAATATTTACATGTAAATATTTTCAGTCCAGTTTGTTTTCATCAAATCTAAAAATCTACTCGCTCTAGTGGCAATATTGCATTGTTTCTCTATGCAGCTTACCTTCAAAGATTTTTACAGAGGAAAGTTATGTGCACCTCGCTGTTGTTGTTACATTGGGGAGGGGTGGAACATAAATTTACATGTAGGGTCCTACTTCAGCAAACAAACTGAAAAAAAAACCCAATGAAACTATGTGAAAAACAAAGTGCACAAAATAGTGATAGTCTGTGAGAAAGATGACTCGGGTAACCCAAGCGTAACTGCTTCACTGACCATGGCAAGCCTGCGAGTTGAGGATCCTGGTGATGGACCTGGGGAGCGCTGCTCTGGCACCGGCCTGGGACTGTATGGCATCAAGCTCCTCCTTTATGAGGGTCTGGGGAGACACGGGGATGAAAATCTCATCATCACACACTCTTCCATATTTGTGCTTAACGTTGTACAATAACTCATCAAGAGTGAATATGAGTCAACTTTGTGGACTTTGGTCAGAGTTCTGTGAACATTATTTTGATCCTTGACTTACTGGGTATTCATCTGCAATGCCACTTACAGAGATGAGAGTCAATATTACTTCACCTAGTAAATGAGTACTGATGTCATATTTTCTCTGAAAAAGAGCTGCATACCCCATGAGTTAGCATCATAGGTAGAAACATTACTTGCCAGTGCAGCATTCTGCATATAACATGAAATGGCTTAGATAATGTTAAATGCAAATTGCTGTGTATCATTCCTGTGTAGAGAGAATAAAAATCATGCTGTTTACTGGAAAAGAAATATCACTGGGCCCAACATAGATCCTTCAAAGGATAGGAACTCATATTCAGTTGTCCATACAAGGAAAGCTGCAGATTTGTCACTTAGTTTAGAAAGATTCCACACCTTTGCAAACACAAACATATCTTCTAAATACGACTTAAAATTTTGTTCTGCTTATGTGATGCAATCACCTCAACGATGCCAACAGCAACGGTGGGACGCCCTCGCTTGGTTTCACTGGCCTCCCTCTCCACCACACACTCTGGCAGTGCAGTGACCAGCACGCAATCGCCGTCGTCGGGCACGGTGAAGCCCACGCCGACTCGCCCCAACTTGCTCCTGTAGGCTTGCATTAGGCGCAGTTCAGATGGGGACAATCTCACGGAAATGGGCGGGGTCACCGAGGCAGAGCGGATGATGCGCGAGTCTTCGTCAGTGCCACCAGAGTAACACTCTGACAGGACAGTGGATGTGGAGATGAAAAAAATCAAACAAGATTACATTTCAGTAATTTCTGGATCCTGTTAAGGAAACACTGGTAATAAACTACTTGAACACCCATGTGGAGTAAATCCTCAATTTAATGGGAGATTGTGATACTCTCAAAATTTGAGTGGTAGGTATCAATAACTGCCAGTATACCGAAACAGCTTATAGTCAGTAAACAGCTTCCATTTTCTGTATCCAACTACTGACTTAAACTTGAGATGTGGGTGATTTCAAAAACTGGGTAACTTCATTTGCAATGACAAGTATTTCTCCATCCCTTGCAGTGGAACATTATTCACCTCTTTTGCACATACAGACATGTAATCACAAATTACATTTTCAAGAAGATACCGAAGGTTATGAGATGGACTTCCTCTTTGATACCAGTACCTGCAGTAAGCATCTCAAGTCTGATGCGTTCATGGGCAGCATGCTGGTCCACCAGCACTAGGAGGTGAGGCCGATCCCCGGGCTGCTGGGAGTCACTGCTCACTAGGCATGCTATGAACTTGGCATCCACCTGGCCAACAACCTAGATGCAAAGATGGCATGGAAAGCAAACATCATCTCACTGTCATCACAGATACTGTTTCTCACACTTTCAGAGCACCTGTGATCATGGAGGTGGCCATCAACCAAAGTGGGTTCTTCAGGGTGTTGGTTGCGAGAATCCCATTTCAGACTAGGGTCTGATTATTTGCCACAGGCAGCTATTGTTGATGATGACATTAACCAGGTATCTTATTGTGAGATATGCTTCTGTCCTTGGAGCTTCAAGCAAAAAGACTTCATGGTGCACTAAGGACAGATTAAATAGGAGAAGTATCTCTATTACATAGATACTTCAAAAATAGAATGTGTGTGTGTGCACACGTATGAGTGTGGGTGTTCTGAATCAATGTCATGCACTTAGGATTAAAAAAAATAAAAAATCTCTACAAACCTATCACTTCTGATTCATGCTGTCTTCCTTCTGCCTTCTGAAATGGAAAATGATTCCTTTCTGATTCCAGCATCAAACTATTGTGATGAATTCGATATCGTAATGCAATTACCTTGAGAGTTACAATTACATTTAATCTTGAAGCTACTCACTGCAGGCTAAATTTGATTAGTGAGAGACGTAGCCAAATGACGTGTAAAAGTAATTTCAGAGCACACACAGCCCTGGTTATTATCACTGCGAAAGCTTCTCACATACACATATTCTTTGACATTCATTTGAGTTTGAATTTGTCCATGTACCTGAATATCTATTACCATCTGTGATAAATACCATACCACCATAATGTACTGTAACTGTGAATGAAATTCGTTGTTTGCTTATAGCCCTTCTCTTCCAAGGTAAAAATGAAGGCTTTTATCTATGTCAAAGAGTTCTAACTTCTATTACAAACCCTCAGTATGTTCTGCATAGGATAGGGATTCTACCATCAAAGACCCCAGAAACTAACCTCTATATTTTCAAACATTGACTTATGAAACTGGCAGGGGTTCAGAGAAGTCATGAGGCTGGTGTAGAACTTGGCATCGATACCACTGGTCCTCACACCAACTTCTGGTAGAATTTGGAGAGGCTGTACATCATCCCCTTGGACAGTAGAGGGCGCATTCCAAGTTTCACTGGTAGCAGTTGTGCCTGTACTCACAAAGATAATAATATGATGAGCTACACAGAG
Source organism: Diadema antillarum (assembly GCF_040938485.1). Classification (NCBI taxonomy): domain Eukaryota; kingdom Metazoa; phylum Echinodermata; class Echinoidea; order Diadematoida; family Diadematidae; genus Diadema; species Diadema antillarum. The sequence goes on along the minus strand of NW_027270998.1, from coordinate 1,712,651 downwards.
CTGTGTATCATTGCCTTTTGGCATCATAAAACCACGATGGATATGAGTTTTTGCTTAATTGCTGAACTTGAAAACTATATATTATTCACTGATGGTAAATTGTTCTTAAACTTCATTGATTAATTATTATTTGTATCAAAATATCTCAAACAAAATCACTAAGACAAACTGTCAACAGAACTCTCTCTCAGCCTACCCCATTTAACTTTTGCTAAGTCCTCATCATCCTCTTGGTGGCTGTCCATAACAGCATCCAATGTTGCCATGGATACGGGAGACAGCGGGCGACAGGTGGAGTCCAACGATGTTGTCATCTCCCTGTTGTCTTTCAGTGTGGAAACGAATGGCAGGGCGCTGTGGGGCAGATGTGGATGAGCAAGCGTATCTCCTGTGAGGCAAGGGGTCAAAAAGAGGGTTATTTTTTTTCCCTTTCTGTCACCCGTTGAGGACAGGCTGATTTTGCTACAGCACGCATTTCCCATAGACAACTGCCCGAGTATACTCGCGACTCGTCTTCAACGGGTTAACTCACGTGAAGAAATTATGAGTTTTGTCAGAGACTTATATTTGATAGTGCAACATTGTTTGGTGTTTAGGATTTACATACAAATTAACAGAACCTGTTTCTCATAATACAGTACTCTCCGCATAATCGGGTAGGCTCAGGCAGAGCGTTTCTTACCCGATTAAGCGGAGTACCCGATTAACAGAAGAACACGCGTCTCATTCACAATGGACATGCACAATGTCTATTTATATGCATTGTGCACTGCACCAAACACCTACACTGTATGCGTAACATGCGTGCTTGCATTGCGCATTATGCATACCTTACACTTGCTCAGTCACGAGCAATAATTTACACTCTTTTTATGGACAAATATGTCTTCAGAAAACTTTGTCGTTTGACTATAGACTCCTCGCTAACACGCAGGGGTTTCCCGAAATGAATACGTCTCTTTGCGTGCACTAGTAACGTAGAACGTCGGGTTACTTTTCAAGAATTGACTGGGGTAAAGCAAAATTATGGAGCTGGTGCATGGCCTGATTTTCGTTGCAAACTTCTCGTATTGTGAATGTTGTTGCGGAGCAAGGGAGGAGCGGAAGTGTGTTCAGCTCCTGTCTGTCTATGCAATATTGTGAGTGCCAGCTACATGTGTGATGTTCGTTTACGTGTGGCAAATCGGTACGTGTGCATGTGTTTTCATGTTTAATCACTTCCCAAATGATCGGTTTTCTTTGTATATAAGTAGAGAATGCGATTAGCTGTGGAAAATTTGACATGCGTGATTTCTTCAAGTGTTATATGCGATAAAATGTGGGTAGAAATTAGATTTGAAGAAAATCAATTACCCGTTAATGCGGAGAGACAACCCGATTATCAGGTAATTTCAATGTGCATTGGAACTGACTCTGACATTACTACCCAATTAAACTGAGTACCCGTTTAAGCGATACCCGATTACGCGGAGAGTACTGTCCTTACTTTTTGTTACCATTGTGAAGAAAGACTTTGCTGCAACACTCTCATCCCCTCCAGCGGACTGGCTCTCCTGACTAGGATCCTCCAGGGAGCAGTTACCAGTGATGCGGTTGATGAAAACCTTCCTACCAAGCGATGCCTCATAGATAGCACACCACTCATTATCCATGCCAGCAACAAGGTCTTTAGATGGACTGTGAGAAGATGTTGCATTTTTGTTGTCAGCGATATCTCGCTGTACTCTAGAGACATCATCTGATTCCATTGACCTCAGCACACTGGAATATTGTCGGGTACGTTCTTCCTCTCCATTTTCCATGCTGAAAAATGATTCAGGAACTTCACCATATCCCTTCTCCACTACCCTCCCAAAATCTGAAGGCATGGGCAAGCTTGATTTCGAACTTTCTGAACTGTTTGCCCCAGCCATCACTGGTAAACTTTGCTGGGATAAGGACTGTCCAACCCTGCTGTTTTCTTTTCCTTGAAGTGAATGTAACAAGTGACTGGTGCCAGAGCCTTCAGGAATCTGATCCTCCATGACAGCCGGATGTCTATCTTCACATCTCATGCCATCTCTGTCACTTGTATTCCCTGCATGAACGCGCTTTGATTTCAATACATCACTCCCTTCAGCCTTGTTATTTGCCATCTGCTTTGTGGCATCCTCAGTTGCTGCTGTTTTTATTTCTGGGCCGATGACATGATCCACAGACTCTACAGATGAACATACCTCATAATGGCTTTTCGGTTCAAAGGTTGGAACAACTGTTGGGGAATTCTCAGAAACTGATCCCAGCCTCGGTCGCTTGGTGTTGACTGGGCAAAGCAAATCTTCAGATGCCCTTTGCGAAGTACATGCTGCATTCACAGAGACTCCAGAGTGGTGACACTTTTCAGCAGCATCTCCAGATTTTGATGAATCACTTGAAAGATGTGTGCTTGAAACGATGCTGGTCAGCACCCTTTCATGAGATGGACGGGTCTCATGTCTGGAATCAACTTGTACATTGCTATCACTATTATTCTTGTCTACAGCAGTTTTGCTAGAATTGTCAAAAGGATGAGCTGGTGATCGGTCACAAGATACACATGATTCAACTCCCTGATTAATCCACATAGTAAGTGGGTTCGTCTGACTCCTCCTTTCCTGGCACTTGACGTTCAGACTTGCCAGTCGACTTCTAAATCCAGGGCTTCCATGGGATCTTAAAGAAATAGTCTTGTGATGCTTGGTACTTGAAACATGATGATGGCGTGAGAAACTCTGCTTAGTTTCACTCGCATTTGCAGGGTGGTTTTGCCTCAAAGATCTCTTGAAAGCATTCAAAGTACATTTTGCCTTGACAGATATCTGGTGTCTTTGAAGAGCACTACTCACCAGTGATGCTGTGCCACTGCTATGGATACAATCTGTCCTTGACTCATCATTCCACGACTTCACTATATTGCTTGTGTTTATGTCTGGTGAGCCAGATGAATATTGCACTTCAGAACCCTGCTTAGAACTTGGTTCATTAAACGACATTCTGCTCTTTAATTCACAATGACTTGCAGCCTCACTACACTGAGCCTGCCGTGTCAATTTTGTAATCTCTTGATCAACATTGCTGGATGAGGTTTCCATCGTCATGGTATTTGGAGAGCATTCATCTGAATCTGCAGACTTTCTCAGATCAAGCTGCCACTCCAGAAAGTCTCCATTTGTCCCTTCGCAGAATGACACATCAGCAGAGACAGTGGAAGAGTTTGATGTAGCACAGAGGTCAGTCCTAGGAGATATACAAAGTGGTGACTCAGCAGATGTAGTGTCCACAAACTGGGAGGTAGTTGGTACTGTGATTAATGAATCTGATGGCATGTTAAGAACTTCTTCTGGAGCATTGGTTTCAGGGGAGTGTACAGCAGCTCGTGTCATTGACATACTTGGAGAATTGTCAGGTTCGCCAACACCAACAGAAGCACTCAATTCAGTCTCACAGTTAACGTCCTGCTCGGCATGCACCTGTCTTCTCACACATGTAGATTGCACTGAATTCTTGCAGTCACTGGTACTAATTGCATTGCACAGATTTTCCTTTGCAGAGTGTCCTACACCCGGATCAGAAATGCAGGTATTTTCTTCATTATCTCTCTGGGATTCAGTTGATACGGGTTCACTGCATAGCTTAAGGCACATGTTCTCTTGCTCCACGAATGACGTGACAAAGCCATGCACACAGGCCAACACTCCATCCCAGTCGCTGAACTCAATGAGCGTCTTGGTCGGATCCATGGTGATGTCATACAGACTGTGAGAACAAGTAATGTTTACCACAAAGATGCCATAGTCACTGGAACCTCCACCCGGGCTTGGATGGCATGAGGCTGAGATGCCATCCCCACCACCATCCCGTTCCATCTCAGAATTTTTGCCCTTGCCTTTTGTGATGAGTGAGCGATTCAACAGTTCATTCAGGAGCTTGTGGAGCTTTGTTTTCATAACCAACCTCCCATTGACATACACAAACTGCAAAGATTTGTTGCGGTGGCTTTTCACCCCAATGTACCCAGATGAACTGAAGTAATCGTTTCGGTAATTTACTTCGCGCAAACAATTGGCCAGTTCCCTGCCAAACAGATGGCCAAATGTGTTGAATACTGACGAAGAGCTGTGGGTTTGTATTGACTTAATGCCACAGTTGTCATCGCGCAAGGTGAGAGATATGCTTGGATGTATCAGTGCAATGGCCTGCAATCTCTTGCAGATGCGTTCATAGACCAATGGAGAATTAAGCACTTTCCTCCTGACAGGCATGTTATAAAACATGTTGTGAGCCGTAACCGTTGTTCCAGCACTTGGTCTGGCTTTTGCATCCTCTGAAATACCAACCTCTTTTCCATGATGATATATCTTGGTGTAGGTAACATCACAGCCTCTTGCACGAGAACTGATTTCTAACACTGATGCAACATCCCTGATACTTGCAATAGCTTCTCCTCTATATCCGTAAAAGGAAATATTCTCGAGACCTTCCACATCATGGAGCTTGCTGGTAGCATACCTCTCTCCGAGAAGTGACAAATCCTCACGTGCTACACCTCTGCCATTATCCACAACTTGAAGCTTGAAACTGGGGATGTCAACACGGACTGCAATGCACATGGCTCCAGCATCAATGCTATTAACAACCAGTTCTTCCACACACTGGACCAGTGACGGTGTTGCGATACCAGACCGCAGCCTGCTGCGCACATCATGAGACAGAAGATGAATGGACTGTGGCCGGCATTCAGTAGTCATTTCCATCTCTGGACATGAAAAACAGACAAACAAAAAGAAGTCTTCATTAAGGGACATGTCCAAACATGATGCATGTCTAGTTTTGATATGGGACATCGAATCTCTGTTGTGTGTGTGTGTATATATACATATATAATGCAGCAGTTAGAAAATACTTAAAACTTATTTTTTCACATTTTCAGGCATTTGAAAACACATCATGGTAGAAATGTTTCACAGAGAGTATATGGCAAGCTTCAGGAGTGATGGGAAGATGATGAACCTGAGAGTGAGTAAGACTAAAAAAACGTAGAAGAAAAAGGTATGAAAATTCTGAAAGACTTCCTTAGGGCCCCCACTACAACTCTACACTTAGTATTACCCTGTCCTTGCTAGCTTATATATGGACATGCACAGATTTATGCAAGCACCCATGGTGTTATGAGGAGGCAGTGCAGCGTGCATCTGTGCATATAAAGCTAACAAGGGAAGGGTAAATTTACAGTGGTATTAGAAACAGTAGTAGTGGGGTGGGGGACACATAAGGAAGTCTTTTCCAAAATTCAATAATCTACATGTAATGTTCACCAAATTTCTAAGCATTAGTGACAGGACACACCCATGCAAGCAACATACATTTTTACCTGTAAGAACATGATTTTGACACATCAGGCATTTAGAATCTTGAATGACAACAAGAAATATCTAGCTACGCTAGCTTTTCATGTAGACTCTCTCGACAACTAGTGGTCTTGGCATAGATAGAATTCTATAATATCCAGTCCAATCTATTTTTGTCATTATCCATTTAAATTTTCGTTTGCACTCATACCATTAAATAAACTAGAAATAATAATAGATTTACACTGTCGTTAGTACTCATTCATAGAAATAGTGTATTATGTTAGACCCAGGTTTCCTCAATTACCTATGAAAGGGGAATTGCTATCCCTACCACTCTCACATTCATTGTGTAGACCAAGGACCTATCCACTAGTATCCAGTAGGCTAACTAACATTTAAGTCTACAATCTTAGGTAAATTTACTCTAGTTGAGAACCTTGGAATTGGAATCATTCAATCAACAACAACATTGCCATTGGAATAGCTTACCATGGTCATGGACAGCTGGAGCGTCTACATACAATCCAAAATTATATACAACTTACATAAAATTTACAACTTTAAATACAAGAACAAGTGAAGTGTATAAATTATTTAAATCTTCAATAATTGTTTCAGTAATTTCATGGTAGTTACACTTCTGAGTCCTGATTTTGAGACAAGGCACCACTGAGTCAGATACGAAATACAATTGATTGTAACTTTAACAGTATGCGTAAATGCAACGAACGTAACTACTTACCTTAGGCTTAGTATACACATCCCAGTCGCTGTAAAAACGCGACGCGTTTTTACAGCGACTGGGCAGTGTACAGTTACAAAGAACGTAGTTTTTAGTATGAGGGACTAAGGACTAAGCAGAAGATAAAAGTTCTGCCCCTGTCTTCCTGCAACAGTAAAGGGGAGCTAGCTGATAACTTATCAGAATAGAAACTTACCCCCATCAACCTGCCATTAGAAATACACGGAACCAGCAAGTTATACAGAATGTCCATTTCTCCTGTGCGGCATTGACCGAAAGATCGGTCTGTATCTGTCCGTCGGGGAATGTTCCGTGGAGACTGCGTCTGGCTTCACGGATCCCCTCCGTATACAGACCGAAGTCAATGACTGCGGCTCCTGTGTGGAGCAGTCGCGCACAGCTCAAACGTTACGATAAACCAAATTTCAGACAGCTTTTTTACATTCAAACAAGTTTGACATGACATGACACATTATGCAGCAATATTTGGGATAAATTTCTCAATTGTGCAATCGAAATACTCACATAAACTCGGTTATAATGCAGAAATTTTATCGACATCGCAGCATCGCCGTTCGCAAGCTGTAAGTCGCCATTTTGAATCTGTAAGCCAATCACATGCGAGGTACGTGTTTTAGTAAAACAAACACGTAGAAACTACCTCGCATGTGATTGGCTAATAGATTCATAGTGTATGTTTCTGCAGTTTGAACGTGATGACGCGACAGGCTGTGTTTTACGTTGAAAATTCTACTAAAATGTTGGATTATTCATTAATCTGATGAGTATAATGTATTCTTAAAAAGCTAATTTCACTATACAAGCTTAAATTTGCCGACCTAGGGCCGTGAATTAGACGCAATCGAGAAGGGTGAGGTACCTCACCCAATTTTCCATAGAGACAGTGGTTAAGAACATCCACACAGCAATGGGTACTGCAACCTTCCGTCTGTCTACGGAGGACAGCGTTAATGGCAAAATATAAAAAGAGTCCTCCGGACAGACGGATCTTTCTACGGAGGACAGCGTTAATGGCAAAATATAAAAAGAGTCCTCCGGACAGACGGATCTTTCTGTCTAGTGCGGCAGTGCTTGAGATTTGAATTGTATAAGGCAACGCTGAATGAGATGAGTGCACAACTTACTACACCATTACAATTTCTAAAGTGACATCTTCCATACGCAGAGCGCGTTTTGAAAAAGCACTCATCTGAGTGCATAGACAGGTATAGGGCTAATGCACGCAAAGTCTAGTTCATGAGCCCAAAGCTGCGCAGTAATATCTCGGGAAGTAAAAGTAACTCATCAAAATGGAAATGTAGGTCGTACACAAGGAGTAGATGCAGAAATTTTACATTTCTGTACACATTTTACATAGGTACCTTTTGAGTTGAAAATTAGCTGTTTTTCACCTTAGGATTCAGTACTCCGCATAAGGACACACATTTTCGCGCGTTATATGAACGGCGCGGTGCGCGCGAACAGGCAGGGAGAGGTCCCATCAGAATGACCTACTTCGAGACGTAAAAGAACCACTATTCCTGTCGCACAACCAAAAAGTAACTCCTTAAAATGAATAATCATATTCTAATGAATATTCATGTGAAATATCTAGCCAATTGGAAAAACTTTCCCATAGGTACCTCTGCAATATTCATATTCCTTAGCTGCTGACGGAATCTGCCTCTGATACACTGTATTTAACGCGTGCCGCACTTTAGGATACCACATTCTGATTGGCTAATAGGTTTTCGGGCAATCGGTCACCGCGTGATCATTTCATTAATATTCATCACTACTCACGCCACTGGATCGCTGTGATTGGCTTCATGTAAATGAACCTCAGATTCAAAAATAATGATCTCGCTGCATCGCGATCGGATACAGTGTACTTTGTGACCTCCACACTCTGTACTGTTCATGGCCGCCTTACTACATCGACACTCTTTCCTGTCCACTCATTTACACCACACACTGCACTGGCGTGCTCTGCATCTCCTGCCTTCTATAATCCCTTCCATACACTTTTTTTTGGACGTACTACTACTACTCCTCCTCCTCCTCCTCCTCCTCCTCCTCCTCCTACTACTACTACTACTACTACTACTACTACTCGTACTACTACTCGTACTAGTAGAGTATGACAAAATCAAAATACGGTATATATGCCCATTGAATATTAAAGACAGCTCGCACAGCTAGAAAAGTATTACATCAGTAATATAAAAAAAAAATATCAATTTGATCATTACAGAATTGACACTTAATCATTCGGATTAGATTTTTGTGTACGGCTATGAATAAACTTCGAACTATTAATCACTTTTCAATGTCGTTGTGTGGCTGAATTGCATAATGTACTTGTATGTCACTGCGCTCTGCACTGTCGTAATTACTTTTTGATTCCGTTGAGTTCGATCCCCCGCCACCCCCCCCCCCACTCTCTCTCTCTCTCTCTCTCTTACACACACACACACACACACACACACACACACAGGCACACCTCTACCCAGCAAAATCGACACAAGCACATGCTGTATACACATGTCATACACTGACAAAACCTTTTGGACATAAACACAAAACAGTGTATATATGAAGGTAGACCAACAGCCATTTGCTTTTATTCAGTCTTTTTTTTTTTTTAGTCATCTGCAAAATTACAATACGTGCAAATTCTCTAACAAGATACAGAACTGGTACAAATGCTCTAACAAGAGACAGAATTGGTACAAATCATCTATTGTCTTTATCAATTAAATATTTAGTCCTACAAGGTAGTAGATATCTGCAAAACTATGTGACGGTTTAGAAAAGAATCCAGCGCGTGTGAAATTGAATAACAAGTCATTGTGTCAACAATGTACGGATTAATTTCATGGCAGGATTGTACCTTTGTGCGTAAAACTTGTAACAAAAAAACAGGGGTATATTTTTGCTTATACGAATATAGTGTAATGTATGTACATAATACACTGAAGTTTGGAAAAGCGCTGAACTAGGGGAGCTGTGTGTATAATTGCATTGGCTTGAATGGTTTAGCTAATGAGACGTACAGGATGTTTCACCATAAGGCTCATCAGTGACTGACCATTTGTTTGTTTTGTTTTGCTTCTTTCATTTATGAGGGAAGAAGACGGCACGAAGGGTTGTATCGTCTTCTCTTTTGAATGCAAAAATACTGGTCAGTGCTGATGAGCTTTCGGGTGAAGCAGGCTGCATGACTCATAAGCTAAACTATTCCAGCCAATACAATTATATTTTTGATGACTTTATCTTTAGGATATTTCGATTATGAGAGAGTCAATTTATACATTTCACGGAGGTTTGGAAAGATTTAAAATGAATTACATTATAATTCACCACATTCCCTAAAAAAAAAAAATAACCTTATATAAATTTCATAATCTGCAACGATAACAAGGAACATCATGAAAATTTCAGTTGCTAATATAGTACAATGTATTACCTGTTTGTATCATCATTGTATCAGAGTGCATGTATTCAGAACTACCATTTAGGAATCCATATCCAAAACTCATTTCTATTTCAGAACAACTGGGCCATGTGTTCATTGCTTCTAAGTCGTTTAACTGATATACATGGATATGATTATGAACACTTTTTTAAGTGTGCACGACACAGCACTTTAGCATGTACTGTGAAGGAATACAATAGGTCCTAACAATGATACTGCACTATCATTTGCAAAAATTCAGAACACCTTATAAAAAGTAGAATTTGACCCACAGCTGTACTCTATAAACGTGAGATATGTTTGAAAAAAATCAAATATAAACATTTTAAAAATTATTTCAAAATAAAGTTGAAGAAATACTAGTAGTTTGCATAGTTGCAAGCCGTTGTCATTATCATGATTATTGCGTAAAGACTTACGGCTCAATGAAGTGCACATAATGTTCAAGACATACCAGTAATTGAGACCTGCGATCATAGAAGCTAATGCATATTACATCAACGATTCTTTTACGGGCTTTTTAGATGGCATTGTATTCTTTAAATCATATACAATTGGTAGCATTTTGATTGATCCACGGACGGACGGACAACCCGAAAACTTCTCGGACCTCTTCTGGCGGAAGCATAAAAAGTTTGCCATGTACATCCATCATAGTAACATTATTAAACATGAAACGGTGACATTTGAAAATAGAACTTTATACCCTTATATTCTCAGGAAAGATACACAATTATGCAATGTTCTTCAAAGGGTAATTTTTAAGTTTCAAAAAGTTGACTTCCATCAGAACAGTACTGCTCTACTTTGGCAATTGGAAGCAAATGACATACCATCCAATCTGAGTTAGTGATATTTTCATACTCTATCTAGTGCGCTCTTAGTAGTCAATTCTTGTGCATGGACACTCATCCTACCAAGTGATGTGCTGGGCAAGACATCATGACATTACATTGGCGTCAATAAAGAATGACAGAAACATTTATCTTTTTTTTTTACAATAACTGTCAGTTTTGTCAATTGCTTCCTTTACCCAAAGTAGGGCAGAGTACCCCAAAGTTTAAACACCTGCGTTTTTCTCCTTTTTTTTTTTTTGAACATGCATACTATCTTGAACATCAACAACATCTCTGTACTATTATACAAAACGATGAACATAAAGATCCATATTAATTTTTCATTGCTTCTGTATGGTCTGGGTGACTGGATGTGCATGAACCATTTATGATTCATTGTGACATAATTCTACATTTGACAAGTAGCACTATTATGGCCAGCATATTTGCCACACTTTCCACACTTGTAGGATTTTCGTGGAAGTTTTATGCCTTTGTGTGCACGGTAGAGGCGTCTATTGCTCCTTCGCATGATCTGGACTAGTGACTCAACTCCTCTTCGATGATTAGTACCTCTAAAGTACTCCGTTGTTGTCATGTCATTAAATTTTTCTAGTCCCTGAGCATTGAATATGTGGATAGAACCTAGCCTTTCTATGATATCAGCGGCATGTACTACAAAGAGATGCATGTAGGGGGTTGCTATCTTCGAAGTGCAAGCATCTACCAGGTTGTCATACCACTCAACCAAGTCATTTCTCAACTTTGTCAATTTGGCAGGCCTGTCAGGAGACATGGCCTCAGCCTTCTTGAATGATCGAACATCGTCATACAGAACCCTAAACCTGCGCCATGCATTTACCACTACATGTCCGTGTGCATGAGAGTCAACAAGCTTTTCTATGTCATCCAAGACTTTCTCAACTTTTTGTTTTTCTGGTCCTCTCAGATCCCGGCATTTGACCATTTTGGCATCTTTGTCATAAGCCAGAGGAGCACCACGCACACCTGCTTTCTTCAAGATGTCTTCCATCTTAGCGCATCTTTTCATTTTTTCAGGAGCATAACACCTACTCACTGATCCAATTTCTTGCAAGTCAAGCTCGTTGATCATCTGAATAATCTTCTTCAGTAACCTGTCTGTGATTCTAAGATACATGTGCAACGTATCAAAAACTACGTTCTCCGTTCCGATCGACTTGAATATAGGATCTCGTACACAGGAATATCCCTTTTCACCGATTCTCCTGGGCTGTTTTGGAGCTGTAACATGCAAATGTTGACTATCAATCAGGCAGTAGATACACGGATATTTGGAATTGGCCGCTCCCATTCCACAGATGGTTAGAAGAAACTTGTAATCTCCTGATAAATGATATCGAATAGTGTACTCCAACTCGTCAATGACAACACTTGTGAAGGAAGCTACATCCTGCACTATATCCACCAAGTGTTCTTTCAACTGACTGTATTTCTCTTCATCGCAAAGTATCGCTATGGGATGATGTACACTTGCGGAAGTTGCATTGGCTTCATCGTTTAGAATTGTACATGTGACATTCACGTAATGCCAATGGCCTACCACTGTGCCATCTCCAGTTATCTTCACATCTACGTTCTGCTTACCTTTTCCAAGTATGCCCTTGTCTACAAGACATTCAATTTCTTTTTTCAAAAGTACCTTTAAATCTCTTTGAACTCCTGGATTAGACGACTTGGTTTTGGACAAAGGGATATCCATTTCGCATTCAGTGATTGTCATGTGGCTTTTTACTTTTTTGAGATTCGGGATATTGCTGATACACGCAAGTGCATTCCAAGACTCATCTGAGATGCCATGAGCATCCTTTACTAGCACGGCGAGATTTACCCTTTGTAAAATGTCCTCTTCATTACATCCTGTCATGCTACACAACTCCTTTGTATCTTCAATCAGAGAAATATCCTTCAGTTCTCCACTGTTTGTGTCTGTTACAGTGATATGTATGACACGAACTCCCCACGAATCAAGAAATTGCAACCTGGCCCGACACTCTTCTTTGAGATGCATTGAGAGTCTCCTGGCATGTCTCCTTGAGTAATGTTCTTTTCTCATCCATGCTGATCGCTTGCCTGATTGTCTATTTCTCAGTAACATAGAGAGATGCAGAGCACGTTTCTTGTACTTTTTCCTGATCAATTCAAGGCGTTCATTCTTTTTCAAAGCTTTTTCAAGCTTCTGTTTTATGTCTGTCAACTTCTCATTTTTTCTTTTCAGTTTCTTTATGGTATCAAGCAGACTTTTTTGCGGACATTCTGACTGCAAAATTTTAAGCTGCCATGTCTTTGTCTTTTTAAGCCACTTACTGAACAGAGCTCGCTGCTTCCCTCCACGTCGTGACTGCTTTATTCGAGAAAAAAGTCCTTTAGGTCTGATTAGATACGATTTTATTGCATTCAGTAGACGAGGAGTTGAAGAAATATTCATAGAATAATGTTGACATATAGAAGAAAACACAATGTTTGAAACCTGTTGTGGACCCTTATGCATATGTAACTTTGTAACTTCAGTAACAAAAGCCAAATCTACATTTAAAAAAAAGTATGCCATAGTTCATGAATGAATCAAACTGCATAAAAAATATGGAAATGACGTGTGAGTGTAAAATGTCTAAATAACTTTGAAACTAAGAAACTGTAAAAGTCCTAAACAACCCTGAAACAAAACGTTGTTGTGTCTTGACTTCATTTCTGTTGTTTCCACTCTTCTCGAGTTCCATACGACCTTATGAACCTCAACATCAGATAGTGCCCTCTCTCCAGGTGATGTTCTTGCAGGGTACCACTACGTTCCACAAATTCGGTAATTGGTCTCATTTTCCTGAGCTTTAGGTAAAGGCCCTTTTCTTTCACGTATGCGAAATCCCCTGCCATATTGGTTATTCTTACGTTCCAGTCGGGTCCGAGGATGGCATTCAGCTCATTCATTAGGTTACGGTCTTGAGTATTTTTACAAAGTGCAAATACTTCCTCGAACACCAGTGGATCTACAGGGACACGTGCCACGCACTCCGGATTCTGGTTTATGCTGATTGTAAGTTTTTCCTTTATGGCAAGCCTGAGCGCAGTCTTGACATCACTTGCTGTTCCGCAGCTGCCTGAAAAATCTTCTTTGGTGATGAGATCCGCCTGAAATTAAAAGTCAAGTTCATACAATCTCTCTGTAAATCAAAGATGATAATACTAAGCACCCATCATTTATTAGAGAAGTGGTAAGTATACACACGAAGGATAAGTAGGTAGAAAGGAATCATGTACAATGTATAACTGAATTATAACAATGGCTTTATCCCTTCGGCAGTTTAATGTTAAACATGGGTTACATGATTAGGAATATACGTTTTCCTGTTCAATTTCGTATTAGTGCATGGAAGAGTATAGAGAGTCATTCAATTTCGATATAGGGCAACAAAAAAATTCATAATGGGCATTCAGTTTCACATTAGAGCAATCTACAGAGTAAAAACATTATTTAGATTCCATATACCATAGGGCATTCAAGTAAGCACGAAAAGACACGTGACTGAAGATTCCTGATAGATTATTTGAATTATGTTACACAATTAAGAACAAGCATCTCTACCAATTATACATGTTGATTCCTGGTGACGTGCAATACCGCATACATCTCATTTTATTGCGTTACTTGTTCATCTTCACATTGTATACAATGTATGACAAATTTTCTAACATTTTTGTCAATCATATCATTTCCTCAAATCTAAGCTTCACCCTAAAAACAAAAATATAAATATAAACAACCCGCCAGATCACACTCTATAAGGTGACATCATTTGTCAAACGCAAATCAGCTAAACTAAATTCTACAATTGACAGTGGAATTTAACTTCCCAAGAGCTTTTGGAGCATAGGACTTTTTTAGGGACTTTGTACAACACATTCACAGTGCCTTCATTTTCCAAGAGATGGACAGCATTTCTGACATAGGAATTCTCTTCTATGCTGGTATTGTATATAATTATGAAGAAGTGATCAGCTCTGGGAAGACAACATTGCAGTATCTATTGTACGTTCCTGTTAGTTGAACTGATTTGTGTTTGGCAAATGATGTCCTCTCCAGACTGTGCTCTGGAGTATTTTTTATCTTTATTTGAGCTTAGGTTTGAGAAAATGACAAAAATGTTTGAAAATCTATTCAAGTACATGTGAAGATGAATAAGTAGCACAATAAAATGAGATGTATGCAGCATCCATGCACATCAGCAGGAGTCAACAGGCATTTGGCTTTCCATTGACCATAGTTTAAATTTTGGAAAATACATCTTACCTTTTCCAGCCACTGATCCCACTGATCCCCCCATCCGGTATAGTGAACTAAAACCCTGTGAGTGTGATCATCTTCCTCCAGAATCTTTCATGTAAAAATAAACAGAGCATCAATAATTAATTGTAAGAACTAGAGTTTCTATGATAAGTTATCAAATGAAATGATGAAAACGATTTTCTAGAATGAGATGAACAATCTAGACAATATACTTAATAAGCTATCACCTTGTGCTATAAGTATAGTATAATACTCACGGAAATAAGAAAAAAGCTATCCACGCACTATACTGTCTCTAAACTGTTCGATATTATTTTTTTACTGGGACTTTTATTAAATACTGCTGTGCTTCAGTGCTTTAATATGGTTGACAGTTATTAAACACTAACGTCAGATTTACAGTCGATGAAAATGAAAATGAAATGATGAAAAAAAAAATTCATCCAATTTTTTCCATTTTTTCCCCCGGGTCGGGGGGAGGGGGGGGGGGGGGGAGACAGGAAGTAATCATGGTGTTACGATTACGTGGTCGAGGACGTGATGCGTTTCATGAAACGGTAAACTTTTTGTCAGTGATATACACTGACAACTGTTAAAAGCTACTGAAATCCTTGCGTCTGATTGGCTGATAGCAAATTTGTCGGTGAAAACCTCCGACGAACTTGTTGATGAAACGCCCCCCAGATGGGCGCTCATATCACCCGCCTTCCTGACAACATGGTCCATGTTGGGGGACCTAATTTACACCCTAAGCCTGAGGCCTGCTCCCGAGACTGTAACTTGGCTAGAACAATTGAGGGACGTTATTTAACTGCCGCTGAATACGCAAGAAAAAGGCTCATTCGTGTTAATTACCGCTCACTGACCCTGGTGGACCGGGTTACGGTTGGTGCTGTTACTACTAGTACTACTAGTTACTATAGCTAGTACACTACAGACTAGAGTGTATACCTTACAGTAGATCTATACTGTTAGTGTTACTGACTGTTTTTACTAGTGACTGTTTGATGGATGCATAAATAGTTTTTACTTTTACTAGTTTAATCCCCTCTATAAATTACACTAGTTTGATTCGTTATATTCTACATCGGCGCTAACAGTTACATGAGACAATACTTAAACATGCTTCAAAATATTAGAATGATGTTTAGTAGAGTTTAACGTTAGGCCTACCTCGACATCAAATGCTGACTTTTTGTTCCACTGGCACTGCAGTTGTTTTCTCCTGGGTCTCCGCGGTAGGCCTAATTCGGGAAGTTCTTGAAGTTTTTTGAAATGTCCGATGCAATATGAAGCACATCTTCTCCTTGGTCTTTGGGTTGGGTGTTCATTCATTGGTTCCAGAATGAAGTAGTCTCGTACTTGTAGAATAGAGGTCTAGGGCCCTACTCGATGAAGTCCAAATAACACTTTCTTGTGTTGCATGCATACGTATACAACTACATCTAGCTAGTCACATTAGCTATATTACTAGTATAGCTAGCTAGCTATCCCCTCAGTGCATGCATAATACAGCTAGCTGCGCGCATCGCATGCTGGTATTTCGCGGAGCGCGACCACGCTAGCCAGCCGTCCAGCGCTAGCTCGTGATTGGCTAATATCTTTGACCTGTGTTTGTATGCAAATGAGGTCAACGCGTGATCAATTAATGAATATTCATTATACACTACCAGCAACGGGTTTCAATTGGTTGTATGTTAATGAAAATATGACATCATACCTCATTAAGAGTTTGTCCGCCGACGTGTGTAGACTTTTTGTAATGCACAGCTCGAGCGTATGAACTGGCTTTTGACGACTCGTACTCCCCCCCCACCCCCCCCCCCCCCCCGGCCGCGTGTTTTTTTTAGACGGCGCAGATTGGGGACCCTAAAAATCTATTGGGGACCCTATCCCTAAACCTAACCCTAATCCTAATCCTAACCCTAACCATCAAACCCTAACCCTAACCCCAACCTTAACCCTAACCCTAACCCTAACCCTAACCAAAAACCCTAACCCAACGTTTTTCCCATAGGTTTAACACGCGCCATGCCCCAATCTGTGCCGTCTTAAAAAAAAAAAACGCCCCCCGGCCCCACCCCCAATCCTGTGGAATCGCATGCTACAGTATGAGAGCCACACGAGAGTTACCGGATTCGTCACTACCACGCGCTAGCTGAGGATAAAGAAGTAAATAATAATTGCTTTGAGCTGCCAGGTGTTGTTGTTGTTGTTGTTGTTGTTGTTGTTGTTGTTGTTGTTGTTGTTGTTGTAGGTGGTGGTGGTGGTGTTGTTATTGTTCGATTGCAAAGAATTTCAAAAGTAGGCCCTACTGTACTGAGTAAAAAAAATCACACAAAAATAAAGTTTATGTTCAAACGATAATTCTTTGGTCAATTAAATGTAATAGGTAGCATGATTAGTAGGGCCTACATTTCACAGTAACAAAAATAGGTTCAATTTTGCACCTTAACCAGTGTCACACTGGGAGTACTTTTATGGGTGCAACTTTGGACCTTCAGACCAGAATGGTACAAAGTTGCACCCATAAACGTGTTCCCAGTGTGAAACGGGTATAGAGTTCCAAAGTTGAACCTGTTTTCTTAGAGTGTGTAGGGTCTATCACGTCATACCAAATAGAACTTAGCGCGAGGATGAGTAACTTCTGCTGTTGCTGTTGTTGTTGTTGTTGTTGTTTTATTGTTCATTCATTCCACTTCCCAAGTCTAATTTTGTTTTGTTGTTGTTTGTTTGTTTGTTTGTTTTGATTATTTGTTAGTCTGTTTGAATTCTTTCTCTTTTTTGCACTTTTCAGAACATAAACACAGCGATACAGGCTATAATGTGAACTGTTATCCTCACACCAAGTAAAATGAAATGATGGAAAACAACAAAACGCAAGAGCAATCCATTCTATACAAAACACATTGCACTCTACATATTGTTTTTCTTCTTTCTCTATCACAGTTAGGGTGTCCTTATAGCACAATAACGATTTCGTTTGAAATAATCTTAACATCATTATGACATCAGTGGTATTCCTACGATAAGAGAAGCATTTCAATAACCCATTCTTTTTATTGTCTCCTCCATTAGGATTAGAGAATATACAGTGAGCGTCAGAACTAATTTGCGTCATCACCAAAATCGAGAGGCAAGCAGTCGTCCCATACCTTGTTAACATCAGTCTGCTATTTTCTTACAGGTTTATTCCAGGGCACGGTCCAGATTGCATTTTATTTTATATGGTGTGAGTAATATAAGATACACTATACAGTAGTCTCTTCCCGAACTTTAATATCCTCACTGCTCTCTCAGACGGCCCTGTCATTATTTCTACAGTTCGTTATTCCGAAGGTTCGTTAATCAATAAATGAAATAAGATTCGTTATTTTGAAGGTTCCTTAATAAAAACAAAAACAAAAACAAAAACAAAAACGAAATAAGGTTTATAATTCCAAAGGTCCATTATTCCGAAAGTTTGTAATTCCGAAAATGAAAAGGTTCGTTATGTATGTATAGAATGTTCGTGAATCCTAAAATGTTAAAAAAAGTTTGTTTTTCCGGAGAGTCGTTAATCCATAAATGAAACAAAGGTTCTTTATCCCGTTATGCCATTAATCTGAAAACGAAATAAGGTTCGTATAGATTTTAGAAGGTTAGTTTGTACACACCTCCTTTTCAGTCTCGGATCAATAAACCTTCGGAACAACGAACATCACTCATAAATAACCTAAACAGTCGCCTGGGTTTTTATCATGTCTATACGCCTGATGGGTAAAAGGGGACATTGTGGGCAAAATAGACCCCACTTTGTCCATAGGAGTATAAAAGAAAAACTAATTGAAAAAAAGAAACGCACTGAGCACAACTGAATGAAAATCTTCTGTTTATTATACACATTTATAATCTTATCCACTATCTTGAATATCCAAGCTGCATATCATGTGGGCCATTCTCAGATTAAGTGTTCAATTCCATGTGAGTAAAACCGAAAAATCAACCACAAAGTAATACATTCAAAGATGTGTTTTCGGTATAGCTTCAAAACCGGTCAAATACGAAACAAAAAGTGGAACATTCTAAATGATGGCCATTGAGTAAAAGTGAATTGAAATAGAGCATCATATATGATTTTTGATCACCAATCAGATACGTTACCGCAAATTTACATGTTGTAATGGACTCCTAACTTTCAATTAAATTTAATGTTTTGATCCAATTTTTGTTCAGGAAAAGACATCTGTCCCCCTAAAGATATTGGGGTTTTTCAAGAGGTAAAACTGTTGTCATCCCTTGCTAATTGGTAGAAATATTTTCTGTGTGGTAGGTTGAAATATGTTTTTTACTGAAATGAAATATAACCTTAAGATTCACTTTGTATTTTCAGCAAATTTCGCTTACAAATAAAGTTTCGAATCCCACAAATCATGCAAAGGAAACGATCCGATCTGGAATTTCCACAGGAAACAAATATGAATTGCTTTCCTGGGGAAATAACTATTGAAAAATAGTTGAATCGCCTTTGGTAACGTATCTGGTAAAATATAAGTAATAATCTTAGTTGTGTATGAACTAATAAATATCACCTGTTTAATTATTTACCTTATGAATTGATGTAAAAATGAATGATGTAAGCCCAAATTAACCATTTTAAACATTGTACGTCATACAGCGTAGTGGAAAAGAGCCCTAAATGTGAAAGCTGAGTTCTTCATTCACAGAATATTCTCATCTTACGTCTGAATGTATTTATCCATCTGACTATAAATATCCATTAAGTTTTGATGGATAATGCAAACAAGGTTTAAAAAATGTATTTTTGCAGGCACTTAGAAGGAAGTAGGTACAGTCTCTATGAACTCGATATACTAAAAAGTTGTTTGACCTATGGTAACGTATTTGGCTTACCCCTTTTAATGAAAATTGATAAATAATTGTTCAACTTATCAATGAATCTTGAGTAGTTCTTCATATGTTGAAAAACACTAGAATAAATATGCAACAGAACACTGAAACTTTTCTCGGAAGCTTTTCATAAACTACTTTTTACTCTTTCAAAGTTTTGTAACGTATCTGGCGTACCGTAAATGAATCTGTCGGTGAAGTTACAGAGCAATTTCTACTGAATATTCTTCATTTGAACGTAACTTTAATTTTTTATGGAAGCGTCATTCTATGCAGAATTGTTTTATGAACACTTTGTTTTACATAACATTATTTGTCACCGTGGGTGCCCTGAACGTATCTGCTAAATCTGAAAAGCAACAAAAAAAAAACTGATATGCTGAATCATAGCTTCGTCTTGTAAAATAAACGTTCAAAGTTGTTGCATAGAATATGAAAGTGGCTGGGTTTTATGGAATAGAACTTTGGAGTTTGTGAGCGCACAACGATTTGTTTGTAAAAACATTTACAATTTTTTTTTCAGCATTTTGATTATGTGGTAACGTATCTGTCGGAAAACTTGGCATAAAGTTGTGAGACACTGACGCAGACAGAAAAATCATGTGGAAGTGTTGCTCTTTTTCACCTCTCTGTCCTTTTGGTGTAAGAATATAATCATGAGGTCCAACAAAACGAAGCATGTAATGTGAAGGGATGAATTTTGACCAGATTTGATCCACAGAAAGCACAAGACCAATGAGCAAAATTCGGTCACGTATCTGTGGTAACGTATCTGTGGTAACGTATATGGTCGATCATGTTATTATGAGAGCGATATCTACCAAATATTTCTCACTTGTACTAAACTTTAATGTTGAATCGATGCGTCATTCCGAGGAGTAATATATAATATACAATTTGTCTGACATTGCAATATCTGTCGCAGTGGGTGGCGTGAAATGTATGTAACGTATCTGTACAAATAAAAATGGATAGAAAACCGATATTTCAAACATTGTACCGTATTCTCAATAAAGAGCTGTTGCACAAAAAATCTAAGTACTTGCAATGTGTATCCTCAGGGTTTCATATACACAGTATATCCTCAGGGTTTCATATATACACAGGGTCATTGCATAGTCTTGTTATTTTCGCAATGCTGTAACGCTAAAGAAACTGGTAACGTATCTGGCGGTAAATTTGGCGACAGGTTTCAAAAGGCTATAAAAAAGAAGTCAATAAAAATGTTTGAAACTTTTTGAGTATTGTGATTAGCACATATGATATGCTCATCGTCCATGAAAATGATATTTGGAAAGTGTGTTTGTGGACGGAGAGGAGCAATAAAACATATAATTCTGAAATAGCCGGCGACACTGCGTTTTGGGGGTCTTAACGAAGTTTAACAGCAAAATTTTATACAAAAAGGCAGACAACCGCATTTGATCGTGTTTATTTTTAACAAATTAAGTCCTCGTGATATATTATAAACATTTAAATAGTATCTATTAGGTTTCAGGAAACCGCAAACTGTCATGGAATGTCGGCGACACCAAAATTCCGTATTTGAACGCTTTTACTGAGAATGGGCCATGTAAAGGATATAATTACCGTGCACATTTTGTTGTACTCTCTAAAAAAAAAGAGTGAAAATATTCACTCTTGAAGGAGTGAATACAAAAAAAAGAGTGAATTTAGAGTGAAATTGAAGTGAATTTTTAGAGTGGCCTCAGGGATCACATCTGAAGTGACCCCTGAGGTCACTCTAAAACGAGTGAGAATGAACATTTTCACTCAAAATTCACCCCGATTGACCCTAAATTCACTCTTTTTTGTATTCACTCCTTCAAGAGTGAATATTTTCACTCGATTTTTTTGGAGAGTACTTTAGGCCTATAGGTTCCTATGTATTTTTCATCGAGTATACGAAAATAAAATTGAAATGGAAATTGAAATCGAACTAGGCCTATAACAGTTTAAATCTCGAGATACACGATGCTCCCTGATACAAAGATGCTGAAGAAAGTGTTTTCTTTCGTTTTTATTGAATCACATATCAACACGTCATTTCACTCGATGTTCCGTTTACTTAAAAGGGTACGCAAGACAGAATAATAGGCCTATGAGATTTATACCTCCGAATTTGTAAGTTCACACAACTCAGTGGCGCTTGCGGTACTGGAAATGTGAGGAAAGTGAGTTTAAAAAAAAACAGCAAATGAAATGCCCTTCCAAGAAGGAATCTGGGAAACAGCAAAGAAGAAGAAGAAGAAGAAAAGGAAGAAAATTCATGACGACTGAGTGTGTAAAACTGGAAAGTGCACACCTCCTAATTTCAAGCTACAGGTGTAGCCGCGTAGGGGTTATAGTCTCATATTTATACAGATGAGGACTATAATGAATAAGAGCTGAATTTGATCTTGGGGAACCATTTAGTAACGGGTAATAAATTTTATAGGCCTACGAAAACTAACCTATAGGCTATAGGCCTAATAATGTGGCACACGATCCGCACCACGGAATTTCAGGCATCCTTTAATCACAGTGTCAACTGTCTTTCCTTGCAGTCTTTTACCCCACTTTTCCTCATGTACTCATCATTTTTGCACGGAGCAGGGAAATAGGAGACTCCCAAAACGTTCTCTCACATCTCCCCGCTTGAGATATCGGATAGAGGGTGATTGATCGTACACCACAAAGAGTGCTTGAGAACCTCTTCGTACACACCACACTTTCGAGTGCTGGCATCAACGTACGTACAGTGTGCGATCGCGATGCGACCAAGACAGATCGTTTACCGTCTCTATGGCAACACGGAAAGAACCGACCGCACAGAGTGTGTGAACACTGCGGAACACTGCGTTGTTCTTGCGATGCATGTGATGTGTTGGTTGGTGGACAAAATGGTACGCGCGTGCACCATTCTATCCAACGTACTCTGTATATGTACGGGTTCTCAATCCTCTCACGCACGCCCTGTATGCCCGTGGGTGGTGATAAACAACGATGGTTGGGTGAATGATGGATCCGAAAATGTGTATCGATTTCTTGATCATCCCTTGTAACGCTGCATTCCTATCTAGCCTAAATTCTGTCAACGAGTGAGACTGCCAGTTCAAGCATGGATGAGAAGATGCAGCGGTAGCAGACAGTTTACACAGTATGTAGTTGAAACTCGTTTTCGATGTGGTTTATTTCTTGTCGATCGGGGTTGATTTTGTTGTTGATGGGGTTGGGCCCTACGCTACGCGTGCATTCTTCGAAATGGTTGGGTGGCATAGGGCCATAGGGGTCTGCTGTCAGTGTCAAGTGTCAGTGCATGGTCGTTTGAATGGAACAGGTGCATACACCAGCCCCTGCATGGCTGTGAGTTGGGTTACAGAAGATTCTACACACAGGCAAACGGACATGTCATGTCAGACAATATTTTTTGTCGGTTTCTTTTTCATGTTCCAACCCTGACTGTCCTTTCCTTTCCTTGGCCTGCTTGGCCTCTGGGAGTCTTGGGCTTGACCTTTTTCTATTGATGGTGTCATCATAGAAATTATATTAACGTTAGATAATATTACAAGAGATTCTAATGTTAGGCCTACATCTACAAGACTCCAGGCTACATGTATAGTGAGGTGCCCGCACCTCGTCAGGGGCCCGAATACCGTCACCCCGCTTAAAATTGTTTTAAGCGCACTAAACAAAAATTTATGCCCGGGACTGTGTTCAGTACACTTGAAACTTGGCAGGGCTACCACAACCAAGTAAATTGTGGTGAAAACCGAAAAGTTTTTCGCGAAAATCTGAAATTTAATTGGAATACGTGTTATAAGTATCACCACTGTCCCCACACGCATCTTTTACGTGTATGTCTATGGGAGCATCACGGTCACCCGCACACGTCTTTTACGTGCTTTGTCTATGGGAGCGCGGGTGACGAGTTGCGGGCCCCTTCCTTAGCGCGCAACTTTTTCGCATTGTTTGCGTTTGACGACGATAGCAGCAAATTTTCGATATCAATCAGTGAACTTGTGATTCCATTGGAATTTTCAGCATTTTTCCTGTATGCATTAGGAATACAGTCCGTCTAAAGCAACCCGAGTAAAACAATGCTTAGCTAGGGTTTTCGACACCATTTTGTCTCACCAGCCAAGCTTCTTATCTACACAGTTAATCCCTTGTACAAACATTGACCTATAACAGAAGAAAGTACTCCTTTGAATCCATACACGAGTGGCAAAATTGATCTAATTGGCAAAGGGTCTGGAATTCAGACTACCCTTATCTAGAAAACGGTGTCGAAATAATCCCCAGACCCGAGTTAGGAGAGATTTTAGAGGTGCAACTCCTCCTCCAACTCGGGTTTGAGGATTATTTCAGCACCAGTTTGTAGATGTGTAGTCTACATCAAAGACACTTATACATTTGCGGCAGTGGAAATGCATTGCTGATGACCAAATTACTTCTTGTTGCATGATTGTGATGTGGGCATCGTAATTTTGTGTTAATTTTCTACCAAACACAAGCTGCACGATTTTTTTTTATTACGTATTAAAGAAAGTGCAATCTTTATTTGTGCAGGAATTTTTTTTTTCTCTGCAAGAGTTCTTTACCACTCTAGTCTAGGGATTGATTCAACACTGTTTTAGGGGATTGCAAGGTCTAAAACCTGAATTGTATGAAGAAATCATATTCTGAGAGGTGGGGAAGTCCCTTCCAACCTCCCCGGCATGTAGAAATGGCAGAGAGAATACTCATGACAACATAGCAACAGCAATGTGCGGCAAAGCACTCTGATGTGTGCGTGCACCCATGCATGCAGTCATTTTACACTTGCCAGACTGAGATAAAAACAAAGGAGGGGGGGGGGGGTCTCTGTCATGAGAGAGCTAACCGTTGGTAATGCTGGGTATGGCAGTTAAATCCTAATAGGATTAGGATAGCAGCTTCTCTTGTGTAAACATTCAAAACGGTGAGTTCAATTTAGACGAGGTGTTCTCGTCATGTGTGAGTTGGGTTTCAAAGAATTTCAGTGGCGAAATGTGATTCAAATATGTGCAAACATTAACTATGACGAGGTACGGGTCACCCAAGTATACATGTACATTATAGGCATAGCAGAGAAGGGGGTGAACTGAACGAGGGGATGAACCAAATTGGGTATAGAACTAACCGTTAGGCTTACATCATACATACCAACGTAGGAGTAAGACCCAGCATGCAGAGACTACACAGGTAATGTTAGCAGATTCATGCACTGAATTTCTTTTGAAACTAAGTTTTCGTTTGTTTTAAGCAAGGGGAGCAGGTAAAGAGTCATGATACAACATTTCCTGTCAGCTGAGTGAAAGTTTACTGAAAAATCAGCTCTAAATTTCAGCATCATTTTGATTTAAGATCATCCCTATTTTCTACTGTTACAGATTCATTTAAAAGGACACGGCTTCACATTGTAAGATGGCAGGTTCCAGTTCTGCTGTCACCATGTCCAGATATCAAGACAATGTGCGCAGGACAGCGCCTGCAGCTTCCTCGAGGATTCCGGTCTCTCAAAGGCGCGACGAGGCCCGCCACGTCAGTGCCCCTCACCGCTCCAGACTGCTCATGATGCAGGAATCTTTTCAGAAGAAGCTGATGAAGGAGAAAGAGGAAAAAATGTTAGCCATTTACCAGCGTCAGAATGAACAGGGTCTTCAGAAGGTGCAGCGGTATAACAGCCAAGAGGGCAACAGCCAAGGCATCGTCAGAGACTTCTTCCGTGAGAGAAGGGAGATGGAGCAGTCACAGAACTCCTCTAATGTCATTTCCAGGGACACACACTTCCAGCAAAAACTGAAAGCGAAGAGGAAGGCTAGCAGTCTAGCCAGCGATGTTGAGTCGATCAACAGCCAAAACAAAGAAGTTGCAAACAAACACCCACATGATGAACAAAGGAGACTTGAGAAGAACAAAGAGCAAGAGATGCAAAATTATTTGACAAAGCAGCAGCGCCATCAGCAACAACCAACAGGAAAGGCAGCTAAGGGAGTGGTACGGTCAAATCCACTGGCCCCAATTAAGCGCGAATCCATGAAGAATAAAACGCAAAATGCTCCTTCCAGTTATGATCACTTTGAGACATCAGAAAATTTGCCCAATGATAGTGATGATGATGATGGAGATTACAGCATGAAACCTATATCTAAGCCGCAAAAAGTTTCTCGTCATCTTTCGAAGCAAAAGACAGATTTCAGTGACAGTTCTGACAACCCGTATAGAGGTCACCCGCAGGGTAATCACAATCGTCAGCCACAGCAGCAAAAGCCAATGAATTCAAGAAAGGTTGCCCCTCCTATTGCCAGGGGGAGATCCAATCAGAGAAAACCTCCGAAGGAAAAGCTGTCTGACTTCCAGAAGTGGCAGCAGGAGCAAGACCTTGAGCGGCAGGAACGCTTGAAAAAATATGATGAGAACACCAAACCTAAGACTGATTATATGGTGGATTATGACAGGGAGCTGGAGCAGGAGATGAACTCCGCCAAGGAGAGGAGGAAAAAAGAGTATGAAGACATGATGGCCAAAGAGCGCGAGTTAGAGAACTTGATCGCCAGACACAAGAAAGACTTGGAAAAGATGGAGGAAGACAACAGCAGTGATGAAGAGGATTCATTCACCCCTCGAAAACCTCTGCCCAAGGCTGCTCCAAAGAAGGCATCTAGAGTGTCTTCAAAGATTGCGGAAGAAGATCCCTACGAAGATGCCGGCTACTCGCCTTACAACAACGATGACTACGAGAGCAGGGCTGGGGAGTTTAAATCAAGGCAGCGGCAAGCACTGCAGACAAAGCCCAAGGCCAAACCCAAACCCAAAGTGAAGGAGCAGGAGGACTTTGCCCCCTACAAGCCCCCCTCGCCCGTCCACCATGACACCAGTTTCTATGAGCAAGCTGGCGGGGAGGACGAAGAAATGGCTGACATTGATCTGGAGGAATGCCCTGTTTGTGGGCGGAGATTCGCAACAGACAGACTTGCCAAGCATGCTGTGGTGTGCAAAAAGGCATCCAAGAAGAAGCGCAAAGTATTCGATATGACAAAGCAGCGGACCGAAGGTACCGAAGTTGCACAGTATGTGAAACATGGCCAGCATCTCAAGAATGAACCAAAGGTATGTGAGGCTTCCTATATATAGCCACTTCTTGCAGTGTAAAGGATTAAGTATGTAGAGTTTCTGAGCAAGTGCTATTTTAGTAATGTGTCACGTTTATTTACTTGGTTTTCTCACCACAACGTACATGAGTACTTCTTGCACCACTTCGTTTGATCAGCATTTAATCTACCCTACACACGATTTTAAAAGGCGTTTAATACAATATGTTTTGAATTCAAAGTAATATAACAAAGTGTAAATTTCATCAGTCCTACATACATGTAGTACTCCAAGTGGCTGGTATTGGAGATTGATATTTTTCTTTGTAGGCATTTATGTGCCTGATGAAAGATTTTTCTTTTTCTTTTTCTAAGAATTGAATGAAACAAAAATCTTTATTAGCAGTAGTCGCTCCTATGTCACCTTGCTTCCATGAATTGTGGGATATTTCCCAGTACTCTCACAATTTGTGTATGAATGTGAAATGAACATACCTGTGCCCATGCTTACTGGGTGACTTTGATCTGTTTTCATTTCAGTGCATAGAGAGAATTTTTGTATATTGTAAAACAATATTTTGGCGGCATAAAGTTTTTGCCTATTGGAGCTGACGGCCTTTTTCGCGGCATGAAATTTTCACTAGTTGCCTCTAACATTCAGTGCATATAGTGTAGATAAGAACTTCTGCGTGCATTTTAATTTTGCAAATCTTGGCTCTTGCGAAATTTGCAAAATTGAAATGCACGCGAACATTCCTCGTTTAACTGTATTGTAAATCTAAAGTACAGTACATGCACTGTGTAAATGTCTTTGTTCACCAATATAAGTCTTTTCTTTTTGCAACTGTCAATTTTCTACTGAAACTTAACTGCAAGTAAAAATTGGAAAGTTCAAGACTTTGTCAAACCCTTCAAAATAGCCTGCTTTGCAAATTATAGTTGAATTTTTTTCATGTCATTTCATTGAAGGCTCCATTGTAAACATAAAATTGCAGCTAAATTTTGTTTGCAGTCGAGTTCCATGTGTTACTGTGAGGATACCATCTAACAGTGGCCTCATAGTCTGTTTGTCATAATTTCCTTCATTTCAGCAGACCAAGCCCTCAAATTGGAAACGCAAGCACGAGGAGTTTATACGTTCCATCCGAGACGCTCGGCAGACTCAGGCTTACGTGGCGCGAGGGGGAAATCTGGCAGACCTGCCGCCCCCACCCCCTTCAGAGAACCCCGATTACAAGCAGTGCCCATACTGTGAGCGACGGTTCAATCCGGACACTGCTGCCAGGCATATTCCGAAATGCAAGGATATCAAGAGCAGACCGAAACCTCCGCGCCGAAAGTGAGCCCAAGAGTGTCTGCCGTGAGTGCAGCTGAAGTGACACACACTGTTCCTCAGGAAACTTGTTTGTAATGTCATAGCATGCAGTCTTGTTTAGCCGTTTTGTGTGAATACAGATCTTTGGAGCTTCTAAAAGGCAAACAAACACAAAGGGGGAATGTGTCCCCATTCTGATTCCGCAGATTTATCTTAAATTCTTGTTCAAACATGAGAGTCCTTTTTCTGAGGCTCATCTAAGCTCTGTTGGCCAAATGAAATAAACAGAATCACAAAACCAGTGCTACCTCCTGTACAAAACTATTCTGTATGAAATTCAGAAGTTGAATAATTTCTACTAGAAGTGCTCTATGTGTTGACTGCAGGTGAATACAAGTGCATCTGAACATGGAGATTATCTGTAGATCATCATCCAGCCAAGCTACACAGATGCATGGATCTTTCACACAGATTTTCAAAGCAGAATGCAAACATTGCCATTTCTGCAGAATGGGAATAACAATTGAAGAATAATTGCATAACATTAGGTTCCATTGAGTTGCTTTATCTCAGTGTACATTAAAATGGGACAGTTTTACACTAAGCTCTTACAGGTTATGTAAGAATATGTATTCCGTCGCTGATGTACAAGCTGTAGGTTCTATTTTAGGAAGGTTCAGCAGCATTTTAATCTCTGTGTCAGGAACATTAGTTTACATTCATACATTTCTTCCCTACCAGTCAACGTCTTTGTAATGATTACAAATGTCACTAGCTTTCATGCAGCATTCCAAAGTATCAGAGTTGGTTTTCTCAGTCCCCAGGTGACGAACACATCTGTGGACATCATTCCTTTGTGGTTAAACACGTCATAAGTCAACCAGTCAAACAGAGAAAACATGCTGAAGAGTATGATGTTGAAATGGTGCTCTCTGTCGTTTCACATATAGTTTGTTGCTTTGTTTGAAACTTTGTATCGACATCAGAAAGATGTTTATAAAGATTCGAGGCAGCAAAAACTTGTTTAGTAATTGCTCAGAAGCAACTGAACAATCTTTGATCTTTTTCTGTCAATTTTATGTGATGTACATTGTAGTGCATACTTCTCGTTAAAACATGCAAGTGTTGAGGCTGAATATTGTATTTTTCTAACAAGAGGTTGAGGGGATGTATTGTGAAGGGTACTCTATACACAAGGGTGGATCCAGGAAATCTGTAAGGGGGGGGGGGGGGAGTGTTAATTTTTTTTTCTATTTATTTCTTTTATTAAAAAAAAGAACATAATTAAGGGAGGCGTGCGCCCAGTGTGTCCCCCCCCCCCCCAATCTGCCACTGATAGCACTCACATGAATCAAAGGTACACTGTACACTCATGTGACATCTGTATTTCTAATTCAAGTTCTAATTTTGCAATATGACTTTAATTTGATGGCCTACTGAATGGTTCTGTAAGAAACTGAATGGTTCTGTAAGAAACAGAATCGATAGGTCATGCATGCAAATAGAAGATCAGATTACTGCAAATGTGACACAATTTTTATGGATATTCTTTTTTTTTTTAATTCATTATTGTCAAAGTGTGTCAGAGTGGTCACAGCAAGCAATTAATCTTCTCTAGTATACCAAGTATGTTTCTCTGAGTGAGGCTTAAAACTCTA
The DNA here is from genome assembly GCF_040938485.1 of Diadema antillarum. Lineage (NCBI taxonomy): Eukaryota > Metazoa > Echinodermata > Echinoidea > Diadematoida > Diadematidae > Diadema > Diadema antillarum. The sequence continues at coordinate 1,682,945 of NW_027270998.1, read as the reverse complement.
GCATTGGTCAGAATCACAGGATTTCATATAGTTGTTAATGATCTTGACAGACTAGTGATTTTACTTGGCTGAATCTCCATATTTAGATCCATATGCATAGCCATTTTATTTGTTTTTGTTTTTGTTTGGGCTTTTTTGTTGGGGGTTGTTTAATTTGTGTCTTTTTTTTTTTCAGCATAGCTACAAACAATGTACCTACAAGTATGTATGTTCATCAAAACTAAAGGAAATTGGTTTGCATACATTTGTACACATATGTACTCCACATGAGCTGCTCGTCCATTTAAAGCTTGTCTTGAATATGAAACATTCTAGTGATTTTAAATAGCTAGTGCAGGGGGTATGTGTTAGAAATACAAATTGTATACTGGTACAGTGTACCAGTATTGACAAGAATATGAAGTAATTTTTCCGCAGCTCTGAAGATTTAGTGAATTCATTTGCGCATACATGTATGGCGTTGCATGTTATTTTGTGTGCAGATCTAACTTTGTACACAGATATTGCATAACTTGCACCATGGTTTAGTACCTATAGAAAAGGGAATTCTTTTTAAAAAATGAATGACATAAGCCAGTTGATAGGATGTCATAAGATGGATAAATCTACTTAGTTTCACCATGGAGCTACAATGATGTTGTAGCTCCATGGTTTCACGCCAGTTTACACACTGATATGTTATGGCAATAGTTAAACTATAGTAATAGAATTTTTGCAGTGATAGCTACTATTAATGATAATTCTAATTGCCAAAATATCACCCATTCATCGCTAGTTGTTTTCTTGTTATTGCTGCGGTTGGACAGCTACTGTGTGTACTACCACAGCAAGTCCTCCATATAAGTGTAAGCAGCCCCTGGTGTGTGTGTGTATGAAGATTCTAGTCGATGCTAGTGCCAATTCATTTGTCATCCAGAACTAGTGCTGTATTAATCTATTTATCATGTGCCTTACAATGCGTGTCTGGTGGTCTATTGTGAAGATTGCCTTCATGCGACAGACAGAGTTAACCCATCTGCATTCAGAGCCACCTGTTTAACTTCCCGTCGAGTTTCTTGTAAGAAAGGGAGCGGATCTCTTTGTTCAGTTAAGGCGTGCATTGATTTGCAGCCCTCTCGTTATTTCATAAGCCATTGTGCCCCCTTGAAGAATGGGTCATGACCCTGAGGAAAGCAGGACCCGTGGAGCACATGCATTGATCCCATCAGTCACTGAAGAGGTGTGATGACCTCAAATGACAGCAACAACCACTTGGACGATACTCATTAGCTGACTGTTGGGCTCTTTGGGGGTGATCCATTAAGCCGAGTAATCCTTTATCAGTGAGGTAGCCTGCTTTCCAGTGTTTTCACTGTTGCCAGGCGATATCTTTGTATAATGTACCATCCATCGTTCAACTCCCAATGGCATCGAGCATAGTTGCAAGCGACATCATGGCAGATGGTTTGCGTGGAAAGAGTGAATCCATGCAAGATGTTTCCACGGTGATATTTCAAATGCATCTTTGGTGAAAAGGAAAGCAGTGCACCACAAAATCCACCTGCTCTTAAGTCCTTGACAGTATGAAAAGTTATTTTTTTTAAAAAGTTATTTTGGTATTGTCAGCCTTGAAAGTGTCACGTGTTGAAATACGTGGATATTTAAGAGTTTCTCAGTTAATATTCTTCTGTCTTCATCTAACCTGTAATGTAAAGGCATCATATGCACAGTGCATTTTGTTTACCAACAGACCTAGCATGTGAATCTTAAAGAGTTTCTTTGAGTGCAGACTTGCAAGATTGCTGAAGCAAAAGAAGGCAAGCCGATCAAAAGTAGGTTCTACATTAGTGCTGTATTATATATCATCCTTGTCCAGTAGGCCCTAAGTGTGGCAGTGTGCAAAATATCTTGAGTAATATCTATTTTGATACTGACAACAGATTTGTACCATTATGCATACGGAACAAAGATTGTATCCTTAGCCACAGAGTGGACATCCATAATACACTAAGCAACCTGCTTCTTATCGATAATGATACATTGGTGATATCAAATTAATCACAGAGAAAATGATCTTGTTTATTTAAATCTTTATCAGTTTGGTATTGTTTACATGCATAAAGGAGTACATGTATGGGATTGGCAAAGAAAAAAACAGTGGATATTGGAAAATTTGAATGTATTCTATGAAAGCAAAGGTCTTGCTGCCACTGTAAATGTGTGCTTTCAACATACAGAAGTCTTTGAATGAAATTTTCCTTTCATACATGTTTTGTACATTAGCATGCATGTGTAAGTGGTTTTTGTCAGTGGATTCTTCCTGCTTTTCAGATTTGTCTAACCAGTAGACGTCAATCAAACAAATTCAAGAACTGAAAGAACTGATAAACTCCTGTTTAGTAAGTTATTTCAAATGCAGCAGTTAGACAAAGGATTTGTATCAGTTTAGAAAATGTTTAAAGTTTTGTGATCATTTTGTTTCCTACAGATGTACAAAAACAAGTAAATAATGTACTACGCAAGTGGTGTAATAGTCTCAGAAGTAAGAACACTATCTGTACAGGTGCAAATGAGATGCCATAGTATTTGATTTATATTTTTAAAAAATCATAACTTTTCACATCAGTCATTCAATTTTCCTGAAATGCTTGCTGTTTTGATTCTGTAATTTCACTGAAATTCCACTCTGATGTTTATATTTACAGCTAATTCTGTTGTGTAAACTGTACATGTAAATAAACGAAAGCTGAACAGCACATTTTCTTTTCACTAGTTTCTTAAACATTCTTCAAGAAATGTGTAAGCCAATTTTTCTTGCAGATAGGTACATCAAACTGGCTGAGACTGTGTACATGTAGCTGCTTAGTTCTCAACTGTATGTGAAAAACCATGTTTGACAGAAGAGCAGAATAGAAATAAATCATTTCAAATGCAGCTTCTATGGTAGCACATATTGTGATGTTTTGTAGCAGGCAGATTTATTAAACAGCGCTGCTAGAGCAAACATGTGTAATTATATATTTTTATACACATATTTTGTCAACACGATGTGACTTTGTGATATATGATTTTTTATGGTAGACTATTAACATGTTTCACATAGTATATCTATTCATTATGTCTTATCAATATAACTTATACAGTGAACCAATGTGATGCAGTTTTGTGCCATAATGTATTGCTGTGAGGTTTTGCCAAGTTCATAGAAAGTCACTTATAATATTAGTGTACGTGTATATATGATGTCCCTATTAGATGCAGTGAGGTTTGTTTGTTTTAGTGTGAAACCACCCTGTCGGTGCATCAAGCTGCATTTACCGTAAAATCATTGAAAACCATTGTGGGACTGAGTGAAGTCGTGTTTGCTTTACACATTGATGTTTACATCATATCTGATCCGGAAGGGTGTAAACAACACATTCAGTCAGAGCAATTCATAACTCTTCTCCTTTTCCGAGTGTGGCACACTGTGTCTGTGGGGAAATGGTGAAGCATTCGGTTCAAATCAGTTACAATCATCATAGCAATGATGTTATATCCCTGGGCTTGATGTACCATAATAACATGATGTCACTATTTGAAAGTCAAATTGGAATTTTTAGGATTTTCCTGTATTCTCCAGCCTTGAGTCCATTGATTTTTGCATGTTCTTCACAAATATGCAGATTTCCTCGTCGCTAAATTATACTTGTAATAACTTACAGTTTGATTTGAGTTGTATAATTATTATGTAACAGGTGCTGTCAAAATTCCGTAAGTAAACATTGAATTGTTCTTTTGTGATCCTACCAAGAAATTAATATAAGAATGTCTTCATTCTCCATTCATGGGATATGTAATACTGTACAATGATGTAATATTGTGTTTGTGCTATTATATTTGATTCTGCTGAAATATCCCCAGCTTAATAGTGATTTTGAGTATGAAGAAAAGAAAGCATTTCTTGCCAGTGTATTCTGTGTAACAATGTGTGCAGGAATAAAGATATAAGCCTTAAAAACAAAGAATGGGATAAATCACCCTTTTTTGTGTGTGTATGTGTACGTGCTGCCTGTGACAACGATGCAAAATGTTTTCTGTTTCTTATGTTAACGTGCATGTGCAAATGTGTCTGTGGTGGCAGAGTGGAGTATGTATGTATGTATGTATACCTTGAACTTGGAAAATTTTGCAGTGTAGATATTTTTGTGTATTTTGCACTCTGTGATACCAGCGCGAAAATGAAAGTAATATGTTGCAAAATTAAAATATTGTTTCAACAAGTACGATTAGGTGCAATACATTTCCACTTTGACAGAATACATGCAGAGGTGTATGAAGAGTGAGAGAGAGAGACAGACAGACAGACACAAGGAGAGAAAGAAAAGAAAGGCTGACATACTTTGTCTTTCGTTGCGTTTTTAACTTTCTTCCTGTTATTCCTCTCTTTTTTTCTTCTTCTTCTTCTTCTTCGTCAGGACCAGTCAGTCACAGGGGGTGTCAGACCCAAAAAGGGGAATAAGAGAATGAGTAGTATAATAATGGCATGTTTGTCATACTTTTTCATACTTTGGGTAACCCTTCATGCTAGTGATCACGTAATAAAGCAATATCCATACTCACGATGTCATTTTATAACAGTGTACACGTCACGCGCAATACTCGGTCATTCATCCATTCCTGCAGTTATGCAATAAGAACAAGGGTGCTTATAGCGCGCAATTCACCCGCGTCTCACTTGTGTTGATGCGCGCATTGTAATTTGGAAGTGATTGGCCTATACACTACAGAAAAATTATACGCTCTGTTACATCTACTGCTATTTGAACCTTCGAAATAATTTTCCGTTTTGGAGCATTATTTGCCGACCACGTTCGCATAACTTTGTGAAGGGCGGGATGCATAAACCTGAAATGAATCACGCTATATCTACCGGGTGCGGAGACCGCGTTGGAGATGGAAGTGTAAGTTTCTCATCTATTTCTGCCATTTCGTCTACCGTGTCGACTCATCCTTCATGGATGAATCGAATCTATTGTGAATAGATAGGTCTACGAGACAACTGAGATAACAAGAAACAGTTTGTGGATAAATAGAAAGAGCTACAATTAGTGTCGTCACATTTCAAATTGTTGACAGATACCATTTGCCATTTGGTACAGTAGAAAAAAAAAAAGATGCTTTTAATGTGCTTCTGATACGGCTTTTAAGTTTTAGAGAAAGGCATGCCGGGCCTAAATACATTGTAGCATTAGATTTGCTTGATATAATAAGAATAAAGAGCGACGCCAAATATTTTTTTTTTCCCTGGCCAAGAGGAATCTTGCTTGAAGATTTAAATTATTATGACTTAAAAGTATTGGTGATTATTGCGCACACCATGATAACCATTATAACTAGATATAATTAAGTCACTAAGAGACCGAGGGGCACAACAGGGAAGGTGCATCTCGGGAGTGCATCCCTTAGCCGAGCGTCAAGCCTCCGTGGAGCTCGTATTTTTGATCAGTGGTTTCTTAGATTGCTTGTCTTGTTGTTGTTTGTTTGTTTGTTTATTTATTTATTTCTGGCGTGTGTGTGTGTGCGTGCGTGTGTTACGGAAGGAACATCTTCAAAATGAAGCCATCTTTCATATTTGTAATAATCCTTAATCCCCCCCCCCCCCAGAATATTAAAGGTGATACGTCGACGACAAACGCAACCGCGGGTTGGTTTTGGATTTCCGAACCACCGTCGAGCCGAAGAAAGATGCGAACAAGTCAGAGCGCCTCGTCGCTCCAGCTCTTTACCATCAAGACCGTCCACGGTGCAGGCAGCACCGGCCAAGGCAAGGCCGTCGATGACGGCGCTGATGACGACGACGGCATTCGGAAGGACAATGAACCGGCGAACGACGTGGTCAAACAAGCCGCCATCGTGCCGCGTCGATCCGTAAGCCTTGTCAACATCGGAGGGTTGAAAGAAGGCATGGCAAAGTCGGAGTTATCGATAAAAATTAGTAGAAGCGATCTAAAGCAGAAGACAGCGGACAATGATCAAGTTGTCGACATTGCGTTTGAGCGAGACGGTGCGGCCGAAAACGTCGGTCACCCAACCTGTGTTGATCGCGAATATTTGAAGAAGAAGGATCCATCGGAGGCCCAGAAACCTGAAGGCGACGTGAGGTCCTCTTCTAAAACAGAAGAGGCGATTCAAAGTTCAACCACGAAAGGCAGTGTAGCTGGAGACATCGATGATCAATTTAATGCTATATCCATTCTGGTATGTTTATACGTAGACATATTGTATTACAATTTGAGCGCTTTGATCATCGTTCAAAAAATAAACTGGGGCCTAGCTGTTGCATTAAAAAGTTACTTTTGATAGCAAGCTTAAAAATCAAACGTAACTTTCTTTCAGCCAATCAGAATCAAGATTTTATGACTTAAGTTTGATTTTGTGTTTGATATCAAATGTAACTTTTCTAGGTAACAGGCTCTATGACGTACACAAAAGTGTCGTCATGGCCCCCCTGGTAAATTTTCCAGTCGGGCATAATCATTATCTCAGTCTTCACGTCCAGTGTTCAAAGAAGCAGCAAAGTAGTTCAGGTCCGTTCACAAAGGGGTATGCATTTTTAAAGCTATAACACTTTGAAATAGATTCATTGCAAGACTGTCTCAAATGACCAAGAAACATTATATTTCAAACACACATCATTATGTAAAATGGCAAAAATTACTGTATTTAAATAGGGGCATCATACTTCTGTCACCCCCCCCCCCCCCATGAGCGAAAGATGATTGCGTTTCCAGTTTTTAGCGAAGTCACGAATGTTTTGTTGTGTGTTTGATGTTGTTATTGTATTGCTGTTGTTGATGATGATGTTATTCTTCTTAGACAAGGCCCAATCATGTTTTTTAATTCCCTTTTCACCTTTTGAATTTCAGGAGGACAAGCTCCAGAAGTCACAGAGAACTATCAAAGCCTTGAACAAAACCAACACAAGCTATAAGGTAAGATTTCTCTTATCACTGGCTCATTAAAACCCAAAAACTTTATCATCGCTGAAACCAACCAAAATGAGAGGTTTTACTTTCCTTTACTCTGCTGTCATTATTTAATTTCATTTTCTTACATTTATTCATTTTCATTTTCAACAAAGAATATACGCGTGCTCAAAACATCACGCAAAGAAGCGATATACATATTCTACATTATATTGATTTTTATATACAGTAAACACACAATAATTGTGAAGCCGAGACGCATGACTATTATGTATTGAATAATGTCGAAAACGTCGAAAATGAAGGGGAAGCTCAAAAGCAGAACTTGTAATACACATTCCTCTCTAAAAAGGTACAGAAAAATGTTGCCATAAACGGGCAGAGCAACATACATTTATAGTATGACAACAACACATCGGACATAAAACTGAAAAACCATAGTACGAAATGAAACCATATAAGGTTGCCTTGTTGCAGCAAGGAAGGGGGGGGGGGGTGAGAAGGAGTCATGAGTTGAGTTTAAAACCGATCATTTTGGACTCAGGGAAGGAAACTACAGATGGGAACAAATCCTCGCGCAAAACTCAAAATTCGGAGGGAGGAAGAAAATGCGTACACGGACGGGCATCAGAATTGAGTTGGACGAATTGTATCATTGAATCGAAGTAATGATGTGAAAAGGTTTGGATAACCGAAAATTATCTTCGGTGATCTATTTTGTAAACAATATCACGGAATTATTTTGAGAGCGTTGACTGAAACGCTGGCTGGTGGTATAAACTCATCGCTTGACACATGGCTTTACCATTGCGTGCCTCGGTGTTTCTTACTTAAAGACATTATGAGTTAAACAGAAGATGGTTTTGGTTTCTTTTAAAAGAATCGAGACCTGCAAATGTCATCTTCTCTTCTTCTTTGTATTCAAAATTTGATGGTCTGTCTGTTTGCTCCGCAGGATGAGCTAACAAGGGTGACTGAAACATTGGCCGACGAATCGAGCTCGAGGCAACTTCTACGAGAGGAGTGAGTGGACTAGACGCGCAATATGACACATTATTATCCACACAGAGGATTTTTAGAGCCCAAATACAAGCGTTATTTTGTCAACGCACCTCATAACCTCCGACCCACTTAGAAAGTTTGTTGAACTCGACCAATATTTTTTTTTTTTTTTTGCCGAGGCGACCAATATTTAAAATATTGGACGGCAAGAGGGGGAGTCCCCAAAGTTTTTATAAACTACACCGTGATTGGTTTGATATTCAGTGTACGAGATGACCCGAAATATGAAGTAAAAACGTCTGTGATTGGTCAATCACGAATCAACTAAAATATCGTTTTTTCTAAAATTCTGTGTTTATACAAACAAATTTCATATATTAATTAGTTAAAATTGTACATCAAAATACATAGATCACTGTTTTATCTGGGAATGAAGTGGATTAACTTGCACTGAAGAGTGTACCATACCCCATGTCAGGATCAAGTACAGTAGGAGAGCATACAAAACTCAGAGACAGAAAAGGTAAGTGAAAATATTCTTTGCTGAAATCCTCTGTAGGATAATAATGATAATATTGGATGTCCTATTTTCGGTAATACAAGGAAATATTGGACTTGCTAAGCAGAATATTGGACTCGTCTTCGACTCGTCCAATATTTGTGCATAGCTCGTCCAATATTTCCTTGTATTAACCTCAAGGCCATCCAATATTATTTAAGTGACAGTTGTCGTGTCGTTACCAATATTTTTTGAACATTATTTTTGCATTATGTTGTACAAGCAGGGAGGTCTCTCCCACCCATTGGTACAAATGTATACATACGGAATTGTTTAAAGATATGAGGATTTGTGTGTTCGTTTGGGGTAGCTAAACTGCAAAGCCCCACTGAAAGTCGGATAGAGTCAAACCTGTCTATAGCGGCCACCCAAGGGAGACGCAAAGAGAGGCCGTTATAGACAGGGGTGGCCGCTACAGACTGCTTATCTGATATTTCCTGTGTATTGCATACTATGTACATGTATCATCATCGTTGTATATATCTTATTACTTACGTGTACAAACTTGTAATTTTTGGACAGACTGGACGCATCAAGAAAGCTCTGTTGCGAGTTGTATGAGCACCTGCTGACTGAGAGGTCGGCAAAGCGCAGATCGCATGATGTTGACGAGGTCGAGCGCCATCTCCTGCCAGAAAATTTCCAATATGCGCTGTCGGATGCTGCTGTCCAGACGGATGATTATACCGTGCCAAATTCACAACTAAATTCGGCGAAATCAAAGCTGTGTGCGTCAACTGTAAGTTTCTTTTACCATATTCCTGATGTAATAATTGAAATTTTACTAAATGTAAGTCTAAATCGTTGCAGTGAAATGTTAGCATGTTTGTCAAGTAGTTCTAACGTTAGAATGAATGAATGATGTACGTAGCTCGTTCGTTCGTAGGCCCACCCATATCGTACGGTCCCTTGTATTGGAAAATTTGTTATGGTGTAGACTAGAGTTGTAAAACCCCTTTTTTAGAGATGTTTAACATCAGCAACCACTACGGGATCTAGGGACTCAGTTTCTGCCCAAATGAGTAATTATGCATTCTCTTAGGATCTCTTTCGTAACTTTGTGGAGAATTAATGGCTGTAAACATTAAAAGTTAATAGAATTGACTAGCAATGTCAATGTCAATGTCATGACTCTATGAGTTCTGAAATCTATTTATGTTCCCTTTTATATGGTATGACTATGGGATGGAGTGACTGTCTGGTGTAAACAAATGACTCTAACATGACATGACATTATCCTGTCTAGACCGTAGACCCAGTCTGTAACAATACACACACTTGACTGACAAGTAAATTTTGATGTCTAATTCCGCGAAAAACTTCTCATTTATAATAAATTTAATTACATTTGCTGGGTCAGTTTTTCGCTTCTTAGATAGACTCCACACTATTGATACATACGCTATTGCAACGGTTTCAACTGTTCTGGTTGAAACGCAACTGTGACCCAGTTCTCCCTGCCAAAAAATGGTTATTATTATTTTTTCCAGCTTGGTTTTCAAACCACTCTGGAAAAAATATATACAGGATTAATCATTAAACATTTTGACTCGCCTCTTCCACTGTTTCCTCCTGTTTTCTGGTTGTTTCCTCCACTTCTTTGCAGCGCTCCCGAATTCATCGCCGCCTTGATTTGAAAAATGACCACACGAACATCTATGGCAAGTCAAATGCTCCATACAATCACTATATCGGTACACTTACGTTTATTGACTACAGTACTAGTAAGTTGTTAGAGCACTAATTTAACTTTGTAATATTGTGAATGAGCATTTGGCTTGCCATAGACTTTGTGCGGTCATTTTTCAAACGAAGGCGGCGATGCATTGGGGAGCGCTGCAAAGAAGTGGAGGAAACAACCAGAAAACAGGAGGAAACAGTGGAAGAGGTGAGTCAAAATGCTTACTGATTAATCCTGTATATATATTTTTCCAGATTGGTTTGAAAGCCAAGCAGGAAAAAATAATAATAATCATTTTTATGCGGGGGGAACTGGGTCGAAGTTGCGTTTCAACCAGAACGGTTGAAACCGTCGCAATAGCGTATGTATCAATGGTGTCTGTCTAAGAAGCGAAAAACTGACCCAGCAAATGTCATTATTATAAATGAGAAGTTTTTCGCGGAATTAGACCTACTTGTCGGTCAATACACACACATACCACAGCACAGGTACAATGTAGTGTCTGTACTGTAGTATGCCTTAGCGCATTAGATCTAAATGCAGTGATGTGCTGGCACAGCAAAGCCGATACATTGATATTTGATTTGACACTGTGTCGATAGACTAACAGTTTTCTACATGTAGACATCCATCAGTATTCAAACATTCACATTTTCATGTGATTTCTTTTAGATACAGGATCATGAATGCAGCGGCCAGCTCAACCAGGCACAAAGTACGTGAAATACCTTGGAATTTGGATGCTTCCTGCATTTCAATAGTCTATTTGTACATAAATGTAGACTTTCTGTTTTATACCCATATTTGTACAAAATATAACTAATGCAAGCCACCCATGATTAACCACAATGCCGTCCAATATTTGACTGCCTGCCACAAGTAGAAACCTATTCACTTTTGCACACGGTCGAACCTTTGAGCGGGTGCCAATAACCATGCAGGTGTTCAGCACTCTCTTATTTCAAATTGACTTTTTATTACTGCAACAGCATATATAAGTCTATAATTATTGCTTCTGTATCACTCTTGATGGCAAGTAGCAATGTAGATGAAGATTAGAAAAGTAATGAATAATGTGTGCAACACAAGTAAAAAGTGGCAAAATGCATATATACTTGTAAGTTAGGCAAGCACTGAACGGTTATCTTTCTGGCTTAAGAGTGCATTTGAGGTCAAACTGTGTAGCTATCCATGTCTCTGTTTTTGTTGTTTTTCTTATGGGAGGACACTTTGCTCAGAGTTGCAATACACACTAAACAAACAAAATGGTACCATCTGATATTATAGATGCAACCACATGTTTGCTGGTGTGAAGTGTATTTTTGACAGCTATAAATTTAGAGCCCAACACGATATTGCAGACAATAACCATACATATCATACTGTAATACATTGACTTTTTCATGCTTTGTCTCCTTTTATACAGATGGACCAAGATCAGACCTGTACCTGTTCAGACTATTGGAAGAGTATCAGGAGACACAGAAGCACATGGAAACTCAGGTAGAGATAATTCTGCTTACTCACACAACAAAACTGACCTTTATGAGTAGTGGGGTCTTTATCTAATGACTCATAGTTTCTTTCCAGAAGGAGATTCTCTATCATTTCAAGTTCCATTAATTGCATTTACTGTGGCAGTGGTCAGGAAACAAATATAATCCTGAAACCCCAAACTGATCACTCAAATTAAAGTGTTTCCATAGTAAAAATTGCTCTAACTGTACCCGTTCGTAAGGATCTCCATGTGTTACTTTATTTCATGATAATGTTAATGTTGGAGACATTTTTGATAAAACTATTTTCTCATCTAGAAATACACAAAATGATACTTGATAGGTGTCAGGTCATATCAAAGATGTTTCTTTGGTCTTGTTTGTTTTTCATGTTTTATTTGGTTTTGGTGTGTTGTTTATCTTTTTCTCTTTTTTTTTTTTTTGGGGGGGGGGGTCAGAAATAGGGAGCTTCTTGTTTACAAATCAGATTGATGTGCTTCATTTATAATCTTTTTACTTGTTCTCAGCTGACGAACCTCAGCCTGCAGTGCAGAGACAAAGATGCCAGCTTGAAGGAAACCAAGGAGAAGTTGGTCGGCCACATCAGGCTTAACTCCCTGCTGCAGTCAGATAAGGGTTAGTGACCTTCTAAAGTGCGGGACAAGTTCTATGATGCATTCAAAACAGTGGTCGTTTCAACAGGCCAGGTCCTAGTGATGGGCTGGTTGACACCAGGGCCCTGTTTTATGAAGAGTTAAAATTGATTATAAAGTTGATTTCTATGATAAGTCTATGGCAGGCTGTGTGTTCAGGAAATTTTAAATCGATTTTATCTTTTGATAAAATTGGGCCCCTGGTGCCTCCTCAGTCAATTTTATACATCTATTTTCAGTTATTCTGTTTATTTTCAGTTATTTTCAGTTATGACCCATTCAGTCATATATTAAAAGACCTTTTTTTTTTTGGACAAACTGTCGATTAAAATTTATTCTGACAAAAATTGTTTAGTGGAGAGCTAATAGCATTTCCCTGAAATCCAGAAGGTATAATTACAGAGCAATTTGTTTGGTTTGAAACAGTGATTTTATGATCGTTATCACACATAATCATCGAAAATGCTACCATTCGAAGTTGATCATTATGCAAATATTACAGTGCATATAGTTTGCTTCCATAGGCCCTATATGATAGAATCAGTTCTATTCAGTCATTTGACATTGATCAATATGAAAATATTACAGTGCATATAGTTTGCTTCCATAGGCCCTATTTAATAGAATCAGTTCTATTCAGTCATTTTGACACTGTTTTGAAGTACACATGTACTGCAAGTACTGTATATTTTTCCATTTGTAGGTCATTTAGCTGCAAATCCATACTGCTTTGAAATACTTTTAGCACAGTTTTGATAACTTCTTATTATCTGAGTTGACAATGTGACTGCTGGCTCTGTGGACTGAAAACTACCACTTGCCTCGAATCCGATCGGTTGAATTTCAGCCTGTCTGGAGGACGCCATCTCGCGGCTGAGAGACGAGGTGCAGTCATGTGACCGTCTTGTCGCGCAGTGTGAAGGGGTGCTGAGAGAGAAGGAGAGAGAGGTCAAAGAACTCCAAGAGAGCAAGGTGAGGAGGGAAAATACTCCCAAGTCCTGACAGTGCTGGGGAAAAGTCTCCCTCTCCAGTTAATATGTAATATTGACCTATGGTGCTTCACAATGATAATGATAATAATAATAATAACAATAATAATAATGATAATAATAATAATAATAATAATGATGATAATAATAATAATAATAATAATAATAATGATAATAATAATGATAATGATAATAATAATAATAATGATAATAATAATGATAATAATAATAATAATAATAAAAATAAATAATAATAAATAATAATAATAAATATTATTGTTATTATTATACACATTTATAAAGCACATAATAATTAAAAAAATTCTCTATGCGCTTGACATAACATATACAATCATCAATACTTGAACAGAGAAGTTTTCAGTGCCTTCTTGAAAGAATCAAAGGAAGATATGCTTCTGATTCAAAAAGGTAATGAATTTCAAAGAGTGGGAGCTGATGATGTGAAGGATCATTTACCATATGTTTACAGGATAGACTGAAAAAAAGATGTGATGATGATCGAAGAGTTCGTGTTGGAATGTGATGATGAATAAGTTCTGTAATGTAAGAAGGAGAAAGATTATTCTGAGCTTTAAAACACATTATAAGTATCTTAAATACAACACGTTTTCCAACTGATAACCAATGAAGTTTACGCAGAATTGGTGTAATAGAGTCCCTAGAGTGTGCACCCACTACCGGTATCAATCTAGCTGCTGTGTTCTGAATTCTTTGAACGCGGTTGACATCTTTCTTTGGAAGGCCATACAACAAAACATTACAATTATCTACATGAGACATTATTAACGAGTGCACAAGAGTTTCAATAGACTTTCTGTTGAGATACTGTCGAATCTGTTCAATTTTTGGAATGGCTATGATTGCTTAGAATTCACCTTGATAGTTGATGAGGGCCCTGTTGCATAAAACTGTGGTAGCTTTAGAATCAATGGTAACTAGGTAATCAGTGGTAAATATCATCGCAACACTGTTCCGTAGTCAATCAAAGCAGAAATTTCTGATGGTTGCCTCGGATCAGATTGCCAAGTTACCATTAATTGTACAGTTACCATAGTCTTATGCAGCGGGCACAGATTAATGTTTCACATTTACATTGCCAGAAAATACAGTTTACATGTTAATAATTTCACCAGCTTCTGTCAATCTACCCTATCAAGACCTAGTATTCTATTTGCTCTACAGCCCATCATGTCGTGATTATAGACTATATTTTCACATAATTTGGAGTATGTGTATTGTTTTTTATCTTTGTATATTTTGTACATTTGTATTTTCTTGTTGAAAGTGAAAATTAATAAATGAAATGAAGTGAAATATTAGATAAGTTGCTGTGAGTCCAGAATTAGCCTCAACAGACAATCCTTGAACATACTGAATGGTTGGCATGGCAGTGTTTGTGAAGAGAGATTGCAATGATGTACCTGTTATGGGATCATCTAGTAATCTGTATTATTTTTTGTTAGCCAGCAAGCTAGTGTGTACTACATATTTCAGTACTTCGCAAAAAAAAAAAAAAAAAAAGAAGCTAAGTGGCAGTATGGCACAGCATGGCATGTCCAATAAAACTTTCTATCACTGATCACAGGTAAAGAAGAAACAGGAATCCCAACAACCCGTGATTGATTGTTATGATATTTATTTCATGATGGTATTTCATTGATCATAGGTTGACACCACAGTACATTCAATGGGCTGAATTCACAGTGGTAGCGTAAATCTAGCCCATGGTGCTCATGGTCTTTCACATGCTCTTGTGAGCATGCATTCATGATTGGATGCATGTTGGCATACATGGACTGCGATACAAATTTACACAATCAAAATTTGAATGATTTGTGTGCTAGATGTAAACTACCTTTGTAAATTCCAGCCATTGAGGTTAGAATAGAGTGATATGCCCTCTGCGTTTGAGATAAAGTATTAGCACCCGACTTTGAGCATGTCAAAGAATATCACAAAATGTAATTAGGGTTAGCCCTAAGGTAGCGCTCTACACTAACTTCCTTTTTGCTGGCGGCCAGTTTTGGTCACCAATATCTTTAAATTTAAAAAAGTGGTGCCCCGAAAACAAAATGTGTTAGCCTGAAATAATGGGAAACCTAATGATTGGTTTAGAATCCTAGTTGCCCAATCGGGCCACTAAAAGATAACCTTTTTGAAAATCTGGTGGCCCAACATCAGTTTTTCAGTGGCCCCGTACAACCGGGCCACTGCTAATGTTGAGCCGTGCCTAAGGCATCAAATGTTCTTTAATTTTGATTAAGTCTGCTTTCCTCTGAAATGTTATATCATCTTTCTGTTACTTGTAGGTACTTATAAAATATTCAGTTACTGTTTCACTATAATCATGTGAATGTGGGATGCATTACCACATGTTTTGTAATCTTGTGCCTCGAGGGCCATCTGTCTGTCCGTGTCTCTCCATAAAGAGAGGCCCAGTGCCTCATGGGAATCAAATCATGGAAGGGATGGATTGAAGCGATATTGAGCTGTTCTTCACGTTTCCTTCCACAGTTTGAGTTGGAGCGGCGAGTGGCCGAATTTGAGTTCAAGGAGGCCGAGTTGCAGAAGATGGCCTCCAGCCTGCAGGACGACATCGGGGACCTCGCCGCGGAGAGGAAGCGACTGCGGAAGTGTGTCAAGAAGGCGTCTCGTCAACCATCTCACCAGCAGGTAGAGTCCCATCGCTCATTCTTCTTCTTCTTCTTCTTCTTCTTCTTTTCTTCTTCTTCTTCTTCTTCTTCTTCTTCTTCTTTTTCTTCTTCTTCTTCTTCTTCTTCTTCTTCTTCTTCTTCTTCTTCTTCTTCTTCTTCTTCTTCTTCTTCTTCTTCTTCTTCTTCTTCTTCCTCTTCTTCAGGGATACTGTCCTGTCCACCACCCCAATGCAGGGGCCACCCAGACAGGGGGTGTGCCAATGTTGATGGTGCAGAGAGAGAAGTTAGAAGTTAATTGCTTTATTCTTGGATGCTGTGGAAAGCTGCTGTATTGAAAGTATATTTGTTTTTAATGTCTGTGACTCCCGATGAAAGTGCATTTTACTCTGTTTTGTTTTATTTTATTAATCTATTTGTTTCATATCTTTTTTATTCTTTATTTTTGAAAGTATCCGTTTTTATGTAAGGATTCTGTCCTTGCTTTACGGTATTGACAAATAGAAATCATCCCATAACCAGCAATAAAACTAATTGCATCAACAGGAAAAGATAAATGGGATTAATTCAAAACATGCTGTTGGTCCCCAAGAGTAAACACGTAGGCGTCACTAATTTCTTGTCACAACTGTGTGTTCTTGTCAGGACAGTGTGATGAAAAAGGATGATTTTTCTTAGTGTTATTTGCACGGACTTCCTGTACAAGTTATCAAGTGTTTTGCATTAGTGCAACAATATTAAAATGAGTTTCATCTTGGTTTTGCTGCGAGTGTTTTGTTTAGTTCTCTGTGGTTATAGGCCAAAAAATTAATATGTATCTCTTTGAGTGTGTATTTGTGTGTGTGTGTGTGTGTGTGTGTGTGTGTGTGCCTTAACAGGAGCAAACCACTTCTATCATCAGCTATAAACAGGATTTTTTTTAAAATTAAATAAACAAAACAAAAGTACTAATTGCAGTCACGTGGAAACTTATCAAGCATTGCACATAGGGTACGTGAATCAATTGTATTTAATGTCAGTGACACGTTTGTAGATTGTACTATAGATACAATCACCAAGAATGTTAGGCCTGGATAGTGAGTAAGTTTTCTATTGTTTTTGTATTTATCGAGTTTGTTGTGTTGCTCAAAATTCAGCTTGCAATGGAGTCCTTTGAATGAAAAGTTGCAGTATCAACTCTGTCTCCCAATCACATGGAAGAAATTACAGAGTGATGGTTGATATATGAGCAAAGAAACAGCATAATTTATCAAGCTCATTAGGGTCATATCTTGTAAACAGACATTTAACCCATTGAAGACATACTGATAAGTGATATTCCTATTATTAACATGCATTTCCCATTCACCCCAGCCCGAGAATACTCAGCACTAATCTTCAACGGGATCAGAAACCTTGCATGTCGAAATGACAAAAATTAACATTGACTAGAGTGCATCAATGTGAAATATGAGTTTGCGTGACCCCGATAAAGAGTAGGATACAAGTCAGCTTTTCACAATTTTTTTCCATTTTTAGAAATTTAGGCAATGTTTTAATTTAGTTTGCAGCAGCAGCAGAAGTGATTACAAGACGAGACAATCGGGCTCTTGTGTACCCTTTATCCATTACATGTCATGAGAACTTCTATGCCGTTTAAAAGCAAAGCTGAAAACAGATGAATTAGTGAATTTATAAGTAGACTTATGTGAGAAACTGGGTTCATTCATTTATCTACAGACTGTTTTTTTAATGTTCCTTCGTTTGTTCATTTGATTAATGTTATCTAATCAAGACATACTCTGCAAAGCTTTACTGCAACTTACGATGTGCATCAAAAAGACAGTTCGTTTTAAACTCAATAAAAATTTTGAGTGAAGATAGCATGTTTTGAGTTCTAATTATTTGCCCCTCCCCCCCCCCCCCCCACTTTCAGTAAATGTGTTTGGCAAACAGTCTTATGAATTACCACTGATGATCACTTGTCTTTGCATGTGGCTAGATGCTGTGTACCACGTGAGTGCTGAAGTGTTAGCACCTATTATTCAAGCCTCCACAAGTGTGTCCTTGTTTTTGCCCTTAAACTCCCATGAACCTTCTCTGTGTGTTAGTTTTGTCTACCAGTAACAATATTCTGTGCAAGTTCTCATCTGTCATGGACACTTGAGCCAGACATGTCAAGGAACCTTCTTAAATGAGGGGCCTTGTCACACCCCCCCCCCCCCCTTTTTTTTTTTAAAGAGGACAGTGAAAAGCGAAGTGCTGGCTGTGGTAGCTTCCTGCTCTGATTGGACGAGAGTAAACGTATTAGATCTGCGTTTGTTTGCACCTAGGTCATTTATATATTTTCCTGATGATGGGTAAAAGGAGCTTATCAACGTGTTGCCAGAGTTTTATCCCAAACAGTTTACATCTGCTGGTACATTTGTGGCATCGTCTTTGTGCATTTCGTGACCATAAACTCACCTGCTAGGTGACGTGTGTATTCAGTGAAATCTGTTTTGAAATGAAGTGGTTAGTGACGTTGATGAGTCATGTCTCCAGGCTTTATTAATGGGGTGTTGATAATCTTGCCAGAGTACTAGGAAGCACACATATGAGGGTCAATTTTATACCTTCCTGTCGTTGATGTCTGAAAGAAGTATGTTGAGGTTTTCATGGTGCTGTCAATTCTATGCCAGTTGTTTCTTTCCTGAGTACCTGAGTACCCACAATTCACAGAATCTGTCATGAAATATTGCATTTCCACGGTTTGAATGTAAATCATAACCCAGTTTGTTGGACAAGTCAAAGAGATACTGCTGAAGTTGCCCACACGTGGTAGTGGAAATCAGGGGACCCTATCACAGGGCTTTAAAATCAATCCTAATTCAACTGATCTTTGGGACAATTTTGGGATCAAACACTCCTCAGAAGTTTGGAACTAATTCATGAAGGCATTTGGGAATAGTATCTTGTACCCACCTTTGCACGTTCTAGAATATATCTTGAATGTCTATGCATCCTTCCAGACTAAATCTGGTCTGAATCTGTCCCAACTTTAGGTTCATTGTTTGGCTTGATATAGTTCCCATGTTAGCAAAACAGGGCCCAGGTGCTTTCCAGTGATATAAAACAGTCCAGATTGGCTTAGGGTTTGCTTGCAATTGACCATTGCAAAATCTCACTCCCATTTTTGCCATTAATTTCACACACTTAACATGTGGAGAGTATCACTGCATGATAAATGTTATGTTGTCTCGATACCTCCTGAATGTTTTGTAGGTCAAGTTAAGAGGGAGAAGTAATCTGTTATTTCAAGACACCCTGAGTGACAATGTGTGTCTCTGCCAATGAAAAAACAAACAAAAAGGGAACAGAGTAACAGACTTTACATTGTCCTTGCCCACTTGTTTTGTAATAGATTTAATGTGGTGTTTTTTTATTGGACTATTAAAAGATATGCCAATATAACTGTTAAGTTAATTTTTACTCTGTTTCTGCTGCAAACTGTAAAATGTGTTTCATGGATCTAATCAGTTTGTTGACTTGACCACGAGGTTTCAACATGAATTTAATACTTCAGTGGTGGCACATTGCTCATTATACATTATATTGTCATTACTGTCATTATCGTAATCATGGTACATGTTGTATTTTTTCAATATTAGCATTTTTGTTATCATAGCAACTGCTCCCTCTATGATTGTTTTACCTCAAAGATGGATGTCTTGCATGAGCAACTCATTAAATTGATTGTCATCCATTTTATTCTAAGCATTTATGGAACTTGGGTTATGTTGAACAGCAGTTTACCATCAGTCATTGTAATGTCTGTGTCAACAAAGTCGTTCATTTTTTTTTTTTTTGTATTGCTGAGCTCAAGGAAAGGGAAAGTAACATAACACATTCTCCAACCCTGTTATGCTGTCACAATGTGGAAGACAGGCTGTTATGTCCAGAACATTACTTTCCACTGTATTTCAATAGACATGTGGAGAACTCTACATCCATGTTTAGGATGAGCTTGTTTTTTGCCGCAGAGTGATGCGTAGTCCACTGATCACGGAAGTGCAGAAAGGGAGTCCCAGCCATCATCTGGTCTGTCCTCGTGGCAGATGTCATGATGAGGCTTTCACACGCACGCACATGTGGATCTCATGACTAGCATTACTGCTCCTACCTCATGTGTGTAGGTGTGTACATGTCTGTGTGTCGGTGTGTCTGTGTTTGTGTGTGTGTGTGTGTGTGTGTGTGTGTGTGTGTGTGTATGTGTACAGTCATCTGCAGTGACCAGCTGTTTCATCATTTCATGTCATGCCAGCCCTCGGCCTTGAGCGGCCATAATTAGTCAGTGACCACAACTGGCTTGCCCTCAAGCTGTCACTTGCAGTGTCTAACTTGATAGTTTTGCCTTTCCATTTTCTCTCAGTGGGCATGGCCGGCTTCAATTTTGTGCACGTGCCAGCTTATGTAAAGCCAATTTTGTGCACTTGCCGACTAATGTGAAGAGAACTTGATTTACAATTAACACAAGAGAGATACTGTATACGCTATATATTTCGCGGGGGTTTTATTTTCGCAAATTTCGCGAGTCGGGAGCTAT
This sequence comes from Diadema antillarum, assembly GCF_040938485.1. Lineage (NCBI taxonomy): Eukaryota > Metazoa > Echinodermata > Echinoidea > Diadematoida > Diadematidae > Diadema > Diadema antillarum. The sequence continues at coordinate 1,662,382 of NW_027270998.1, read as the reverse complement.
TCGCGAAATTAACAACATGCGAAAATATTACCTTCCAAAATGAATCCCTTGCCTTGATGATACGAACATTACGGCTTACCGAACAGACCCATACTGGCTAAGCTTGTTTACGTACATATAGCACGTTCACGTCTACTTACGTATACTGCAGAGAGCCAATCCATTATCGCTAGGGGACCACTCGTCAGAAATCTAGCACGATGGACTTAACCACTTCAAAAATGTTGAATTCTAACTTACTAGTTCGCAGAGTTTGGTAAGTTTTTTTCATGCAGTGTATAAACTAGTATCATTCTTATTTGCCTGTAAGTTGAAAATTCACACTTTCTTTGCCACTGCATATTTTCTCTGGTCCCCCAATCGCGAATTTAACCACTCGCGAAAATGTGTGACAACGGCAATTCGCGTAAATTTATGTACGCGAAAATTATAGCGTATACAGTATATCGACAAGGTATGCCCATTTATGTTCTCTTGAAGTAGCTAGTTTGAAGCTGCAGTATATATACATGTATCCACCATTTGAAGATGCTTAAAATTGAACTTTTCTGATGTTGCATTGTCAGGCTGTTGTAAGATAATGGAAAACAGTAAAGATAACAAAAACAAATCAATGCGGTGATCTCAATGTGCTTTGAGTTTTAGCTGCGTGGCAGGTTCTATCACATCTGTAATGCTTTGGATAGAGAGGAGTATACACTGCAGGAAAAGAAACTAACGTTGTGTGATGGATCGGAAAGAAGTGGCATGTACGGTTATCACATCATCTTGTTTTCATTTGTACAGGCAAAACTGGTTAAACCTGAACGGGCAGATTCAAGGGAAGTGGAGTTGCAGGTATGAACCTGTTAAATGTCAGATGTATGATTTATGACAAATCCCAGGGGTTTTTAATGTAGCTCACTGCAGTTGCCTTGTGCTCTCATGCATAATGCTCTGCAGCTGTTAGTGTTCAAATTCAGTGCGCAGGCTTGTGAGAATGAATTGTTGCAATGTGTAAATTCAGTAAAGTATATCATAGGGGGATGAAATGTCTTGTGTTTGCTTTGATCTTGTTTGCATGAAGGAAAATTTACCTGAAATTTTTATTGTCAGTGAAGTTTGTGAAAGACAAAGCAAAGTCAGTAAATTTGTCATTTGATAAAATGCATTTGATAAAATGAAAGATGATAATGAAAATGATAATGAAAATGGTTTGCTTGTCTGTGAGTATGTAATGTGCTATTCTGCAGGGAATAATTTTCAAACTCAAATTTGATTAGCAATTTCAGCTGGTGAAAAGTATCTTCAATGATATCCTGTACACTTCTATGTAAGAAAACTGCTACACAAAAGTTAGTTTGTGTAGCAGTGGTGTAAAAATGCATAGCAAATTGTGATGCGATACCAAGAAAATTATTCCCTGTTCTGTGAGCATCAAACAAACAATGATAAAGAATTGGGTTGTTCTGTGTGCTTTAAAATGTTATTGTTGCAATATTTTCTTGAAGGACACATTTTATTTAGGACTATGCTTAAGAGATATAATGGGTAACCTGTAATGTCAGCCATCAAACAGGGCAGAGGAAGATCTGAGACAAATTATACCTTGTGAACAAAACAGTGGAAAGTCTTCTCAATGGCTATGTAGCCATGTCAATCTCAGAGATGATACATTTGTACATTTCCCCCTAATTTTACACAAATCCCATGCTCTGACTTCAGCTTGTTCTCCTTGTGTATTATTGTCAGATTGGATTTGTTTCCATATGGATGACTTGTTACTTCAGATGAGATACAGTGTATATGTGAGAAGTTTTAGCCTTTTTCTGAGTGTGTAGAAACATGTAGAACAAATATTTCTGAATAGACTGTGATAATAGATGGTTTTACATGAAAGCTTCTCCCAATGTGATTCCTGCTTTCAAGATGATGTGGCTTAGCCAGCTGACCACATCCGTATGAATATGTTGAATGAGGCGAGATTCTTGATGTGCAGATAGGTAGAGCCTACAGATTCAAAACCAGTTTGTGATGCACTACCTGTCCTAATTGTGGTATGGCACAAGCTCAGCTACATACATTTGTAAGTTAGAGTTTTGAAATAATACTTCTCTCTTCCCATTTAATGCAGACCAAGGCCCAACTGCTGGATGCCATCAGAGAGATCGCCTTCAATCGTCCATCTCTGGCATCGGAGAGGGATACTCCCCGACCGAGAGGAACAAAGGAGACTTCTGTTGTTCTGACGCAGAGGCAGGTTAATCAGCAAGGTGATGATGACAAGTCTAGGAGGATGCAGAGCTACACCACCTGTTCTGTAGCCAAATCGGTCCTTATCACAGCAGGGGAGGATACCGTTCTTCTCCAGAGAACCAGTTCTCATAGCATTAGTCAGGAGACTCTCCCTTCCATAGCGACCAAGGATGCGGGGGCCACATTGGAGAACGCGGAAGAAAACCAGGAGTCTGCAGGTCCTCTCTGTGACTCCAGTGAAGACATAAGTGAGTGCAGTGTGGATTCCCTACAGCCAGGTGGTTCCAAGAAGCGTCATACTGCATGGCAAGAGCTGAGAGCAAAGCGCCAAGCAAGAGAGCAACTGCAGAGGTGTCCCTGGGATTACCATGCATCGGACACCACAAGCCAGGCTTCTTCTTGCCTGTGTAAGAGTAGCCCGCTGCAAGCAGGGCATTGTGAAGACTGTGAAGTGTCGTCATCCTGCCAGAGGCTGTACGGTGATGTGATCAACGAACTGCAGTGCAGAAATGCCCTCGATGCTGCAAGCAACAGCAGCAGCCTTCCCAGGTTTGGTATGAATGATACTCCACTGCGACAAGGGACACCCTCCCTCGATGCAGAACAGAAGTCGAAGAACAGCCCCCGAGCCAGTGGGCATCGGACCAGCAGCAGCAGATCCTCCTTCCAAGGGAAGGGTGTTGGTACAGTACAGGATAGGTATGGAGACATAGGAACCAACGGGAAGACTCTTGCAGGAAAGGGTGATCATATTGTACGGTATCAACGTGACACACCACAGCAGGCATGCTCCTCCAACAACTCGAACGACTCCAACCGTGATGACAACCAGGGCAGTCCCCTTACTGTTGGTGATGGAGAAATTGCCAAGTGCCGCGTTCCAGATGTAGAATCCTTGATGGGAGAAACCTCTCCTGTAGGTATACAGGCAGTTGGTCTAGAGTCTGATTTCCTTGCGACCAAACAAGAGGTAGCAGTTGGCAATGACATGAAGAAGGATGATGCTCATGAGCAGCGGTTTTCACATGAAGTGGCAAATGATGATTTTGACTCTAATGAAGACTTGCAATTTCGTGGGGGAAGGGAAAAATATGGTGACAAGCCAGTGTCTTTGTCATCAGAAAGTGACATGGACCATGAACTGGGAGAAACTGATTATGGTATTGATGACACAAATGATGAAGATTTTCAGGATATTCAGCCACTAGATGAGGGCAGTCTTGAAACTCTGGAGGATGGGTGGACATCTTCTGAAGATGAAGAAGAATTAAGGCAAGTTGCATATGCCAATACCTTCCGAAAGGGGACTGCACGACCACCTGCACAACCTCAGACCAGACCTCACCAGCACAGTGAGAATGACAGCATGGTAGAGCGAAGTAGTGAAGAGGATATTGTCGGTAAGATGCAAAAAAATGCTGTCATTGAACAGCACTTTTCCAACAGTGCTGTTGACCACCAAGGACTTTGCATTGCTGGGAACCTCAAACAAGATGCGAAAGCTGGACTTCGCAAACCTGGGGATAGAATTATCTTATATCCCCAGAGAAGCAAACCTCAGTTGAACCCCACAAGTGCGAGGGATGCATCAGAGGGACCGAACAATCGTCTGGAGGGACTGGCACAAAGTCGCGTCCACCGCAGACCTCAGAGACATTGTCGAGTGGGCTGTGTGGATGCCACAGCCACACAAGATACAGACCTTGGGGCGAGCAGACTTAGGCGTGTCCAGAAACTGACGTACAAGGATGCTTGTCTCTCTGATGAGGACTCTCTTTCAGATGAAGAGGCCGAGTATGGAGCTGGGGAGAACTCACCTGTGGCTGAGGGTCTGATGCTACGCAAGAAGGTGATGGACAACTATGCCACCAGGGCAAAAGACAGGTGAGAGGTGTCTCACGTTCACTAACCGTGATTTTTATATGATTATTTCAAACTGTTCATTCTGGTTGTAGCTAGGTGCGGAAGTCTTCCCCTGAGAGAGAAAAAAAAATGTTAAGAGAAAATTTTGCTGTAGCTGAAGGCGAAATCATGATTACAAAGTGTCGTGGCCTCAATCTTCCTGTCTGAGGGGCAATTTCCTGTGCCTAAAATTCACTGCTGTCTCATTGTGATCAAAATATAGTTCAGGTAGAAAGCCAAATGATCTGAGCAGGAGTGTTGCCTGAGGTTTGGTAATAACGAACACGTGACGCGTGGTGGTGTGAAGTGCTGTACCCTTCGTTCGCCATGAGCAGCTGCAAAGCGTGCATTGATGTATCGCTTACTAGCAATTTTGTGACAGCGGTGGTGCAGTTTTACCTCTCGATGCTGACTGGCAGCTGCCTTTGATATCTTGCATTCTCAGAGATTTGGAGTTTGAAAATGTGATATATCTTTTTTTTTTTTGCTCGGTCTCTCAAATGTTATGAATCCACATGTTCAGCATCTCATGTGCCGTCCTCATGTTGACATAGCCTCATTTCATTTTGCCGAAGTGGTATTTCTACACTCTCCTTGATGTGTTTGTGTGAAAAAAAATGGGAGAAAGAAATCAGTCTGGATTTTTTTTTATGATAGTTACAGTGAAATTAATCATCCAGAACAGATGTCATTTTTTATGGCTACACATACAATGTGCTTGGTGTCAAATGTTCGCTTTACATGCAGAATTTTAGGGCTAATCAATCACATCTAGTCTGGACTATCTCCGCAAACAGGAGACCCAAATGGCCTATTTATATGTCATGAGAGGGTACGCTGGTCTGTTGAAGAGTTGTACTGTGAAGGTTTTAGTGTGTAAATGACTGATGCTCTTGCATTGAAACTAAGGTCAGGGAGAGGGCACACAGTGTTTACTGGTTGGCATGATTCATCACAGGCACGGCACTCGGCACCCGACTTCGAGTCGGGGTGAGGTCCCACATGCCTTGACGAGCCTCCTCTGACCATGACTGCCTGAAGGTGTACGCTTCACCTCTGCTTCTGGCTTTATATAATTGTGCGTTTTTCTGATGGACTTTGTTGTTCAGCACCGGTGTGGCTATTTGGCCTATATAAGGCTCTGTATTGCTCCATAATTAATGTGATATCGAGGTGATATTTCAGAATGCCTGTCTGCATGTGCTTGTTTGCAAGTGATTATCTTTATTCCATTCTTGAAACCCTAGGGCCTGAATTCACGAAGGTGGTACAAATGAAACGATGGTTTAAATCATGGACAAACACCAAGGAGCACCAAGTGTCGCATGGAATATTTCGTTACGAAATCAGTAATTTCTTCGATGAAATGATTATTTTGTAACGAAATGACAACATTTTGTAACTAAATGAACATTTCGTCCACGAAATGATAATTTCGTTAACAAAACGGTCATTTTGTCGACGAAATGACCAATTTCGTAACGAAATATTCCGTGGGACACTTGCCGCTCCATGGTTTTTGTCCATGGTTTAAACCATGGTTTCATTTGTACCACCTTCGTGAATTCGGGCCTAGAGGTTCATGAACACACATCTTGGGCATTGGTCATCCAATTGTTCCTGTGTGAGAACCCAAACTTGTTCTCTGTTCTTTCTGAGTTGAGGAAAAGAGAGCACTATGATGACATATTTGAAAGAAATACACATACAAAAATAGTCTTTGTCTATTACAGTTTATTCTATTTCCTATTATCTCAACCAGTGATTGTTAACAGATTTTGTAAAGATACTTAATCAGTGGAACTTTATAAATAAGCTTTGCAAAATGTATTGATGATATTGTGGTAGTATAATAAATGACAGGTTGATGTATGTTCTAATTGGATAAGTTCATTAGATGTACATGTAGTCTTGTACGGTGTCTTTCCCCAGAAACTTCCGTAAACGTCGCTTGCATGGTATGAGGCATACCATTTTCTCAACATTCAATGTTTAAAAAGCCAGGCAAGATTTCAGGAGAATAGGATACGATAGAGAAGACTAATGCAAGAGTGAAGGTCGTGTGAATTGACCATTGGGAATTAGACACCATTTCCAGGCAAGCCCTGTAAAAGCTATTTTATTAGGCTGAAGGGCATGCCACCAGAGCTTACATCTCATCAGCTAATATGGCAGTGGTCATGATCAAATAAGCCAATTATCCAAAGTGCTTACGCACAATTTGCTTCAGGTGGTGGGCCTTGCAGGTCAGTCTCTAAATGCATTCACACACCCCCACATTATATGTTTTTTGTAAGTTGTTTTTTATGACGTGATGTGAAAACTGATGATTTGTGTGTGTGGACACATACAAAAAAAATCATGAACTCTTGTGATACGCATCAGAATGCGACAGTCAGTCCTGCTTGATATTATTAAAAACTCTTGTGATAATTTGTCCTGTGTGGCTTGTGTGAACAGCATATACACAAAAGAAAAAATTTAAATACATATTTTTTTTTGATATTTCATAATGTAACTCAGCACACATACTAGGTCTGCACACGGTGGTGCATGAGGTCATGCTCTGGTCATTGTTCAGGCATGTGCATTTTGCTAATTCAAAGCATGTCATTTGCAGCCAAGCAATTTTTTATTCATTTTTTTTTTTTTGGGGGGGGGGGGCGTATGTGAATTGTGGCAAGTAAAATGATTCTTTGCATCACAATGCAAAACCCGGTATTAACTCCTGTGTGTGAATGCAGCTGTAGAAAACGCCTGCCCATGGGATTGCCATTCTTCAGGTGCAGAATGTTAGTTGGAATTGGATTCATAGAGTTGTGGCAGTGCTGTGAGCATTTCAGCCTGTTAGTTCCTCCTGTCCAAATCACTCGCGCATCTCGTCTCAGGTTCCATGTTGCCGCAGAGTATGAGCTACAACAGTGGCAGTCAAGATAGCAGCTCTCAAGTACATGCTTGTCTAGTTTCTTGAGACTGTACTGCTCTGGATGATAACAAGCATCTGTGCACCTTATACATGTAGTACTTAACGGTAGTAACTCTAAATGATTGCAGGTACTGTGGCAGTGTATACGAAACAACCGGTTACCTAGCAACAAATTAGTTGTCGCTGTGGGAGCTGCAGTTTTTACAGCATACCATGCTTGTATAATTGTCTTGATATTTAAAACCAGGGCTAAAATCACCCCATGACGTGCAGATTCATCTAACTGTGCCTTCTGCCAGGAGAAATTGAATGTGTTTCTAGAATTCCTTCCTAGGATGACAGCATACAAATATCACTTGATGAGACTTTGTAGTCTTCGTAAAATATTTTTAATATTGCAATTATCAATGTGTAATGTGTTAACATGCTCTCAATGAGATTCTCTTATAGACCTTCTGGGATGTCATGTATATTCAATCACAGCAGCCAACTATTACTAAAATTGAGTAATTGGTAGTAATTTCAGTATGTATTTATTAGTAACTTTTTTTTTAATATCATGAATATACTGTGTGCTTGTAGGCAGCATAACCCACTATTAGTAATTTTCATGAAAATGATTAGTAAATTGTGCACAGACATGTTGGCAGCTATGTTCAATGAGCTAACTTCCTGTAGTTGATTGTTATCCCAACTGTCAGTGTTTGAAGAACAGCCTCCTGAATAGGAGATACATTACCTTTACCTAAAATATGTGTATGTAACCTTTAACTGAAATATATTGTCTGACATGCTGATCATTATGGTAGTGGTAGAATAAGAATGATAGAGGTGCTATTTTGATTTGGTGTAGCTGTTTGATGGAATACAGGTGTAGGCGTATGGTTTTTGTTTTTTTTTATGTAGTGCACAAAGGCTTTCTCAGCATTTCAAAGTCATCTACTTGAAAACCACTGCATTTGTTTTCAATGAATGTCATCTCAAGACAGCTGCCTTAATGCCAGTGGAAATTCGAACTCGGGGAATGACTCTGACGTGTCCGTCATGTTTACCCCGGCTCGAATGCAGCTGCGCGCTGTTCCTCGGTGTTCCACGAAAAGAGGAAGTAGTTAGTGAATCGTGTGCCATTCATTGTCTCGAACCGGTATTGACGATCTGAACTGAAAGTGCAAGCACTTTTGAGCAGTAATGATCATACTGCAATTTGGTACACATGCGTGCCTCTCTGTGTATGTGGGGGGGGGGGGGGGTACAATTTCCATCTGATTTCAGAGCATATTTCCTGTGTCTAGGGTATTCTGTTGATTGCAGCTTTTGAAATCAGTATGTGATTTGCTTGTTGGCTTGTTTGTTTGTAACTGTGAGTTGTTCTGATTTTTGCCCCGGGGAGAGAATCTTAGACCAGGTCAGTGACTGCTGCGGCATTATGAAATTTCAGATTCACTTTGAATCAACTGCAGCATGTTATCTCATGGTGCATATAATGATTTGAAAGAGAGAAAAAGGAAAGTAGACAAGAAAAAGAACCGAGACAAATAAGGGGATCTTTTTTATTGCCAATTCTTTGTCTTTCTTCAGAAAACGTCTGTGTTCATATAGCCCATCAAAGTAGCTGTCGGTCTTACAGTGCAGGGAATGATCTTGACCCCTCCCCCAGTTTTACATTATATCTTGAAAAGGTTTCGGATGTGCAAAGCCAATTCAGCAGAGATACATCCATCGAACATGCAAAGGAACTTTTTCTGCAGGAGTCCCATAGTGAGTTGAAGGGGAAGACTTTGTTGCAGTCAAGTTTCCAAATTCCACTTCAGATCCAGGGGCTGGCTTGCCCGTGTCCTGAGGGATGCTCTAAGACTGAGTTTGCTCTCAGCTGTACCTCCAACTTGAACTCTTGACTCCGGGGAAGGGGTAACAGGAGGAATGGAGGAGGTGTTGGGGGGGGGGGGGGGGAGAGGGGTAACTCAGGCTGGCTGACGTGTTGTAGGAGTAGAGGGGATTGAGTGTGTCGTGTGCCATTACCAGGTCTCATCATTTATTTGAGTAGAAAACAAATTCTGAGAGCCTGGAGTGACAGGATAAGCCCCGGCGAATGTTCTTCCCATGCTCCTTGGGATGAGTGTGTGCGTATACATCCATCAGCACTTCCTTGCTTGTCCTTCCCCCTCCACTTTCCTTTCTGAGAATTAAGCAAGTTCTTCATTCCCCTCATTCTCTCCTCTGTTACATGAAGAGCATTTAACATTATGTTCAAGTAGTTCAATGCTACAACATCGAAAACATGTGACACTGGAAATGAGTTGAAATGATTATCATGGAATTTTAAGACTTCATCAGGGAAAAATCAGGGAATTTTGTTTTATTGAAATGCTGGGAACCCTGTGATATCTGTGACACTCCTGCATCATGCTATTATTAAAGATGTAGTCCAGTGTTAAGAAAAAAAAAAAACAAAACAATTGACAAAGCAAAATTCTGTGAAAAAAAGTGAGCCATTGTGCAGTATGAATCCCAAGTGAAGTTTGAAGGGTTCTTCTCGTATGTGCATATGTTTGCTATACCGGAAAATAGAGTGATTCCTTTGGTGGATCACATGAGGTTTGTCCATTCGAATTGAAATTCAGTATATTACATTGGACCCATGCAAGTATCTTCATTGTAAACTTTGTTTTGAGTACAAATCAGGATGAATTCAACTTTCTTGTATAAACTTAAATGAACACTTTCCCCCAAATCACCATGTTTAGCTTTAAAGGGAATCAGGACTGCCGGGTTGATTTTGCTCAAAAGCCACATGCCAATGAAATATCTAAAGCATGGTTTGGATTTCCGTGAGGGGAAAACCAAGATATAATCAGTGGCATTTACAAAACATTTTTCAGGCGTGTCAATTCTGTGGGCGACTTTTGTTTACTTGCATTTTAATGATAGGCATATATGCACAGTGCTTGTTGCTGTGTAATTGTAGGGTCCACTGTATCGATACTAGTAAAGCATCGGCCGCATGTGTGCACAAACAATAGGTATCTATAGACGAGATTTATTGTCACATATGCACGTGCAGTGGTTGTGACTTGAGTGCATCCTGGGGCCAGGGACAAATATCGCTCCTCGTTTAATCAATTGCATCAAGTGATGTATCATTACAGAACATCAACCCGCTCAAAGAATATTGTCCTTATGTGGAGTGGTAAGGACTTTCTGAGATGGAAGTAGTTGTGATATCATAATGTTCATTAGTGGTGTATCTATCATATAGCCCAAACAAATGTCTTTCACGTGGAGGGAGCCTTCGAAAGGCTGCATGCACATTAAGTATGTTTATCAATTACAGAGATAGTCACAGTATGTAGACAGACCTTCGTGACAGATTTCGTTATTTGGCTGTTGACCAAGAAGCATGTTTGATACATATCATTTCTCAGCTGGTGCCGGTAAGTGGATACAGCTGGTTGGAGGGGAAGGAAAAGGATAGAAACTTAATCATGTTAACGGAGGGGCCTCTTCCTCGATCAGGATGTGAAATTTCATGCTGCTTCTTTCTAATGGAAAGCAGCATGTAATTCGCAAAACGGCAGTAATGTTGCTTTGTATCTTCACATTGATTTCACGGGGAGAGTATGGGGCACTTCTTTGAGATGTCATTTAAATAGGAGACTCCAGCCCTAAGCATCTCTTAAACTAGCTGGAAATTCTCCTGCCTGGGGCCCCAGAACAAACGGGAGACTCTGATCGTGTGAATATGCACACAATATTGTGTGCGCTATGCTCACATCACAAGCGCAGTATTTCTTGCGGCCAGCTCCAGTTCTAGGGTTATCCTCCTCTCTGGTGATATCGTAGCCTTATTTTCAAACAAACATGTATATATAGAAATTGAATGAGGTATAATCAAATTATGAAGTTGTTGAATATTATTATTTTTTCTTTATTTAGTTTTTTTTGAAAGAGGTGGCTAGGTGAGAAGAAAATTCATGATGGCAAGAGATATTCCAAGAGAGTTTGTTGAAAATGTAGATCAGCAGTTGCGATCTTACAAATTTCATTTGTGCAGAGGGAGACAAATTGAGGAAAAGTCATACTGTACCCCATAGGAAAATACATCTTATGCGGGAGATACACAGCTAGAGTGGGAGAAATTCAAACTCACCTGGGAGATTTTGTAAAAATGGCCTCAAAACAGGAAATCTCCCGCCTAAACTGGGAAAGTTGGAGTCTCTGAAAAATTTGTAATTTGTAGTCTGTAATATCTGCGGTGTGTGTAAGGGATAAGTAGACAATTTACAGCAGCTTTTAATGCATATTTAAATGTAGCTTCAAGTATCTGTAAATTATCATATTTCATTTCATTTAGGTCACAAATGCTTTGTGACCTATGACATTTGCACAATACTCTACATTTTATAGCATTTCATACCCTTCTTGAATTGTATGACTTGTACTTGCAGTATCTGTGAGGAAACTGGCGAGAATTTCGAGCTTGAGATCAGTGCACGTTGTATGATCTGTGAAATTGACAGAACACTTTATAGAGGATGTAGAGAATTTACTGCTGCTTTAAGATGCATCTGGTTTGATCTGTAAAACTTTTGCAATGTGGAAGATCTTGTCAGCAGTCTCTATGTAAGCGTTACCAGGCACAGTATGTGACCAGACAATGAGCACGGATAGATGCTCTCATTTGTGATCAAACTATGGTCCATACTGCTGGTTTTCTTGCTGTGAATCTGCTTATTGCTCCATCACGGCCCTGTTCGAGCCCGAGATTGTCTTGGGCAGAATCTCGAAGGTTCCTTTCTCCTTCCCCCCCCCCCTTCCTCCACATCTGGGTGGGTGGGTGGTGATTGATTGTCAAGGTGTACCCTGTGCAGGTCAGAGGTTATAGAGGCTGATAAGTGGGTTTGACTTGAGTTCAGTGTGATCGGACTTGAGAATTAATGAGCTTGTCATCCTTGGAGGAAATTTGATGTGCCGGCTGTGATACAGGTTTGAAACTTAGTACTTGTTGTTTTCAGAGTATTTTGATGCTTTCCCACAAATGGGATGCCGGCTTATTTCTCCCAATGCTCAGTTTTGTTTGTTCGTTCGTTTGTTTGTTTTTTTGTTGTATTATTGTCTCCTTGTCCCTCTTGAACTCTTCACAGTCTTCTCTGCGTCAGTCGGATAGCGCTTGAAGACCACTGGTTTATGTACCAGTATTTGAGCAAAGATTTTTTGCTCATGCAACGTTCTAGCAAGTTTTGCAGTGTGCATAGTTTGCAGCTGTTCTGTCTGTAGAGCAAGACATGTACCAGGACATCAGATTACTCATGAGAATGGAATGTATAAAAAACAACAACAGCAGACAGAAACGGAATGATAAGTTATTTGTGAGTGTCAATGAAATCAAAATAAGTTTCAACACTATTTCCTGTTTTGACAGGTCAGTTTTTGTTGGATGCATGTATCATCCTGTGGAGCAGGATTCTGAAGACAGTTTTGTGTGTGTGCTGAAGAACATGATAGCAGCGGTGTCATCATACCGATTGCATCAACTTGCAAATATTGTTGATTTTGTGGACTTGTGAAAATGAATCCAAGTAAACAAGTCACACAAAACTTATCTACAACTGTATCTACAACTGTATGCTGAATCTTGTTAAGAGATTTTTGATGCATTACATCAGGTATTACCTTACTTTGCCAGTAATGTTCCACGGCCGTATAGAAGAAGAAGAACAACAACAACTGTGCAGTTTAAAGATTGAATAAGGAGATAAGGAAAAAACATTCCCGGATACAACAATTATACAAGATTACAGATTATATTTTTTGAAAACAAATTTATGAAAAGGCTTGCATTGCTTCCCTAACTTTAATCACATACTCGGGCAAGTTGTCTGTTTTGTACATATTTGTATATACATGTATAATTTTTTTTATTTTTTTTTAGGATACACCAAGCTGAATTATTAATCTTACAGTTCATATTCATTCCCCCCCCCCCCCCCCCCCCCCCCCGGGGGGGGGGGGGGGGGGGGGGGTATGAAAATCTGTTCAAGGATGGATCATGGGCATCTCCATAATTTACTATTCAGGTTGCTTATATGAGCAGTTCTCGAAATACGAGTACCCTACGTTTTCATTATGTAAGCCATACGCTGTCTGAGCTTCACAGCTAGAGGTGCTTTCTGCCAGAGCCTTTGCCATTTCCAAGAAATTCAATCTTCAGATGCGCTAATTAGCATTAGAATGGCATTTGTTGAATCTCAGATCAGAAGACTTCCTGTTTGACTTGCTGCGATGAGTTACATTTCTCTGATATCTTTGAAAATGGAAAAAATTTTTTGTGGTGATGTAGATATGCACTTAGAGAGGTTCCCCATCTCATCAATGTTAAAGGACAAGTTTACCTTCATATACATGTGGATTGAGTGAATGCAGCAATACAAGTAGAACACATCAATGAGAGTTTGGGGAAAATCGGACAATCCATTAAAAAGTTATGAATTTTTAAAGTATCTGCACAGTCACTGCTGGATGAGAAGTCTACTACAGTGTTTGATGTCACATGTGTACAACGATATAAGGAAAATGTAAAGAGAATTTCACAAAATTTTACTTGAAAGTGCACATTTCCTCGACTCGTCACTGACGTATGTTAAGGGTAATATTATTCCCCTTGCCTTCTGGAAGAGGGAAGTCAGGTATTCTTTCATTAAGTGAGAAAAGTGAAAATATCTTAAGAATTTTCTTTATATTTTCTTTACATCGTTGTACACAGACATCACAAGCTGCAGTAGTCTTCTCATCCAGCATTGACTAAGCAGGAACTTCAGAAATTCATAACTTTTAAACAGATTGTCTGATTTTCCTCAAACTCTCACTGATGTGTTCTATTATTGATATTGCTGCATTCACTCAATCCACATGTCTATGAAGGTGAACTTGTCCTTTAATGGTGTGTTCAGGTTTGGAAATTCTTCTTTTTTTTTTTTAATGTGACAAGTCTTCGTAATGAGATTAAATAGTTTCTATGCAAAATGTTCATCAAAACTGCATCCTACAGAAATGCACTACATACATGTGCTCATACGAGAAGTTTGGGGAAGTGGGAACCCAGTCAATTAGCCTTACTGTGTGGTTTTAAGATGCCCATCAGTCAACACCATGTACAGACAGACAAGTTCATTGGGTATCCATGTAAACACCCACACCAGTTCTCAGAATCATGTGTTTAGAAGAGACATGATTTGTGGACAAGAAAAATGGGTGGTTAGAGTGCTGACTGCGCAGGGCTGAGACAGGGATGGCAGAGAGAAGGGGAGAACAAAGGCATCCTGTTTGTGTGCACAAGCCAAGTCCTTTCACCTGAGAGCATCACTCTAAATCTGAGATGACACTCTAGATCAACTCTCCTCTACCACCCCTCCCCCTTCCTACTCCACCCCATCCCCACCCCCATCAACGAGGAAAAACTCATGCCAACCCTAGGTCGCCAACAGCGTACAGGTATACACTGACAAAGATCAAATACAGGATGGTTTGGTGAATAGAGATGACACTCTTTATCAACTCTCTTCGACCACCCCTCCCCCTCCCTACCCCACCCCACCATAACCCCCATCAGCGGGGGAAGAACTCATGCTAACCCTAGCTTGCCACCAACCGTACAGGTACCAGGGTATACACCGACAAAGATCAAATACAGGATGGTTTTGAGAATATCTCTTGACTACTAATATTGCTAGGTCAAAATGTATAAAGATCAAATATTCGGTGGGATGGTTTTGAGAATATTTCTTGACGACTAATATCGCTAGGTCAAAACGTCATGATGTTTGCTGATCTGCAGGGAGATCCATATACGCCAAACATTGTATCACTTGCCAATATCTGCTTTTTCGAGCCCCTCTGGTTGTATCACTACACCAGTAGTCATATCATTTTGGAAACAGAAGTATCTGGTTGAGATAGTGTAAACTGTCAAACATTTCATTGAAGTGTTACAGCAATTTATAAATTAGATTTAGATAAAAACCAGTTATGGATTTCAAAAGGGTAGATTGTATTATTTTGTGAACTCCTCTCAATGTTAGTACCATCCTGTGGGGAGACATTTATATTTTTACAAAAAATGAAATATTTCATGTATTCGACTTGTAGAATTGTCTGTGTTTTTGTCCAACACTCTTGCTTGATTTTAAGTGCATCTTTAAATGTTGAATAAACTGATGTAGATTGATATTCATCCAGTCAAAGTCTCCAAATTCTTATAAATCACAAAACTGGAATGATTGTTAATCGGCAAAACATCGCATGACGTAAGTTTCCATTCCATCTTTGTGATTTATATTGAAGAATTTGGAGATCTTAAAATGTCTTCTCGAAGACAGTCTGTGAAATATGATAAAAACTTTTTTTTTTAGATATTTGTAGGTGGTTTCACAAAAACAATATCGTGGTTTAAAAGTCAGTGGACATGTTTTGTTTTTTTGTTTGTTTGTTTTTTTTTTTTGGTGCTAAGTGATGATGGAGAATTGTGCCATACATCTGTAACTGTAGAAGACACCCACTTTCCTGGGAACCTATGAATAATGACATTTGAGTTTGAACCAAGCATATTTCCTGGTCGGATTGCTTGCAGACTAGACTGATAGTGTAAACAGGCATTTAAAGTAGAAGAAAATCTTACAGCTTATCTGCAAGCTCTCCCGATGCTAAGAAAAAAAAAATCCCAATGCACGCCTGAATTAGGTTTTTTTTTTTCACCTTCTAGAATTGCAAAGAGAAATGGGAAAATCCCTGATTGTACCTTCTAGATGATTATGGCTTTGGCATGGCAACAGCACTTCAAGAAAAATTGGCTACATTATTGTCAAAATAGTTTGTTATAAAATGCCATATCCCCAGACATCTGAGATCATGAGAATGAAACAGCTCTGAGTGAAATGAAAACACTCGTCTTGATGAAGACCATGTGCACTAGTACATACCTCCTCCGCAGACATTGCCATAATGTGTGGTGATAACAGACATACATTGATACACACATACAGTAACACTGGCTGCGATATTCACAAGAGTGCTTCTCTGCACTTTTGCATGCCGTGAACCTCTGAGAAATGTAACAAAGGAAACTGTGGGAGTACTGAGAAGTTTGTGTGTTTGTGCACATAACTATATCTTTGTCATCAGAAGAAAAATCTGACCCAGATTCTTGCAACTGCTTCAAATGAAGTAGGTGATGCTGAAATAGCTGGACCCTGAATCTTTGATTTTTTTTTTAAAAGACAATTGGAGAAATATGTAATGCAGCATCGAAGGGCCTTCCTCCTCACTAGATCATGATACCTCCAGTACATCATGAATGATTTATTCCATATGGTACAAGACATCCTAGGAGTCATTTCATATGCAAATGATGGCATGATCACATGAACAAAAAAGCTGCTCTTTGTCATACCCACAAAATGCCTTAATACATGATAGGCCCATTCACACAGCCACCAAAAGTTGCGATTATTTTGGGCCACGAAAAATTTGTACTATTTTATGTATGTGGACATGATAATCACTACTATAACTGAGATTCAATCCATACCTATAAAAATACCAATAAAAGTATGACTTTTCAGAAATAGTCACACTTTTTCTGAATAGTTGCGATTATTTGAGGTGTGTATGACAGCCATGCGAAATTGCACCTTTTTTTAATATCCCATGATGCAAGGTGCGCTGGACAGTTGGGTCAAAGTCAGGTCAAACCCCAACACTCTCCCATGCGCATTTTGACCTCTCTCGAACCGATGCAAATTTGAATTGCGTTTTTTGTTAATGAGCCAGTGCAATTTACATCACAGCTTTTTCTTGCCTAAGTACAGGTGCATGTGAACCAGTGTGCAAAAGAAATTATTTAAATCGCAGTTCAACTCAAGCATTTTCAGCATGTGTGAATGACCCTGATGACTCACTGCTGTTTGAATGGTGATGAGTGTGGTAGTTCCTCTATCCACTTACCTCATCTGTCATTAATCTATCATATTTCTGTTTCAATACTTTTATCGAAACTGGTAGTCTCCCAGGTTTATACTCTCTTTTTAGGAAGAAAGAAAAAGAAGGAAAGGGGTCTGCATGCAAGCAAATAATTGTAAGATAGTCGGGCTCAAGCAGTATGTTCATCCCCTCCCCCCCCCCCAAAAAAAAAAAATAAAATAAAATAAAATAAAGGGGAAAAAAAAGGAGGGGAAATCATCCACCATGCTTGTGGAGTTGGATGTATTTTTGAGATGTGTAGAATTGGATCTCAAAGCAAAGCTCTTTATGACAAAAACATCACAGCTAGATGAATACATCGAGAATATAATAATAAAAAATGATAAACAGACATAATTATTAAACCATATAAGTATTTTGACAAATGTACTGTGCTGCTTTGATATGATTTGTAACAATATGATATACAGTATTGAGGTAAATGTTGATTGTTGAAAGCAACTGACTCCCCCAACAACAACATCAATGAAAATCACCAAGTTGCACTCAATGTGCTTAGCTCTCCTACCCTTGAAAAAGAAATCTTTGTTGTCACTTTTTAGGGTGTGTTGTCTGAAGCCAGTTTGTTTTACACTGTATTGGAATGTACAGGAGTAAAAGTAATCACTAATTTTTATACTAAAAAGAGAAAGAAACCAGACAATTTCTTGGGAAATAAATATTTGTGGCTTTCAAATCACAAAAGTCACAAAAACCATGGACTAGGTCCATGCAAAAACCTACTACTTTCCGAATCCGATCCAGATTGAAATAGCTTCCATTTCAAATGATTTCACCAGTCCCCCATAATACTGTAGTGGCAGCAAATAGCAGGTCCCATGCAGTATCTGTTTCAAGGAGGCTGTGTGGCACGAGGGAAGTTGAGGAAGTTTTCCCCGCTCCACATATGCCTATTATGCCCTCCCAAAGGCCATAAAATTTCATTTGAAGATGGCTCTGGCATCTGTACCACCGGTGCTTGTCAGATTATAGATCATCATCAACTACCCAGCAGGGAATATTAGGAGGAAAGCGTTCCGCCTGTGTTCATTTTTCGTTAATATCTGTTGGATGGTAAAGCAGCCTTCAAGGATATCAGAGAAAGACAGCCATTTCTTTCTTTCTATTTGCCTTTCTTTTTCCCCCTCCTGTTAAAGTCCTATGCAGTAGGAGACTGTGTTTTATCTGCTTATGGCAAAAATTGAGAAAAAGTAGTAAAGCAGATGAGCTGTACTGTACATGGTATTTCAAAAGACGGTGAAGTGGGGCAAGATATGCGTTATGAATAGACTGTCTTGTCGTAGGAGCTACAAAGGTCATGATTATTCAGAAACTGATGTCACGGTGATTATCTACATTAGTTACATTCAGACAGTGATCCATAACTTCGAGGATAAGCTTACTGTGAGGATATGCTCGTAGCTGTAGTATGGGGCACCAAGTGTCGCATGATCTCATCTGTCACGAAATGACAATTTTGTGATGACGAAATATGAGATTGTTTTTTCGTTGACAAGTGGCAATGTCAATTTCATCAATAAAAAGCACAATTTCGTGACGAAATTATTATTTTGTCGACAAATTGTCATTGCCTGATGAAATTGTTGTTTCGTCAACGAAATTGACGTTGTCACTAGTTAACATGAAAACGATATCAGAAAGGACAAAAAAAAAATTGTTGACAAGTGACAATGTCAATTTCTTCAATGAAATGACAATTTCCTGATGAAATTGTTATTTCATTTGACAAAATTGTCATTTCATGATGAAAGTGTTATTTTGTCAATGAAATTGTCATTTTATTGTCGAAATTGATGTCGTCACTCTTCGACGTAAAAACAATATAAGAAATTGTCATTTGTTGACGAAAGAGACCATGCGACACTTGGTGCTCCATACTTAAACTACGAGCATGTGGTCAAAGTTATGGATCACCGTCTGAACATAACTGTTGTTATTACCTTGGTAACTTTACTCATTCTTCTTATTACAGTTTGACCTCAGCTTTCAGGCCATCACTTTTATATGGCAGTGGATCTTTCTGCGCATGGGCTGGCACAGGATTGTCTGTGTGTTCTCACGCGTTTTCGGTATGAAATCATGCTAAAACCAAACACAAACAACATTTCTGTTGCAAATACAAGGCAGTAATAAAGTTGGGACATACAGTAAATGCTGATTGCTGTGATATGATGATATACTGCCCTCAATGCTGCAGCTAGAAGTAGAAATATGCTGATCATCAGATCAGGAGGATGGGAAAGAGGGAGAGAGCTTGTGGTCCTAGGTTGTATTTTCTTTACGTGCCAGCAAGCAAGAATGGGTATTTTTGCTTATTTCTCATTTTATTATGAATTCAAATATTTGTAAAACATATGTAACTTCTTTCACCAGTACATTGGCAGTGGTTTGTGTATAATTCCCCATAAACCACAACTTTCTAAAACGTGTCATGCCTGGGCATGTCTCACTTCATCCGAATTGCATTTTCTTTAAATATCGTTGTCCATGTGTGACATCACAAATTGTTGTAGTCTTCTTATCCAGCGAATGTTGTAGCAAAATCTTAAAAATTCATATCTTTTGAATGGAATATCTGATTTTCCTTAAACTTCACTGATGTGCTATATTGATTTTTACTCTATTCACATTATTGAAATGTATGTGGGGTTCGTTGCCCTTAAGTATGAAATGTTCGTACAGTCTTTTTAATAGTTGGGGTGGATGTGGTACCTCCTCAGACTGTCTGACAAGCCTCGTAAAGATATGATATTACATTGTGGCTTCAGAAAATATGTATCTTGTATGGCAGAGACGCCCTCCTTTTTTGCGTGAAAGATGTCCTGGTTAATTATCGATTCGACAACTTGCTGCGTACATGTCTGCAGTAGCCAACTACAGCACGCCCGCTAGAGAAAAGGGCGGTTAGAAATTCAAAGGCGAGAGACTAATTGAGCGTGTAAACAGGCAGTTGGCAAAGCCCAGAGAATATGTAGGTCATACACTTGTGCATGGGGTTACCACCGTTTCAAAATACCCAACCTACTTCTGCATCCTGCAATAAATTGCAAACGTGAGTTTTTTTTTTTTTTGGTTTTTTTATTGCTTGGAGGAATACACACACTTTGAAGACCGAAGGTGCGTCCGCAATAAACTGCATTTATTGGAGCTTAATCTGCGTATAAGTAGAACAGTTGAATTAAGTCATATCTCCCAGCAAGAATGTCATTTTTGAAAATTGGGGCATAAGTGGCCGAAGTTTGCAAGATTAAAAGGAATAAGTCAATAGTTCCTGGTACCTTTAATTTTTATAAGACAACAGAAACCCACCGTGGAAATTGGACTGCCATTCTTTACATCTGAAAGAACAGATTGAGGACACAAACATTTATATCCCATTCAAAAGATGGTTTACGAGATTACTAGCAGTATTTCTGTACCATCCCTTTAATATGTAATGGATACTTCACCAGCTAGGGTGGGTTATTTATTTAGACTCTCCAACAACTTCATCTTTTAGTTTTATGTTGTTGGACAAAGGAAAGGTTTTAATACAAGGACAAGGACGATTCTAGTGCCTTGCCCCTGCAGTGCTTGATCAAAGTTCGTCGCAGAAACTGGCTGCTTAGAAGTCAGTCATTACCACTATTAACTATACTGTGTTTGAGAATTGTAATTTACAGTCATACGGTAGTTTGAAGAGGGTTAACTTATCAATATTAGACAGTGGGTGTTTTTACTGCCAGGGGTTTTCTCTTTCAGAGATCAGCAATTCCGACAGTCGCACATTTTTGTTTTTTCGTTTTATACGCTTTTCAAATTGACGTCACCCACTGTTTATCCATTGAATTTCTGGTGATTTTATTGTGTGCTTCTTTCTAGCCTTGAATATTAGGTACTTTTGCCCATTTTTTATATTGCGGAGGGTGAAAACTAAGACACAGTGGAGAAATGATGTGTGTTTGTTTCAGATGCTGTGTGTGTATGTGACAGAATGACATAATAATTGTTTCTTTTATTACAAGAGCATATTGTTACTGAGGAGAAGTAGAAGGGGTTGTACAGCGTAAGTCCAAAATACTTTGTGGCTGTATTGACATATTTTGGGATCTTCTCATTGACAATATTACCTCGAGGAAGGAATATAGCATAGCTAGCTTCATTCCCTTTGTATCTTAACCAGTGCCATAGAGCTGACAGGAAAAACAAACAAACAAACAAACACACACACAAAACAAAACAATACCCAACATAACACTGATGCAAGATTTAATAATTTGCAGTATTAAATAGAACAACAGAGATAAGATATGAACGTCGAAGTGCACCAAAAATAGAAGAAAAAGAAAAAATCTGCAACATAATCATTCATCAAAGTTCTTACAATTGAGGTGGGGAAATAAATTTATGAGGTAGTTTGGCAGCATGGTTAGACATTGCCAAATACAAGCAGCTACACACTATTTAAGTAAAATGAGGAGAGTATAGACTGTTTCAGAAATACAGAACGCTATCTTCTAGCCCACTTCTGAGCAAAAACAAGTTGATATAATCTTTAAAAAAAAAAAAAAAAATCTGAAAATGAAGAATTGCCAAAAATGAAGTGATTTAGGCATCATGAACTTCTCTGAAACACAGCTACAGATATCAACAAAAGCATGACTGATGAAAATGAAAAAAAAAAAAAATGGGACAACAAGCGATCTCATCAGTCCAGTGGTGTAGGGGGTATGAAAGGATTTTCCATCCTGATGTTATGTTGCTTTGTTTGAAAACAGTGCAATCGTAAATGCGTTTGAGCTAGAAACACGTTTCTATCTAGAGTTGATACATGTAAAGTTGTTTTGAAACGCGTTTATATCTTGGACCTGCCCACGCCAACCACTGCCAACTACCTGGTACACATCTCCGCTCCTCGGGTGAAACTGCGCGATGGAGTAGCGCAGTGGTACGGCCTCCCAATCGACTCCCAACAGAGTTGATAAATGCAACAATTCGAGAAACGTGATCTGAAATGCATTTGCAAACATATTTCGATAGTGGGTATTGAAACGCATTTCAAACATGAGGAAGTTGATGAACGCAGCCGAAGAGGCATATATACAATGTACTGTATCATGGTTTCTTTGTTGGCGGTGTGGCTTCATTCACCCTCCCTGTAATACATCACAGCAGTACAACTAATAAAATTCAGTACCCCAGCCCTCATAAGAGGATTTTCCTTCGGTAAGATTTTTTCCAACACTGTGACATTTTTTGCTTGGGTTGATGAAAGACAGATATGTATCAAAACCAGTTTGTCTCCACACAGGAAGATAAATGGTGCTTCACATTTTAGCTGCTCTGTTAAAAGGCAATAACAACAACAACAACAAAATGAAACCAAAAAAGAAAAGAATGGGTCAAAAGAGCCTGTGTATTTGATAATCCCAGCAGCTTTTACAGGGTGCACATTAGCTGACTCTGCTATATGCACCTATGAAGGCATGATTCCAAATGGATACTTGGATGCAGAACCTGAAAAGCCCACTCATTGCATGGTTGAGTACAGATTTGTGGCATATATCAGTCATTTCAAGAAATATTGAAGTAATATTTTTAGGATTAAACGAATTGAGTACCCTTTTTTTTTCTTTCTTTCTTTGAAGCATGCTGTATGCATACTACATATACTATCGCTCAGGCAGGGCATATGATCTTTGAGTTGGACATTTTGGTTATTTTCCTCTAATTTGAATGCATTACATTTGAAAAAAAAAGAAAAAAAAAAGAAATCCCATCATCAGTGCTCTAATTAGTTCTCCTTTCATGGAATAAACTTAGCTAGCTATGCACGGAAAATTTGATGCAATTTACCCCCCAACACAATGATCATGCCTTACGAATTGTACTTTAACCCGTTGAGGTTGGACTGATTTTGCTACAACATGCATTTCTCATAGACACTCGCCCGAGTATACCTGGGACTCGTCTTCAAAGGGTTGAAGGTAAAACATATATAGTTCTTATATGACTGCAGAAACTCTTGATACTGTTTATACCTGATAAATTCCGTAAATGCCATCAATTATTTCCTGTTGTTCTTTTCACAGAAATCATAGTAATACTATAGATAGTTCATTGGCATGTGTGTTTAAAGCTAAAACATAGTCTAGTTCTCAGAAGGGCTCAAAATTCACCTTCCATCATTTGGAATTTACTGGCAATACATTGGAAGGGTCTACCACAAAACTTGTTCGGCTGATGTGATTTGCCAGGATAATAAGTTGTTTTGCAGTATTTTGAGATCGAAAGTATAGATAGAATAATTTCGATCGTAGTATATGACTGTTATTCCAGAAGAGCTTTCCCTCGTTCGGCATTGTAGGTATGTGTTGGTAGAACATTATGTGATGATAGATCGTGCCCTAGCAATCCTATTTTCCAACAAGCTGCACGCGGATTCACTTAAGCGTGGAAGATCGGTGGGTACTGTTGTGGCCCAATCTGTTGATGATCAAGCATCGATTATGAAAAATTACGTAGCAACCACGATCGGGTAAGCTCTGAGATTGTAGTAGGGGCAAGCATGGTGTCACCGGACACCATGGTATTACCGGACACGCACATTTTTGCGTACTAATGACATTCTGTACGCGCGAGACTTCGTAGATTAGCCTCACAGAACTTTGTGTGGACCGAAATCGCAAAAAACGCCACATAAAAATGTAAAAACACGAAAAAATTCACATTTTACCTCAAATTTATAGTTGAGTGACCCGCACCTCGTTTATAGTTAATATTTATGCATGTTTGAATCACATTTCGCGACTGAAATTCCATGAAATCCCACTCACATACAGGAAAAATGCTGAAGATTCTATTAGAACCAAAAGTTCACTGATCAATATCGGAAAAATTGTAGCTATCGTCCTCAAACGCGAACGATGCGGAATAGTTGTGCGCTAAGGGGCACGCAACTCATCACCCGCGCGTGCAGCTCCCATAGACAAAGCACGTATATACTCTAACCAGTTGTCGATTTCTCACAAGGTTTTATTGCGTGAACTGTTCGAAATGGTCAAGACAGACATTTTAC
Organism: Diadema antillarum; assembly: GCF_040938485.1. Taxonomy (NCBI): domain Eukaryota; kingdom Metazoa; phylum Echinodermata; class Echinoidea; order Diadematoida; family Diadematidae; genus Diadema; species Diadema antillarum. The sequence goes on along the minus strand of NW_027270998.1, from coordinate 1,638,230 downwards.
TGTAAAATACGAAATTTGAGCTTCATTCGCAGATTTTATGTGTGTGTCATCCGCTCGGTGAGAATGTGTACGGTGATTTGTGGGATGAATTGTGATTCTGGTGCAAGGATTAGGTGCGAAAGATCAGACCTCGATTATTCGATTACGAAAATAGCGTCCGGTAATACAATGCGATTTTGCACCGCGCAAAAAACCACTATTTTTAGAGGGGTATGTTTGAAGCATATTTTCTAAAAACTGGAACGAAGAAATGACGTAAGTTGGCTGAATTCGTAATTTCCATGAGTCTGAATTAGTGGTGGTGTTTTTAGCCGAAATTTCATTCTATGAGTACGGAATTCAAAGCCACAAAGAAAAGCGTCCGGTAATAGGATGTTCCACCCTACTTCTGGCAAACCATTTTAGCTAATAATTCACATTTTTGTTGTTATTTAAACTGAAATTTGAGCATTTTGTATGCATCTCATGTGTACATTCTGGAGCAATAATGGACAGTTTTGCAGACATACGAGAACGCTGTTTTCACATTAATGTTAAAAAAACAACAACAACAACCAACAAACAGATAAACAGAAGTCTTCTGCAGCCAGGAATTCCCCTTTAAAAAACTTAACCTTCCAGATAAAGCATTTGGAGAAGCCTCATTTTGACTTTAGACTCCCCATATCTACAATGTATCTGTTTACTTTCTCTATGTTTGTTTTTTCTTCTTCTTCTTTTTTTCATGCTGAGCTATGCTTAATGCAGTGCTGTATCACGGGTATTGTCAAGTTTCCACAATATAATCATTATTCTATGTGTTTGTACAAGGGGTTTTTCACTTTGCATAAAGGATTTCTTTTCTTTTCCTTTCCAGGGGAACTGAATGAATTGAATTGAACCTAGCACTTTGCACTTGGGCGAGGATCTTCTGTGACTTTTAAGCTGCACGAGCCAGACTGCTAGTGTAAATGTAAATCAGCAAAGTGAACAAGGCGGGATTACCATAATGAGATTTGAGAAAATAGCGGTATCCAATATGCGCTTTTATGAATTATTCAAAAACAATGATAGAAAGAGAGAGAGGGTGAGTAGCAGGAGGGTTGGTTGATCCTCTTACAGTGTTCCATCGGTGTGTACAATGTCATATGGAGTCAAGGCTTCTCGGATTACCATGTGGCTTTACTTTATGGGAATAATTGATCACCAAATGGTGTTTGAGGGGTCAAGGGTGTGGTGCTAGTATCCATGCTATGATTGTGTGAAACCCAATAATCAGCTGACATTTCTATATCTATATGTATACACAGACAGACAGACAGACACACACACACACAAACACACACACATACACACATATAATATATAATTATGTTAAGTAATTCAAAGTCCATGTGTTGTTCGAAATAATATTATCAATAATAGAACAGAACTCCAGAAATGGGCATGAATCATGCTGTCAATACCAATAGTTTATTTCAAGAACACGCTTTGGATAATCTGTTGGAATTGACAGCATAATTTAAAATGCCCATTTCTGGAGTTCTGTTCTATCATTGCTATATAAGCATTCACTTATGTATAAATGTGCAAATGTGTAAATTCTGTCAAATCGTCAAAATAGAACAATTCTAGGGCACATCTAGCGATTAGATGAAAATGTGACTTTTTGCTTTTTTTTTCCACTTTTTTTTCTCCATAAGATTGACAGTGATTGAGAATATTTTCTTTAGGGTTGTTTAGGAGAACACAGCAAGATGATCGTGCATCGCATCAAATGCGGCTGTCAGTGTAATATCGGCAAACAGGATTTGCGGGATTTGCTGATCCTATTGAGGCCATGGGAGACCTAGGGCCTCAAGTGGAGAGAGAGAGAGCAGGCCGAGCTTTGACCATGATTGGATTAGGGAGAGGATGAATTAATAGGATGAGAAATGAAGTGTCCACATCCTCTTTGTTAGGTTTCACTCATCAGAAAGAAAAAATGAAATAAATTAAGGAAAATCTTGAGGTGGCTATTTTGGGTGATTTGGTCATTGGTTTAACAAATTATAATGGGTTGATTGCAGAGCAGAGATAGAGAGGAATGATATTGAGCGAAAGAGGCATATTACACTATAGCTTTGGCACGCAAGTGAAAACGCCTCTCGTAAATGCTACAAGTGTACACTAAGGGACACTCATACATACACACACACACACACACACACATACACTAAGGAAGGTCTTACGCACAAACGCTCACACATGCACACACTCTCATTTTGGCCTTTGATGGGAATTCATACATCATTGGCATGATAGTGTCCCTGTCCCATATTCCCAGTGCTCACTTATCAGCATTGCTCTTTATTCGTCCAGACCAAGTGTTACAATTCTGTCATCCATTTATATTTTAACCTTTAGGGCGCTCGCTATGGCTGAATTTCCCTTAGAGCGAATTTCAAAATAGTGCGGGGATGAAAAAAAAAGAAGAAGAGCAAACTGCCATGCATGTGAGTGTCTTGTGATCATGATGATGAAAATTGATGTTAAGTGCAAGGAATGGAATAGAAAAGAGCACCACATGGTAATGCGTTTAGATAAATAGGAGAGGTTTTGCTTCAAAGCAAAGTTGATCATATTGTGGATAGGAAGAGAAAGAACATGGAATATGTGATGTGCTGTGTGCTTCAAAATGAGATGTAGAATTGGGCAGGTGGGGGGGGGGGGATGGCATGATGGGGGTGTGTTTACAGAGATTGCAATATCTGCTCCGAGATTATAAAGTGGGCTGTCACTGTCGTTAGCTTTCTAGGTCGTGCATTGTCAGAGTTCAGTGGCTTTAAAGGGTTCTTTCGCATTCTTCTTCAAGTTTCACAGATGAATAGCAATCGATTCATACTATTCACATATGAACTGACCCGCTTACGAGTTTCGTTTTTTTTGTCCACTAGCATTATGTGCACCTCACCCTCTCATGATTTAAAAGGTGCAGCAGTGACACTTTTCAGTCAGTAGAGAAGCCTGTTGTATGTTCAAACGTGTCAAGCTTGAGTCCATTTTGTGAATGCCGAGTTCTCACGAAAGCAGGGCTCCAGATAGACATTAATAGATGATGTGCTTCGTGAAATGATTTGATCAGGAGAAATTAAGTGAAAGATAGGGCTGTGAAACAAGCGCAGTCATGTTCAAAACTTGAGATAATGATTAGGAGAGGGGGAGAATTAGAGTAGAAGCCTTGACAGGTCAATGGCCTTTGCTTCTTCCTCCACACCATGTATTGCATATGATTGCCATGCTGTTTTGTATTTTTTATTCTTCCTTTTTAAAAAATCAAGTTGTGAAAGTTGTGGAAATAAATGAAATGAAATGAAATGATCAGGATTACGAGAGAAGGCAGACATTGTGTAGTTCTTTGTTGGTGCTTTCCAGAGTATTATGTAGCAACTGCTTTCTAAAATTTATACTCTAGTCAGTAGTTTTGTAGATGTCAAGTTATATTCAGCCCTTGGAGTATCTTAACTATGGGTCTTTCCTGTGTAATTAAATCTCAGTTTGTTACCTTCATTGGTCGTTATTGGTGTTTTAGGGGCTTTGCTCTGGTGGATATTGATATTTTGAATCGATAACCTGGAACTTGTGTTGTAAGGATATGGACATTGTAAATATGTGAGAATAGTGGGGAAAAAATGTATAATCTGCGTTGATGAAGTTCATTACAATCCATAAGACTGAAATATTCCCCATTTAAACACAGGACAGCCTAAATCATACCTTTAATATTAAAATACAGATATGTGAGCCACAGAGAATGATTTTGTTAATCTGCCATGCACAAAGACCACTCTATCTAGTTGCACTGTGGAGATTTTTCTTTTTGTTTTTAATTGCTGAATGGAGGGAATAAAGACATAATTTTCTAAAAGTTGCATCGATCTATCACACAAACTTCAGGCCATGACTTACTACAGATTGCCCTCAGAAATGTGTTACAATACAGTGAGCAAATAGGCCTATCTCAAATGAGGCTTCAGGCATGACAGCTGGCAGGGGCAATACAGTGGTAAAGTAGGGGGGGGGGGAGACTGAGTGAAATATATCTGCACTGTTTTGCCCCTCCACCAAGAGATGAACAAAAATAAAAAGAATCTCCTCCATGAAGAAAGGAAGAAAACAGATGTCTATCACATGCACCTGCACCAAGGTTGAACTGCACATATTTTCAAGCTCTTATCAGAATGAAGGACAGTTTCTACTAGTTTCTTCATCGTGTGATGGGCATGTCCTACATAAGGCAAAATTGTATGAAAACTTATTGTGGCTGCATACAAAGTTGGGTGGCACATTAAATCAGAAGAGTTAGGAGATCAAACAAGTCTACTGGCACCCCTTAGACTACTTTTTATGTGTGGCATACAAGTTTGAAACGACTCTGGATCTCTCTAGAGACAGATTTCATCATTGAACAATGTCCCAAACTGTCATATGGAAAGATACACATCATGAAAATCTGAATACTCTTATTTTCTTTCAGTTCCAAAGTTGTGGCTTTAGGCATCTTTGAAAGACAAATATTTGATGAGTTAGTCTTTGTTTGTTTGTTGTATCCATGTTGCCATTGACACAGCAACAATGATCAAGCAAAGCGGTTGAGACTAATATTTCATTGTGGTAATAGTTGTTTGTTTCTTGGGGTTTCCGTGATCTATTGCAGCGATGAAATAACAAGGCATTTGTGTGCCAAATACCGCGAAATCTGCCAGGTGCCCGATGGTAAAATTTCCGCAAGATTGCAGTGCCTGGAATGATTACCTTCCAGAGGATGGACAGCGAACAAACCATCGACAACCTTCGTGCATTCCCCTCACTCTTCGGCAGATAGATGATTGCATTTTCATCTTATCCTCTCGACCAAACTCGCAGAAATTTACTTTTTATTTCTAGGTTTTGCTGAAATGTCAAAGAAAAAACCAAAACACACCATGCTTTCAAGGGGGATGTTTCGTGTCTACGAGTAAATAGCAAATTTTGATCGAACAAGTTTAACAGCGTGATGCAGTCTGTTTTTTCTGTGTCTCACTTTACATCAAAAGGATGTATGGCTCTGTCCAGGTAGGCCTACGTGCACATTTGCGCTGCCCCGAGGCAGTCTCTTTTGCATGCATCTATAGTTGTGTATGAAAGCATGTGAACTGGCCTACTTTGGCGGACAAAAAGTGCCACTTCTCATTAATGAGCAAAACGTAAAATTTGTCATTTACTGTGACATCAGTGCAATGTCACAACGTGTTGACATGGATGATTCCCAGTGTGATGAGCGTTTCAAGTCAAAGTTGTGTGTCCAAGTAGCACGTGCCCAGTCTAATCTAAAAAACGAAATTATTGAGGTTGGGATGATTTGTCCCTTCCTTTTGCCAGAAACAGCAGTGTGTTTATAGCAAATAGAGAAGAATTTCAGCACAACTTACTTTTCTTCACGTTCTCCAAGAGGAGATATCTTAATCAGCATGTAAGATGTTAAATTGAATGGAACATGACTTAACATAAGGGTACACGTATTTCAAACACTGAAATCGTAATATGTGTTCACTCACACACACGCATACACAAATTAATCTTACGTTCCAAGCTTGCGGGAAAAGATGGGAGTGTACTGTTTGAAGATTTGTTCTCACCCAAAGGAATGCAATAATTCTAGACAACGCATGATGCACCAAGTGTCATAGTTTTGATCAGCTGCATGGTGAAAAAGTTTCTGCAGTCAAAGGTCAATGTGTTAGGCTCACATAGGTTATTCAGTGTTGGCAACTTTGCTTGCAGCCTTCAGTAACGTCTAGACAATTTGTTTTCATCTTGCTGGTCAAACAATTGTGCTTGAGCTATATGTGAGTATGCAGGTTATACATTCAGGATAAAGAAAGAACTGTAATTTTCCTGCCAGATTTTGTGTGTGTGTGTGTGTGTGTGTGTGTGTGTAGGGGGGGGGGTGCTCTAAGAGCAGTATCTCATATTGTGGAAAAGTAATCTTAGTACAGCCATCTATTGAACTCCCTAACGCTTCTATTTGCTCCAAAATGATTTTCAGTTTTGTGTTATTCAAAGTTTTATGAAGTCTCAGGAGTATTGTTTTTAGATAATATTTTCTTTCACGTTGCCGTGGAGACCAAAGGATGGAAGACAAACAAGCTGATAGGAAGACCCCCCGCGTTATTGTTGTACAATTACTTTGTTTCCAGTGGCGCCATAACCACAAAAACACACAGACCACAATAAAGCAGGAAACATCATTTGTGTAAGATGAGTGATGAGCTACAAAATATGTTTTGTTTGTTTCGTTTTGTTTGTTTCTGACGGTTCAGAACTACCCCCACGTCAGTGTGCAAATTATGACACTTGCCACCATACAAACTGGTGCATGGCCTGACTTCGGGTGCAGTCTTTTTTATGCCGAGGCCCTCATTCTTTCCAAGGCTTGGTCAGTCACTGGAGTGTTGCAATGTCAATGTCGCTCTGCAAGAATTACTAGGCGTATCCGTGAAAGTTACTTCAAGCGTAGCAAATTGTTCAAAGAGAAACTCTGCTCTGTGATCAGGTTGACTGTTAGAATGAAAATGAAACAAAGTAAATTTTATTAAAGGGATGGTGAAGTTTGGGTTATGGTCCTAATAAAAGGTGGGTCCCACCTTTAATTAGGACCACTTTTTGTTTTGGATGTCTCTGCCATTTCAAAATGGATTTTCATCATATAGACTCTGAATTCCTCTTAGAATTGTATGATTTGTTATACAATTTGTGTTTTGTGTTTGTGTTTTGGATATCTCCGCCATTTCAAAATGGATTTTCATCATATAGACTCTGAATTCCTCTTAGAATTGTATGATCTTTCATATTTTATGAGTGTTTTGACGAATATCAGTTTTGAAATGGCTGGGATATCCCTAAACAATGTGGTCCTAATAAAAGGTGGGTCCCACCTTTTATTCGGACCACAACCAAAACTACACCATCCCTTTAACAGACAAAACATGGAAAATGGGAAGCACAAAAAAAAAAAAATTGTGAGGATCATGCCCAAAGACAAGCTTGTTGTGATGTTATGAAGTTTTAAATGGATTCATAGAAAAATGAACGCCAGTCAAAATTGCCGGTGCATATTAGATGATGACATCACCACACATGGCTCACCAAGGTTGGTATGCAAATCTTTGCAAATTGTTTTGTTTTGAAATAAGATAAAAAGAAAAGGAGTTTTATTCTACCATATAGGCCATTTATACAGTATATAGCGAGCAATATCTTTTGCAAATTGGGACTTCCCAACGATTTCGTTATTGGTGACTTTGCGAACGTGGAGTACAGTAATATATGTTGAAATGTACGCATGCACATCGCAATCATGTTGAAAAAGGGTAATATGTTTACGTGTTGTTAAATTTGTGAAAAATAAAATCTCGCAAAATATATGACATAAGCAGAATTTACTAGATTATTTTAATGACTTTTCAAAGGGAGTTTTTTTAAACCTTAATTGACAGATAGAGATTGTGTAAACATATTGGAAAGTGCCAAGGTGATAAAATTATTGCGGGGGGGGGGGGGGGGGGGGAGGGCGTAGGTGACATTCTATGAGCTTTGAGCTATAATGATTTTGCAGTTTCTGTGGCAGCATCATGGACCGAATCAATCAGTTGAGAGTACTCAATTTGTTGCTGCAGTAACTGCACTTATTGCAGCTTTATAGAAATTGCCAGTGTCAATAATGCAACAGGCTCCTAATTTGCATAAATGTGGTTCCATAAATTTGTAATCTTAATGCACTCTTAAATCACCATTCTACATGTTTTAAAGTGGTATGCCTTTTATTGCCATCAACTGGACCATGGAATGGAATGCCCTAGTTTTATGAAGGGAGTAGATATGAGTGATCATCATTAGAGACATTTACCATGTAACAATGGTAGTTTATTTCAAGAGAACAGTGTGCAATATTTGCCCAACCCACCTACAGTCTGTAACTACCAGTACATTAATACCAATGTGCATTCTACTGATGCAATATGAGCCCGGCCTCAATTGCGCGGCCGAGCCTCGCAATTTTGTCCGTTTACACTGCTTGGCTCGGCTGCGCTTTTGATTCAAACCTTTCAATATTCTGTCGTAGTGGCGCTCTGCTAGTAAGCATACGCAATTTGGTATTGTCTGGTTTTCAGATCCTTTGCCAAATGAATTCCGTGGCGACGAAATCACCGTTCGGGCAAAGGCCTTTGCTGAAGGAAAGAATCCTTTGCAGGACAAAACCACCTTACACTATACTAGTTTTCGACGTTGAGGGGGTTAATATCCTGAATAGCGAAAGATACAGGCAGAGGGTTTGGAAGCCAGACTAAAATTGGCCGCGCAATTGGCCGCGCATTTGGCCCAGTTTGCGTTTACACCAAGAAAAGGCCGGGCTCGGCTGTGGCTCGGCCGTGGCCGAGACCACCTCCAGAGCGAGGCCAAATGTGAGGCCAATTTGGGCCTCGCATTTGGCCTTTTGCGCGTTTACACTGAAGCGGGGCTGGGCACGGCCGCGGCCGAGCCGCGGCCGAGCCGCGGCCGAGCCTCGCACTGTAAACGGGGTCTATGTTTACCCTCCACACTCCACAGACTCTTTTTTGGTTGCTTTTTCGTTTTTTTTGTATTCAAGTTTATCATAAAGGAAATGGTTCTTTTCGTCTGATGCTTGATATGCTCCAATGGCCCATTCTGTGTGATACTTGAATTATAAAAATAGAATGGAAATACCCTGGGTGAAATTTGACATATTTGTGTGTGTGTGTCTGTGTGTGTGTGTGTGTGTGTGTGTGTGTGTGTGTGTGTGTATATGTATGTGTGTGTCTGTGTGTTTGTGCATATGGGGGTGGTTGGATGAGGAGTTGTCTCCTGGGATCATCATTTAAGGGCCTATCTCACTGTAATAGAGATCGCTGCAACTTGAGCGAATTGAAAGATAAAAAAAAGAGAAAAAGAATGGGTTGTGCTCTCACCAAGAAGGTGACTCCAGGGTGACTTGTGAGATGTTTCCAAACAAGGTGACTATTCGAAAACTTATTCACGTGGAAGTCGCAGGGATGTCATCAAGACATCTTTCAGTTGCGGGGACGTCTCCACATCGTCGCTACTAGGTTGCCATGTGTCCCTTAAAGGTCACGGAGAAGTCTTGGAGAGTCATCGACGCAATTAGTTAAAAGCGACTTAGCCTCAACAAAGGACATTGTGAAGACGCGTTCCCCGACCAGCAAGAGTCGCCTCCGTGGCACTGTTTTATTGCAAGTTGTCAGTCTTTGACAATCACCATAGTAACAGTCAGTGATCAGGCCTTCTCAGCCAATCAAAACCAAGGATTTCACTGAAATTGTCAGAGACTGACAACTTTCTTGAAATAGTGCCGGGGGGGGGGGGGGGGGGGGGCGTTTCATGTAGCGTTTTGTCAGATATTTTTTCTGGCGAACTATTATAAGCTATTGAAATCCGTACATTTGTTTGGCTGAGAGCAAATTTGTCCGACAAATATGTTGGACAAAACGCTTCAAGAAATGCCCCCCCCCCCCCCCCCCCAGGTTGCCACCCAGTCTCTAAGCCAATTAGATACCCACTGTTCTGACTTGCATTTCCCATTATTTCTTGTGGCAATTTCTTGAACATAGAAGTTTATGGTGTAACACTGTCCAATTTCCTGTCCACTGTCCAGTAGATTTCTATATTCTATGCCAGAATTTTATGAAATTGATGTCACCGTGTTTATTCTAGTCATTAGAGTTATCAGTTGAACATGGAGAGGCATATAACTGTAAATCACAAAACGACTGCCGTCTGAAGGTGTAATGTGATGTTTCCAGTTTGCCCTTCACTTCTAACGTATTGTCCCTCATAATACCGTTGATCCAATGGTTTATACTAGCTTACATGCATTTATTGCTTCCTCAGTGAACACGTAAAACAAATCATGATTGGCTCTTTCTGTGATGTATTCAAATTCTATGTGTGCTTTGTCTACAAAAGATTGCCTTAGTAGCCACAAAGCTTGCAGACGGCTTGCCCCACCTAAGAACAAATGATGAATGCTGAGTGGGTCCTGCCTAAGAAACATATGATTGAAAGAGTTGTTACTCGATTATAGGAAAAGAAACATCCATGAATTTTGATACAATAGAGAGATGGTCTATTAATTTCAAACAGCCCTCATAGGAATGTCTGTACCCTTCTGTTTTTCCACCCGGTCACTTCCAGGTCCTGGCGCTTTGTGTACCTGGTCCAGGACGGCCCAACCTTGATGTTCTACAAGGATCAGAGAAAGAAGACACTTGGAGTGCCACTCCAGGACCCTGTCAGGCTTACCAACGCCATTGTTGCTGTGGCAAAGGACTACTATGCAAGACAGCATGTCTTCAGGCTGCAGTAAGTTCATTAGGACCATTTATTGAGCTTTCTTTGGCAGATTATACAGAGTAAAACCAGAAATGTTCGCATTCATGAAACTTTTGTGAATTTTATGAGCCGCCAAGATTCACAAGAGTAAAATGCACACTAAAGTTGTTGTCTGCATGCCAGTCGCCAAACTCCAAAAATGTCATGCCACGAAAATGACCGTCAGCTTCCATGAATGAAAGTTTCCTGCCCTGAATGTTTCTTTTACAGTATTTCATAAGGTAATTACTTCCCCCTTCCACCACCCCGCCCCCAGCAATGAGTGTTAATGTAGATGGTTGATTGCAGTGTGTTTACCTACACATGCTGCAATTTGCAGTGCACTGTCATACATTTGACAATCTTTTCTCTCTCTTTTTTTTTTCCCCACCTGAAATGGCTATCGTCATGATACTTAAAACCATGGAGAGACCTACATTAACGTTATTGTGATGGTAACCTTTATCAATGTGTATTAAGTTATCATTAATTCATGTGGCCTCATCAAAGCAGATGTAATGAGAACAATCTTCATCTGGCAGGCAAAGATATGGTAACGTGAACAATTGCACACTGAACTGGAAAGCAGGAATATGAATGAGATAGACATGCCTGATGGCTCATAATTGTAGAAAAAAGAAAGCTTAATCTATATATAAATAAACTGAGATCCTTGCATCATTTGTACAGAGTAAACAAAGCTGTGATGATCAGAATAGAAATGTAAACAAAAAGAAATAATCTGAAAGCTTTGTGCAGTCATCCATGCACATGGAGTGAAGTTTGTATGAGCATCTATAGCTGTGAAGTATTTTACTTTGAATATCAATTATTTGCCAAATATAATTAGACAGATACCTTTATTTGCCTCTTTTTTGGGGGAGCCATTTAAAACTTTGGATGGCCATGAAGTTGTATCTATTGATCTCTCAGTAGAGTGTTGCCGACAGACTGCTAAATTTGTTTCCTGGTTTTTTTGTGTTGGTTTAGTGCCATCCACACAGACAAAACACAGGCGATTCTCGTTATAACAAAATCATAGGGACCAGCAGTTTTTTGTCACACTGAATTTTTTCATAGCCAAACAGTAAAGAATGTAAAGATATTTAGATGATAATTTTTTGACCTGAATTTTTACTCCCTTGTAGCAAGAATTGTGTTCATTTATAACAGGAGTGCACTGAAGTGGGATGTTCATCACGATCTGAATGCTGAGATTAACCAGCTGAGGATGGACTGATTTTGCTACAACACGCATTTCCCATAGACACCTGCCCGAGTATACTCGGGATTCGTCCTCAACGGGTTAATCCATCATAAGTGCATGCAACCCCTGGAAACCATGCATAAGAATATTCAATATACTATAGATAGCTGGATACATGCACCCCCATACGCTCCCCCCCCCCCCCCAAAAAAAAAAAAAAAAAAAAAAAATCAGTTTCCTCATCGGTATTTCAGGTTTGTGGACCAAAAATACACAAAGACTCACTGAGGTACACACCTGATGAGAAATAAAATCATGGTGTCACAACAGCCGAGGTAATTGAGACTTTACACCCTCTGAGCCTCATGTAAAGAAGAAATGTGAAAATGACTGGTAAGAGATTTATAGGAAGATATGTAGGCTTGCTGGGTAGGTAGGCAGTTTTAAAAATGGACAGAAATATAGCCACCTGGATAAATTGAATAGTAAATAAGATTGAAAGCAAAATAGTGAAAAAAAAATGGTATCGGGACACGTTTTCTTTTTTTAATTATTTTTTTAATTTTATTTTTTCCATTTGAGGAAGTTGATAAAACTGTAATACAGTGCCAGGATATTGTGCCTTAGACTATTCATGCTTTAGTGGGCATTCACTGCTTTTGACTGAGTGGTTAGCTATATCTTTGTCCCACCCACTTTCCTTTGTATCGACCTTTGAACTCCCACCCTCACAATGCATATCAAGCATGTTGCAATACATTGTAGTTGAGGACCAAAAGGCAGCGTGTTCAGCGTGGTTTGTGTACCTTGCGTTCGGGGATCAGATGCATTTCCAAATCGCTTCTTTCAGTTTCGTTATAGCAAAGTGGCCATGACTTTTCTACGTTTTTCCACTACACACACATGAGAGAGATTGTTAACGCAGCAACCCGACATGTTTTGCAAAAATATGTTGACGGTGCCTTTCATATTGGTGTTCTTTTGCCTCGGCTGCTGCTGACTGTAAAATCGTCGATATAATACAGCTATATCTAGTAATTATCATATTGATGCTGTAAAATAACAGATTTAAACAGAATTTCTTGATTTTGTCAATTGAGGGGCTGGAGCGCAGTCATTCTTTCCTGTATGTACATTTGTATTTCCCCCAGCAAGGAATGTACCAATCAACAGGGACTATGTCTGACAGGTCGCTGGTGTTTTCACGAACCGGCACAGCCGGCCCCGGAGCCGCGAAAGTAAGTTTCGAGATAATCGCGTTTGAAGTTTTTGCCTTTGCAAAATCCATGATTGCGCCTATATTTCACGTCCAGTTACCTAAATATCACACTGCACGACAGATTAGGAGTTGTTTGTGTGTTTCATGTTCTTGGTTCATCTTGAAAAACAAAAGTTTCGTTGAAATATCGGGCAAAGTCCGTCGTGCCGGTTCGTGAAAACACAAAAACACGTAAACAACGCTTCCAATATTTTCACGAACCGGCACCGTCGGCCGTGCCGCTTTGATTCTTCGCGCATGGTGCGGATTTCATTTTTCACGAAGTGACACCATCGGCGCGCACGCGCTGCGCGTTAGGTTATCTTCATCATTTCTCATAGCCGCGCGCGCACATAATCGAGCGCGCGCATTAGCGATGCTCCTTTGTATACTAGTGATATGAATTGGGTATCAAGATTTTGTTTGATACTTTTTTTTTCTTTTCCCCTTCTAAATCTCTTATCCATTCGCAGAAAGGCATTATTATTGAGTTGTTCTTCACTATATTACACATTGATCATTGCTCTCAGCTCATTGCATCGGTCTTTATGCACATTATTTTGGATCATAATTTTCAAGATTCACTCTCTTCCTCGGAGCATTACTGTATCTCGTGCTATAACCACGAAGCATGTTGTTTTCGAATATGAAATGTAATCAGTTTGCTATATTGCTTTGTGAATGTGTCATTCTTGTACAGAAAATAATTCTGTGCTGGTAATATCACTCTCTTTTCCACCCTTTCTTTCGCTTTCTTTCTCTCTCTCCCTCACACACACGCAAACACACACATACACACAAACAAACACACAATCTCTCTCTCTATTTATTTCCTACACGTGACACATTACAAAACTTTTTAAATTACATAAAAACTAAATGAGCTTTATCTGGGTATCTTTTCTCATTCATAGATTTATCACCACGTGTGTACACGAGTTTTAAATATGGCTTTTCAATAAACTATACGTGGATCATATTACTCATATAATGCAGATTCCAACTTGAATGAAGTTAAGGTACAGTACATTACCTTTCATTTATTTTTCAGATGTAACGAAGGTTTCTGTTATGTTCTAACATTTATACCAAAGCTCTGTATGTATCACCCACCTTGATATCTATATTTTATGGCATTCAGGGTACTACAATATTTCTCTTTTTTTTTGTAGATTCAAAAATGTCAGTCAGACGTATGAGACTAGACTGACTTTTGCCTTTAAAGCCCAAAAATCTTACAAAATAATGACCAAAATGTTCCACCTCCTTCCATATCCCATAACCTAACTTCAACCTGGTCAAATGCTGTTTACCAAACATTAACTTTATAATCAATCTAGAATATGATGATATGAATACAAGTACATAATTACAAAGACACTAGCTGATTTGGTATGGATAACCTTCTTCATATCAAAGGCAATACAATCTTATAGACAGTGACTGAGCTAATTGATGTTTAAATTGCTGTAACAGTTCACAAAGTGTATTATAAATCTTCTGCAAACAGTCTTGATCTTCCCTAACTTTGTAAAAGTTTGTAAGCACTCATATTATGCACAGTATGTGCCTGAAATATAATTTATTACCATACCATGTTATTTTGCAAGATATAAAAATCCTCATGTTTCCCTTTCTTTTCTCTCACTGCTAGAGGATACCATACACAAAGTTCCTTATCTAAGCTCAGTAAGAAGTGGCTATCAGATCTGCATTTACTCATTATTGTTTCAAAAATAAAATCCACAACAATATACAATATAAAAAGACATAGATAATGATGTCTAGGCCATAATTTCTGATGTGGACACAGACTGCAATAATATGGCTATGTACTCCAGTACATCTATCATCCAAGAAAACATTTTCAGTCAAAGTTTATTAGTCATTTATTAGTTGCAGAGAGAGAGCAAGCAGAGGAAATGAAGGCATCCAATTGTTTATATCCCTCTTGCAGTCTACTAATACCTTTCTAACTTGCACAACTTGACTTGACTTGGTCCTGACTTTAGTTTACGTCTGCTGTGGTGTCACAGGTGCTGTGGTAGGCATAATTCAAAAATACTGAAAATTGTTTATGGGTTTGGCATAATGGTGGCTGGGCTAAGGGAGACAAAATGAATAGTTTGATGGGAGAGCTGGTTCATAAACAGAGTAAAAGAAGAGACATCTGTATGGTATTTAACATTGGTATGGTTTTGTTGTGAAAAGCACTGTTTAAAGTCAGAGAGGGGAAGCATAATACAGTGGAAATTGAGGATGGCATCATTGTGACAAAGCTGTATAGAAAGACTCATGGATTGATGGTTATCAAGAGTAATGTCAGTGAATAAGGTGACAGTGAGAGATACTGTATGTAGGATTAATGTCCCTTAATGTCTCCTTGATTCTTTCACATACCATATTTGGAAAATTTGAGACTTTACTGATAAATGCACAGCAGTACATTCAGTTCATGGTTTCTTAATGTGACATGTTGATCTTGTCATTAATTACTTTGTGGATTGTCAGTCAAACAGATACAGAGATTACAAGCTATTCCTAACTCTGCTGCAAGAGTAGTGTCCAAATTCCAAAAACATGAAAAAAAAAATTCACCGGTGCTAAGAAGCTTGCACTAGCTTCCAGTCAAAATTCATATACAGATCAAAATGTTGATATTAACTTTTGAATCCACACTATTTGAAAGAACTACTTTAAATAGGAAACACACCAGAGAGAAATCTTCGTTCAAAAGGTAGTGACTTATTTGTTATTCTGAATAAAAAAGCAATGGCATACATTTGCTTGTAATGTCTCTACCATATATGGAATAATCTTACCCAGAATTTAAAATGAATTGCAAATGTTGACAAATCTAAGTCTGCCTTGCAAACACCTGTCATTACAGTCTAAACGTGAAACAAGGTATCATTGTAATTGCAATTGTATGTTTTTGTTAGATCATTTCTATCCTTGAGCACAAAAGGCATAATACAGAATGTTTCCATATGCTATATAAGCACAGTTGATTATTATAATTACCGGTATTATTATTATCATTATTATCATCATTATTAAAAATGATGTCCTACTTTAAGACACCACTACCCCCCCCCCCTCATTTCTGCACACATACAAACCCAAAGTCATTAAATAGAAAATCAAAAAGAACATCGAAATAATATTCTGCCAGAACCTGCCTGTCCATTCATAAAGTACACACTCTTGTGAAAAGTTTGCTGCTGCTGTGTGGAGCAACTCTGTGATTGTGGTGAAATATTGCTATGATCTCCTTCCATAATGATCCCATGGCTTGGATTTTAGTGCAGATGTTCAGCTCAGCCACCCTAGTCATTTGTAGCTGTTTCGGGTTTCTCTTGGCTTTCTCCAGTAGACAGTTGTTATCTGCTTCTCTCCCTATGCAAAGAGGAACAATTGTTTTTCACAGACAATGTTACTTCTCCATTGCAGAGGGGAATGATGACATTTGATACAACAGTCATAACATACTTCTTAATAAATTTTCCACATTTTTTAAACTACACCGATTTCCCTAAGAAAATAATTATATGATAATGTTCCTTTCATATAAACACTTTGGTAGTGTTTTACTCCAAAGTGCTAATGCATTTTTTTTTTATCATAAAGTTTAAATCAATGTGATAATGTGCACAAGAAGACTGTACTAGGATTACACCTAATTGTCCATTGACACTGGATTTTCTTAGTAATTGTCTATGACAAAATAAAACCAAATACTACATGAAAAGGTGTTGCATGGATTGCTGTTTATATCTTGCTCACCTTTAGCATGGTGCACAATGTAACCCTTGAGTGCAGTAAGAAGAGGATGCTAAGCCAGACGAAATGGTGAATGAACATATTGTTGATTAGAATCAGGAGCAGAACTAAAGTAAAGAATACAGAAAGCAGGACATCACAAGTGAAAAGCAGTGACATAGTCAATTCCATGCAAGTAATGTCTCAGACATTTGACTTCTGAGTGTACAAAGAAAAAACACATTGACATGAGTAAAACTATAAATGTATATTGAGACAGTTCATTTTCATCGTCTCTGCCAAGAATTTGTCATACAGTATATGCCATTGACTTTGGCAAAGTTGATGGTATCTCATATCAGTACAGAGTGTATAACTGATCTTCCTCATCTCCCTTGCCCCCCTCCCAATAAAAAAATAAAAACACAACAATAATCAAACTAACAATAAAAGACTACAGTTACAACAGTCCTGAAAGATACATGACACTGAAGAAATTGCATACTGCTACCATATCAAAATCAAACTGAGGGACAGCAGTGCCTTTATAACAAAATGCAACATGACTACAGGTAATTAGATGTCAAAATGTTGGATTCCATGTTATGTCAGTGCTTCACATTCATAAAACTACAAATACAGTTGTAATTAAAGAAAGAGTAAGACAAAACAATTATTTCAGTATGTGGCAAATCATATTAGTAATATTATTATTACTAGTAGTGTGCCTGCACTGTCTATTACACACTGGTCTGTCTAATTTACTCTAAATCCTTGACAGATAGCAATGTAACTTACAGTTCTTGTTCAAGCTTGAGATGATAGGAGAAATCTGCAGGAATACTGTAAAGTAGCCCATCATCGAAGGACAGCACTCATTTCATTCCAGTCTGCAAGTTGTTGGGTTGTCCACACAAATGCCTCAATATCTGTTTGTAATGGAAAATGAATGAAAGATGTCAGTCACATGAAACTCCATCACTACCAGTTCTGTAAGATCATAAAATTGATGCACAGATTTGCAAAACATCACACTGCCCCCCCCCCCCATCCCTTTCAAGTCTATATTCTACAGCTTACCAGAATTTGAAGTTTATGAACATCTCTCTGGTTTAATTTTACAATTTGCCCAGCTCCGAATCCCCAGCCTCCATCCTCCCCAAAAACCCTCTGTGTTTCAAAGAACCATAGATTGTAGAAAATCAAAACAAACAAAACGAAACATTGCAAACTAAGGCAAAAGTACTTGCCACGTATAGACCAATTACGTCTACATTGGGGCTTTTAGGCTCATAATATAGCATGATAGAACAATTTATGAATTCAGGTGCTGAGCATAAACGTTGCACAGCATCTTTTTTTTTTTTTTTGCTTGTTGTCTATCCATTATTTCAAATCAAATTTGCTGGTACGGTATTCTCGACAACATTATCAAACTCTTCATTGTTGTTGGTAACGCCTCAATTTAGACAGGGAGGTGGGAAGAGGACCTCCCTGATTTAACGTTAGACTTTTAGCAGAAGTAACTCTCAAATCATTTTTTTTCATTGAGAATTCAAAGGTAATCAAAACAATTATTTCAGTATGTGGCAAATCATATTAGTAATATTATTATTACTAGTAGTGTGCCTGCACTGTCTATTACACACTGGTCTGTCTAATTTACTCTAAATCCTTGACAGATAGCAATGTAACTTACGGTTCTTGTTCAAGCTTGTTCAAGGAATGCGGTATGGAGTACAATACTGTAAAGTAGCCCATCATCGAAGGACAGCACTCATTTCATTCCAGTCTGTAAGTTGTTGGGTTGTCCACACAAATGCCTCAATATCTGTTTATAATGGAAAATGAATGAAAGATGTCATTGTCAGTCACATGAAACTCCATCACTACCAGTTCTGTAAGATCATAAAATTGATGCACAGATTAGCAAAACATCACACTGCCCCCCCCCCCCCCCATCCCTTTCAGGTCTATATTCTACGGCTTACCAGAATCTGAAGTTTATGAACATCTCTTTGGTTTAATTTTACAATTTGCCCAGCTCCGAATCCCCAGCCTCCACCCCCCCCCCCCCAAAAAAAACCTCTGTGTTTCAAAGAACCATAGATTGTAGACAATAAAAATAAACAAAACGAAAAATCGCAAACTAAGGCAAAAGTACTTGCCACGTATAAGCCAATTACGACCACATTGAGGCTTTTAAGCTCATAGTATAGCATGATAGAACAATTTATGAAGTCAGGTGCTGAGCATAAACGTTGCATAGCAATTTTTTTTTTTTTTTTTTTGCTTGTTGTCTATCCAAATCAAATTTGCTGGTACGGTATTCTCGACAACATTATCAAACTCTTCATTGTTGTTGGTAACGCCTCAATTTAGACAGGGAGGTGGGAAGAGGACCTCCCTGATTTAATGCTAGACTTGTAGCAGAAGTAATTCTATTTTTTTTCATTGAGAATTCAAAGGCAGTCAGTGAAATAACATCACTTTTAGAGTAACCTGGACAGGTAACGCCAACGGTATTCAAGAACAATATTAACAGTGTAACACTGTTAGCTATCTTAGTTAGATCTTGAAGTTGTAGGCCTAGATATAGACTCCCTATTAAACAGCTATGGATCTAAATTCCTGGAAGATTCAGACATATTTGAGCTCGTAATACAGGCAACAATAAAACTTCACAATATATCACCAGTTAGTGCGTTTAAGATTCGATGCAAATGTGAGACGTGTTCATTTGACTTTAGTTCGAATCCCTTTCCCTGCCTATTCTCCACTTACACCGAATAATAGATGTGGGACTGCACACGTAGATCACGAAGCTAGGACAGTGCCAAACGAAGTCAATGTGATCTGCAAGAATACATATTTACGCTGTTTTGATATTCTAATTCCTCATTCATAAATCTACATTCAAGAATGTGAACAATTCGAACAATTAAAGTGTCAATACAGAGCGAAATGTAACTTTACCGATTTCATCTGTCTAGTTTCCGTTGCTCTGGGCGCAGCCATCTTAGACGCGCGCGTACGAGGACGTTTGGCAAATAAATGATTTATGATGTCGTCCGGCGTATCCGCACCAGCAACCCGCGATCGTGCCGCTTCGTGAAAATCGTAGACCGACCAGTCGAAGTTTTCACGAAGTGACACGGTCGTTATTATTACGTAATTATTTGAGATTGAGGTTCAAAAATTTGTCAGGTTGTAGATCTCGGTATTTACTATCATAACATGCAAAAATCTTAAAATCAAAAATTTACTCGATTTTGGCCGGTCGTGCCACTTCGTGAAAACACCGACGAGGTGGCTGTGATTGGCATGTAGATTGGCATGTCACTATCTAATTTAGATAACACGATGTGTTCAGGCAGAGAAATGTTCAGTAGGCATTATAGGCCAAGAGAAACCAATGACACGTTTTCAAATAAAGGACATAGTGAAGCAGTTGTTGTACCCCTTTGAAGTTTCCAGCTTCTGGCCAGTGTGTACTAATGTCATGAGTAAATCTGCCATAGATGGTATATTATGATGCAACCAGTATTAAGCAACAAGTACTAGTATGGCTATTTTCTTGTTGTTGTACATGATCACTTTTAAACTTTGCCGGATGCTGTGAGCTTAAAGCCAGTCAGCTTAATACTAAGAGGGTGATAACACTATACAAATGCTTCAGAATTCTTGTTCTGTATCTCAACTAACAATATGCTCCTTTTATGCAAGAAAACAAACTTTGCATTCTGCTCTGACTGGTTTGTTTGTTGTAGTTGGTTTTTCTTTTTTTTCCGGAGTGTGTACATGACTGGCACTAGAAATGGCACATCCAACAATGGTGCAGTAGTGTGAATGATGCTGAGATAGAACATGAACTCTGAGTGACTCTCTGTCTTGGCTCACCCTGTCACTCTCTTGGCAATCTTGAAATCCCACTGAGCTATAATCTCATCCCTCTGTTGGGCCGGGAGGGAGGAAGGCCGGCCCATCCAATTTCTCCCAATCCTCACATATATCACCATTGCAAATTCCCCCCACACGCAACAGTAGTTTGGCGATGACGGAATGCGGCCCTGTCCTTCGTCCGTTGGAGCCAATCATCTTTATCGCTTTGCGAGAGAGAGAGAGAGAAAGAGAGAGGCGCCACCACCGGAACGGAGGTGAGGGCGCACGGGTGTCTTGCGAGATTTCTTCGATTAACATCCCGGGCGAGTCGAGAGGAGGAATCGGAGCAGCAGGGCGGTAGACAATCTCACTGATGGACAAAGGTCAAGAGCATCCCGCCTGTGTGTTCCCAAGCACTTCTCCACTCCTCCATGACAGAAGGCCCTCCGACCTCTACCAGAAAGATTCTTATTGGCGCCGGGCATCCATCATTTCTATTACTCAACGAGAATTAGAAGGGCGTTAATGCAAAACTTCTCATCTCCCTTCTATGGAATGTTTATACCCAATGAGAATCAGAAAGGCATTAATGCGAAACTGTTCATTTCCCCTTCAATGGAATGATTTCTATTGCCCAATGAGAATCAGAAGGCCGTTAATGTAAAACTGTTCATCCCCTTTCAACGGAATGTCTATCCCCGAATGAGAATCAGAAGGGTGTTATTGCAAAACTGCTCATCTCCCCTTCAATGGAATTTGAAGTTCTTACGATTATTTGTCTTTGTCCTTTACAGTTGGTACTCTTTCTGTGCTATAAGTTGCAATACAATGCTTTAGAGAGATTGTGTGCTTAAGTCTGCCAATATCATAGAAATCTTTGAGGTTCAAAATTCTAATGGTCAGGGTGCTTGACACTATTTTGTTTCTGTAATTAGGACTTCAGACAAACAAATGGGGACATGCCGATTATACAGTAATCTGCAAGAAGGGAACAAGTCCCTTGGTTTCCATAATTAGGACATTTGATGGAAACCTTGACACCAGCTCAAATCATTATGTGTTACGATTACAAAGGGAACAAGCTCCTCTAGAGATGCTAACAAACCGTTCATGCCAAAGAAAATTAAGTCTATGCTCATGTGGTTCTTATGCGACCTCATGCAGCACCAAACACAACATGAAATCAAGAGTGCTGCACTCTATCACGTCGCCCCGCTGATGCGGAATGTAATTTACGAGGAAAAGGCTGGCTGCGAAATCTCAGGAGCTCAGGAGGGGCAGATTTGAAGATGTGCTAACCACAATTAAAAGAAAGAAAGAAAAAAAAAAAGCAATGATGAAATATCACAACAGGATGTCATGTCTGTCATTTTCATCGATTTATGATGCAACAGTGGAGCTGATGAAAAAGACTGTCGCCGAGTGCCATATCCAGACTTCTCTCCCGGTGGAACGGTGAATGATAGATCGTCAACCATTAAAGCTCGACTTGGTATTGTCTCCTATAATCGCCAATCACTTTTCATGTCTTCTGCGAAATGGATGTTGCCCTACAATACACATTTAGAAATCTTGCTGGAGATAATGAGCTACTTGAGGATCCAGACATGATGTCTATTGTGATCACTGTTTTTCTTATGTGTGCATGTCTAGTTCGATCAAAGCCTTTTCTTTGTGTGTGTGTGTGTGTGTGTGTGTGTGTGTGTGTGTGTGTGTGTGTGTGTGTGTGTGTGCGTGTGTGTGTGTATATCTGTCAGTCTGTATTTTCTCTCACTTCTTTTCTCCCTGCTCCTGTTGCCAGTGATGAGTCTTGACTGCTCTGATAAAGTAGTGCAGAGTTGACAGACACTTAACGTGTCACTTTTATGTTTACATGCTGCTGCTTTACGAGAGCATTCGTGCCTGTCTGGGTTTTTTCTTTTATTTCTTCTTCTTCTTTTTTTTCACTTGTGTGTGTGCTGGTAGTCACTTGCGGCAGCAGTGGTGCCGGCAGTTGGCAAGTGCCGACCGCATCTTTCGTGTGGGTGGCATACGTGCCAGATTCTGCTTCTTTCCAGGACACCAAGCTGCGGAGCTATTTCCTGCAAGAGGGGTAGAGCCCCTCCCTCGGCTTCAGTGAGATCACATCTGGAGATTATACCTGGCAAATCATGGAAAGAAATGACGAGAGCTTAAAGGGATGATATCGTTTTGGTTGAGAAGGGGATTCAGTTTTTAACTTTTTGCAAGATAATTAGAAACCACTTATATGAAATATTAAAGAGCATACAACTTCAGAGGATTTCAAAGTCTATTTGATGAAAATTGGTTTTGAAATGACTGGGATATCCAAAAACATATAAAGGTCCTAATAGTCCTAATAAAAGGTGGGACCAACCCTTCATGAGGACTACTTTGTTTCACTTACGAGTAGTTTTGTTACATTCGAGCATTTTGATTTGTGCCCCATAAGGTGGTTGCATTTATCACTGAATTACTAGAACTCTTTTGGAATGTTGCAGTCTTCCAATACCCCTTTCATAAACTCAATTATGCGGATAATATCTGCATAATTTGGTCGTAAAATCGGAGTGGGGCAAGAATTATCCGCTTTTTTTCGACGCTTCTATTATCCGCATAATAGCAGCATCGGGGCCAGATTTGGAGTTTCTGAACGCAAATCCAAAGTTATGCGGATAATTGCCGGGGAGCGGTCAAAAGGTCGCCTGTCTTTCCCGCAGGAGGGACGTGTGCAGTCACCATGACGATTCTCCGCCTTTTTCAGGACGGGCGCTCGTAAAAAAAAGTGTGGATAATTTTCAGAGTTTGTGAACGCATTTTTTATTGAAATGTCTGCATAATTCTTAGGCAGATAATTGGAGGATGAGTTTATGAAAAGGGTACAAAACTGTCTTGTTTAAGTTCTTGAGTGCATTGTATCATCAGTTGATGCACAAGGTCTCCAGTAAAAGTTGAACTATTGAAAAATATAGACTGAAAGCTAAACTATGAAACCAGGAACTGTTACATGCAAAAATTGTTGTGAATGATGGGGGGGGGGGGGGGGGGGGGATTACCATTTTCCTAAACCTCGTGACACATCAATGTCTGACAAACACATTTATACGGCTCATCTTGAGACACATTTTTCCCAACAACCCCCAATAAACTCTCATTACGACCGCAAGGCATCCCTAATGCTTCCTGTTATTCCAATGGAGTGGAGACATCAGAGAAATGAGCTAATCATGGCAACGTGATGTGATATTACCAAAATAAGATGCTTTTCTAGACAATAGTGGGATTTACACGGTTGCAAAATAGTGGGATACAAATCTTGAGATTGGCATCGCGAGCCAAACTTGGAGGCTTTTGCCTGTGTGGATGTGTGGAACCAAATCCCAAGAAATCTTGTGATTATTTCGGAATTATTGCAATGATTTGAGAAATAGTACAATACTACCAGTAAGTCATACCATGGCAAGTGTGTGAACACTGGAGCAAAAAATCTCGAGATTTTACATCCTGTCATTCAAAACATTGAATAGTGCATGAACACAATGGCTAGGGTCACCATTTTGGCAGATTTGGGGCATATGCAGTTTGTTCAACAAATTATCGCGATTGGCAATGAGGGGAATATTTCTGTCTGTCTGGGCATGAGAACTTGTGTATTTGTATCTCGATCCTCGATCATTTTCCCACTATTTTGTCTGCGTGAATGTGACTACTGAGAAGACAGCAAGCTGTAAAATATGGATATATATGCATGGCTTATCCGGTGACATGACATTAGTTCCTGCGACAATTGCTCCAGTCTCATTTTCTCCAAGGACTTAAGGTTAGGGTTAGGGTTGTGATAGGGATTTAGGTTTAGTTTGATGTGAGGATTAGGATTAGGGTTAGGGTTCTGCTTGTGGGTATCAATGTATGCGACGTTGAGCTGTTGTATGTACATTGCATTTTCATCAAATCATTCCAGCATAGTTTTAAAAGGAATTGATTTAATTCGTAGATAATGATGAATATGTGATATTACCTGTACCCTTGTTATATCACATTCTAGCCTAACATTTAAGCCACTGTAGGTTCCATTCACACATACCAAAAATTAACAGATTTCAAACCTCAGATTTGCAATGTACAAAAGCTGCATGGTGATGGAAAAAAAAATAGCTCTTGCAATCAACACTGTGATGCAAAAGTCAGTTCATCTTGATTCTTTTGTTGTTTTTGTTGAAACCCTTGCACTAATTTTCCTCACACAGTGTGTGTGAAAGACATGTAAAAAAAGTCGTGAAAACCTTTTTAATCCAATGATGCAAGGCACCACACTAGGTCTGCACACTACAATGCCCAGGGTCCTGTTCCAGTCATTATTCAGAGATATAAAGTGATTTGCTTGCATCTAAATCATTCCCCCCCCCCCCCACCCCCCACCCAGCCATTTATGAATAGTGGCAAATAAAATCGATATGCAATTTAAACCAAGTCATGTTTTTACGTCCCATGGTGCAACTTGCCACCCTAGGTCTGCACACCACAGTTCCCAGGTTTACGCTCCAGTCATTGTTCAGAGATTTAAAGTGATTTGCTTGTGTCCGAATGAGGTGGGTTTTTCTGCTTCTTGTTTTTTTTTTGACCATTTGTGAACAGTGGCAAATACAATCAATTTTTGCATCACGATGCCAGAAACTGATAACTCTTTGTGTTTAAATAGGCTGTACATGAACCATTATGTGAAATAGGTCACTAGTCTGTTATGATATATTACCGACAAGTCTGTGTAAGAATCTGCCTTCACTGTTTCCATTTAAACCCCTACCTAGCTAGGATCAATGGTGAATGCGAGTTATATTCCATTGTGGCATATCTGTGTCAAATTTGCAAGTGCAATGTATGCGTGCACTGCATACAGTAAGACAGCACCACTGTGTGCTGTAGCTTAACCCGGAAAATCATCTCCTGTGTTGACAAAAACTTCTTCTTCTTCTTCTTCTTCTTCTTCTTCTTCTGCTTGAAATTCATGTTGGGACTGCAATAGCTCACTGCTTTAGAATAATGATATGCCTCCCTTACGTGGTTCAAAAACAGACTGGACTGGATCGTCTCTACCAAGTTAAAGCTATTATACCAAGTGGAAGATCATTCTGAAATAATTAGTTTTCAAAATTGTTTGGGGAACAGGTTGAAACAGGGTGACACACGAGTTTGAACTCTGAAGTTAGCTTTGAATTTGGGGTATTGAGTCACGGCAGAGCCGCCCATTTTTCCGAACGGCTTTCCTATCTCGGCAGTGGAGCGTGTCTCTTCCGGAGAAACCCCACTGGCCGTGCAGCCCAGTGATGGAACATTAACCCAGCATTTATGGCCTCCATAACCCATGGAGGCAGGGACTTCCCTCCTCCCCACTTTGTTTGCCCAGAAAAACAAGTGGCATTAATGGACCATGGCCGACATAAGTATCAAAGAAAAGGTGGGGGACATTTCCTTTGCGGAGGAAGTAGAGTGGCAGAGCTGAATAGGCATTTTCCATGTTTTGTTGGCCTTGCTGGTCTTTGTTGCCCTTGTCCTGTTGTCTGAAACCCTACCATGTGCTTCTTCGGATTACTCTTTTAAGGACATCTAGTAACCACCTTGTATTATCAGCGGAGATAAATTTCCATGCATCTTCATTAAGAAGAGCGCTGTCAGTGTTATGCGCAGGCAATGAAGGGGAACATTCAAACATTGCACCTACTTGCATGTAGCTGAACACCACCCCTCCCCCCACAGCAGGTAGCTATGACACTTACAGACACCGTAATTTGCACCCCTTATAAAGCCCTAGAAGTTCACATGTGAACCAGCTATAGTTACCATAGAATGTGGCAACATCAAGCAGTCAAGCAATGTGGCTGACCGAAGGTGACTCTCAGTAGAAAGTCACTTTGAGGGTTTGTGCACTTTGATATAGAAGAAATTGTTTAGAATCACTTTTACGAAACAAGTCTCCTGAATGCATTTCCAAATGTGTCTGGAGTAGTCAAGTGTGCAGACATAAAAATCAGTCTTCTCCTCCTCCCGTCGTCCCCCCCCCCCCCCAAAAAAAAAGTCCATGCCACAGCAGTGTCACAAACTTCATTGCCTGTCAACAAAAGATCCAATTCTTGATACACTAATATGTAAGGAGCGTAGACGTACATACTTACATACTACAAAGGAAATGAAAACAATGTCACCTTCTAAATCATTTTTTTAGAGGTTGAACTGTTTACTTTTCGAATACGCAACCAAAATCATCTAAACCAAAATGTTTCGAATACGCAACCAAAATCATACAAACTAAAATATAAGACTGCTCTAGATGACTAGCCTCATGTAATTTGCAAAATATGTTGCTTGTGAATACTTGAATTCTTTGTGAGATAAAACATCACTGATTGCAGTGCTGCTTCAAAGAAGCATTGTCTGACACTGCTTGAAGCTTATGGGAATTCAACACTCTGTCACATGATTTAAAAAAAAGACATGGAAAATTCATACATTTTTTTGATAAATCAGGTTTTTTTTGTATCATTTTTTTAAAAACACGATAAAGTAGACCTATCGTGCAAGAGAGATTATGGAGAGATTCTATCTTTAGTCTGGGCAAACACACAATCATTGTGCTGGCAACCTACCACCCCCCCCCCTCCACCTTTTATAGACCTAAAAAGATACCTGTCCCATTCTCTGTCTGTCATGGATGAATAGATGAAATGATTTTAGCATTAAATGATCCATGCACTTGACAAGAGAGGCCCATCTATGCTGCCATTTGTTTGCAAAGCTCATTGCCATGAACTCATTATTCTGCTGTCTTTTTTTAAACACGTTTTCTTCATTTTCCACTGTGTAATTTGGGAACCGATTATGAGGGTGCTGCTCTGTTGTTCTCCATGAGAGGAAGGCTTGAAACCCCCATTGTAGAAATAAGTCTTCATTGGACATCATATATGTGTGTATCTATACACTCCATATTACCCAAGTCGAGCTCACACTTGTCAAAAGCGTGGCTAAGTCGAAAAATTTAGTCCCTGATGGATACAAACAATTGTCTATTCAATTGTTTAAGTCAAAATTCACATAAACCAAAGGATTTTCTCCATTCCCTTGATTTCAACTTAAAGGTGCATAGTCCCGGTAGTGTAGAGGGCGCTGTTGATGATACTGCCGATCACCGTTAGCATTGATACAAAGATTACCGAAGTTGAGCTGTCATCAAGAGTAAAGTGCGTAGGTGTTGCTAAGTAACGTTGCCTTCGTTGTCTTCTCTGTGCATCGCGCAGTCTGTAGTAATGCCAGGGTGCGTGCATATGTGCTCCTTATTATGACATCACAAAAGAAGTTTGCTGAAGCTGTCATCCCCCTCAGCCAAATCATGAGCCGAACTGTGATCGGACCACTGACTACAGTGAATCGGACTTCTTCGGACTCAGGGAAGTTGGCCACAGCGTAAGCGCGAGAGAAGAGTCGATAGTGTAGGTCTCTATAGGAAACTTGCGCCGCGCGCCCGCGTACGTGTTTGACTAAAACACTGGGACCATGCACCTTTAAGTCGCATGGGGTGCTTCAATTTTGAGTGGCAGGAAATAGCTTGGATATATAGCCATGCCATGATCAGGATGACTAGATGATGATTAGAAGAGCATCATTAAGCAGCCATAATGATTGCACATGAAATATAAAAGTGTGAGACATATCACTTATAGAAATGTAAGGTTTATTGCTCATCTTCCTGGAATAGTTATATTGGTCACAGTTTCATCCATGTACAGTATATCCCCCCAAAAAATACAATCTGATTTCCTCATTGATAACTTTTAATATGATTAAACTGTTTTAATGCTATTTCAGGGTCTAAAAATGTAACATCTTACCTTTATTTTGCAGAAAACCCCATTCAGTTTGGTTAAGTGGTCACAGAAAAATGTGAATCATTATGAAGCATGTCATGGGTCTATTTCTTCCAAGTTTAGTACTTTGATGCTCTTGTTCTGCATATTATTCATGTGTAAACACAATGGACAGAACTTGGAGGGAAGGGGTTCCTGACATGCTCTACAAAGATCCTCAATTTTCTTTTACCTCTGAAGCAAATCGGATGGGGTTTTCTGTGAGATGTGGGTAATAAGCTCTAGTTTCATGTCCTGACATTACATTTGGATTGATTCACTATTTTTAAGTTTATCGTTGCAGAGGGTCCTTTTTTTTTTGGGGGGGGGGGGGTAATACAGTAGATGTGACAATGTCATAGCCCCCAAAATCTCTCATTTATTTGGACACAAAGTTCACTGAGTTTCCTTTTTGGAAATAATGTTCTTTAAGTCAAATTGATATTGGTTTGTCATTATGTGACAGTAATGACTTTTGAAACGGGAAGGGTTTTATGGTTGCTTTAATTATTGTCGAGTCAGGTAATTTGATATTTTATGCACAGACTTAATGAGATCATTTTGAGTTTATTATGACACCACCTTGTCTGATTTGGATGTAGTTGTGAACTTTCACAAAAGTATGTTGAACTTTGAAATTCCATGGCTTCTTTATTCTTGTCTAAACCTTCAGTTTCTTTCCTGTCCTTG
Organism: Diadema antillarum; assembly: GCF_040938485.1. Classification (NCBI taxonomy): domain Eukaryota; kingdom Metazoa; phylum Echinodermata; class Echinoidea; order Diadematoida; family Diadematidae; genus Diadema; species Diadema antillarum. Next base: position 1,609,129 of record NW_027270998.1, on the reverse strand, counting down.
CTATGAAAAAAAAAACCCAAAACAAACAAACAGTCAACTTGAATATAGAGTTACATTTCCTTTATTTAAGGAATTTGACTGAACTGATATTTGCACTACATGCATTACTGTATAAAAAAAGAGAAATCTTCACATGCATTTTAATTTTGCGAATTTTGTGAGAGCCAAGATTCGAAAAATTAAGATGCATGCAAAAGTTCTTGTCTAAACTGTATGCATTTAATGCTAGTGGCAATCTGCAAAAAATTCATGCTACAAAAATATCTTGCTTTACAGTATCCTATGTATGCCAAAGGCTCAGGTAAGCTATGTGAGCACTGGCACCCACTCTACTTGTGTCAATGGTCCTTTGAAAACTTGCTCTCATTATTAATCTCCTTTTTTTTTGGGGGGGGGGGGGGGGGTTCTTGGGATGCATAGGTTTAATTCAGCCAACTTCACTTTTTGTAGATATATTCCACATTGAAATTACTGATCGTTAAACTGTTCATTTTTTTTTTGTGCGTATGAACTGAACATATGTGACTCTGCACCACAAAACCAACAGAATGGAATTTTAGTTAAGGGCAGATTTTGAAAGAGCAGACTCTTAGCTTTAAAGTGATGTATGACTCAATCCAAATGGACTCTCCTAACTTATCTAAATCATGGAAAGGAAAGCACATACTCTGGAAAATTGTGAACTGAAAACAGAAGCTCTGAAGTACAGGGTCTATTCAAGCACCTAATCTTTACCAAGCCGTGCTAGCTGTGCGATGAATGGGACAAAAAACAGGATGTAAACCAGCGTAGCAAGAACTATGAAGGGATTACCAGATTAAGCTGAAATTGAGCATGCTCTATCAACACATTCTGTCTGTGATTAATGCCAACTTTAAAGGCAGTAGCATTATCCTTTCAAAAGTTATTAGAGTTGAAAGTGCAGAGTGTGCAAAGGATTTTTTTTTTTAAAGAAATGAAAAGCCGAGGTCTCTAAAAAGGCATGTCAGATCACACTACTCTACCAAAGTGGATTGTAGAAAAACTGCTGAAAACCCACTTTCCCGTTCATTTTATAATCCCAGACTTATGAATAATGTAGAAGAAGAATAGCTCTTTCAGAAAATATGGAAAACTAAAAATTGATGCAGTTGACCCATTTAACCCTTTTTTGGTCCTCACAGTAAATAAAGGGGTGCAACTTTTCTGTTGGTTTTCTGATGCACGGTCACATATTCTTAATTCAGTAATTTGGTAAACTGTCTACGGCAGTATCCAGAACATGAAAATGTCTTTTGCCAGTGAGCATCAGTCAACAACTCATTTAGTGGTAACAATCTGATGAGAATGAACTTACTACTGTACGAGCTGAAATTTTCGCAGTGGTTTTATTTTCACGAATTTCGCGAATCGCCTTTGAACCGCAAAAATAACAACACATGAAAATAACAACGCCTAATAACTAAGTTCCGTTAGACCCTCGCCACCGCGAAATTAACAACACGCGAAAATGTCCTCCAAGTAGCAATACGCAAAAATATCTGTACGTGAAAATTTCAGCTCATACAGTATCTTACTAAGTGAAACACGAAAATGATGATGATGAAATGAACAGGCAACATCTATACCAACTGTGGAAGTGAGAATAGATTTCACCTTCCTTAAATTTTAGTACTACTACAAAGGTTACATTGTAGTGACATTTACATTTCTGCATTTTGCCATTCTCCCTGATTTGTGCACTCTGTACCTGCATAAATAATTTGTTTTCCCTTTTGTCAAACCCATGTTGTTAACTGCACAAGGGTTGTCCACCTGTCTTGATGTGTCTGCCCCATTGCATTTGTTGCTGTGTTTGTTTGTTTGTTTGTGTGTTTGTTTGTTTTTCATTTATCCATTAATCTGCATACAGATTGGCAATCTCACTCCGGAAATTGTCTTGACATTTCATTTTATTTTCATTTGGGTGGCATAAATTGTAATTTGCCAATTTCTATTTGAGGTTGGGTGCTTTTAGTCGATTCTTGGTTTATTTCGAACGTTGAAACACACACCGCGTGATTTCAGAAAACATTTTTCATATGCGTGCGTTTAGATTGAATCAATGTCCTGAGACAGTATCATTTTGTAAATGCTGGCTCGCTTTCTACTATGTCAATAAATGTGGTGTACATTTCGTGGGGCCCAGTGGAATTAATGTGACAAAGATCTGCAAGGATATTGGCACAAGCCAAGTTATTGCGAGTATACTGTGTCAGTATGTCATGAAAGCTTTCCATTAACTGTGTGTCGCTTGCAGGTATGTCTGAAATTTCTCTTATATATATATGTATATATATATATATATATATATTTATATATATATATTCTATGTTTTTCTAGATTGATTGATTACTTATGATCGCTGTAATGGCAAGAAATTGAAGATGCATGTAGCAGTTGTCCCCCCCCCCCCCCCCCCCCCCCCCCCCATCAAAAAAAAAAAAAAAAAAAACGGATGGGCCTCTCCAGTGTAAACTACCTTTTACATCATGGAGAGCCCAATCAAATTTCATAGTACGAGGAATGCCAAATGGCTTCAGAATGTATAGACTCTCACCTCTTCAAGTATGCAAAGTATCGGGGGGGGGGGGGGGAAGAAACATGTTGGTAAAAAGTACCATTGTCCTATTTGGACGAAGCAATTTTTGGATTGAATGGTTAGCAAAAACAGCATTGTGTTTTTACTGTCTGATAAAGGAAAGTGCAACTCGTAGCATTTGAACAGCTGCGAATGAACCTCTTTAGCTTCACACATGACAGAAACCCGCATGTGTGCCATTACCAAGTTCATGGCAATCTGGGTCATGCTTGGTAGCCTCAGTGCTGTTTTTTTTCCCTCTTTTTAAAAAAAATATTTTACCATGAGATATGTATAGCAAATGCACAATGCTAACATTTGCAGAGAACAATGTGGGTTGCCACACTTGTGGGGCTATTCCTCGGAGGCAGGGAAGCAAAAGGACGTTACACTATTGCAGATGGCATGAAACAGAGGATAGACCTGGCAGATAGCCGAAAAAGGGCAGATAGATGTGGAACTCAAAAAAGGCTGACAGACAAACAAGGAAAATAATGACAAGGTATATAAACAAATGAAAAACGGCTTTGTGTAGCAGTAGCTTGTTCAAGAATAATGAACAGTACGCCAACCCTTCCCACTCATCATCATCAAAATGATCAGAACACCATTCATACTATCTTTTGCAGTCCTGTCACCACATTTACAAGCATCATCATCAGTGGTTATGTCGTTGGCAGCAGCAGCATTACATAATTGGTTGTGATGTTATGGTTATACCATGTTCCCGCTGGCCACGGCAGCAGAGACTCCAACCCCAATCACCTTCTGATCTGGAGATTCTCCCGTCCGAAACCCCTAGCAAACGGGAGACTCCAAGTTGATGTGTGCGAAGCGCGAAGTTCCTAGGATTCTAGATGTTCTCTGGTGCTTTCTTAGGCTTATTTCTTCAACACACGATAGCAATAAGTAAGAAATCCTTTCCACCGGGAGACACAGAGCCAGGGCGGGAGAAATCAAATCTCAAGCGGGAGAACGGGAGATTTTGCAAAAATGGGCTTTCGGCGGGAGATCTCCTGTCGAGAACGGGAGAGTTGGAGTCTCTGTGGCAGTCCCATTTCAGGCCACTGTGGACAAAATGGAATGGACATGAGACATTAACACAGCGGGGCGAGATGAGCAAACGTGACATGCCGTGATTGCCATGGATGCCTTGTCAGATTTTTACACTGTCCAAAAATTTGCCACACCAGTCACGGTGCTAATGAGAAACTTAGAAGGCTGTAACAAAACGGGGTGAATGAAGCAAAACCTGACAGCTTGTAATAGGCGTAACAAAACTCTCATGTGCCCTGTAGCTGGACGTAACAAGAAATGTGTACTAGTACTCTAGCCTGACTAGATGCCATGACAGCGGTGCCTGACAGTTAAAATGTTCACTGGAGTGAGGACTGGAATGAATAAGACTAAGATTATGGTGGGGGCAAAAAGGGACAGTGGATCTCCTATCCAGGCGATCTGAGTTTCGGGCAAACGGGCTGCCGTGGCCGCCGGGAACATGGCATAAATGTAGCATAACCCATGTGATAATCGATAATACAACCTGTAACTGGTATAGTACGCCGGGGATCCAGTGTACACCCCCTGGTTCCCCTGGCATATATGCAGGAAGTGCAATACATTACAAAGATCATTGTGAGGAGTAATCATTATTGGAACATGAGGGGGTTGGTGCTTTCAGAGATTGTTTATGTTGTAAAAAGAGCGCATTGTCGGTCGAACACTAGCATGTTCCTTTTAACGACATTACAAAAGAACAAAAGAAATGACAAAGATGGCACAAGTATGTTGCTTACTTCTACTGGTATGGTAATATATATGACCTAGGATAATTAGAAGTTGATAGATGTATTTCAGGTTGGGAGTGGGGGGGGGGGGGGGGGGTGTCAGTATGAAGAACATACCCAGAAAGTGACTAGAGGTATATCTAAAATCCACTTGTTGCCACAAGTGTGGCTGGAACTGGTTGGTACCAGTTAGGGCAGATCTGTACAAGAAAACATTCTCATTATGTTTCTTGGTTAATATGACAGCTATCAAGTCTTGTACCTGCATATTGTTGCTTTTCTGGGTAGCTGAAGTCATTATTTATCTAAGTTAATAGCCCAAAACTTGTGTCAGGAACCTGCAAATATACCAGATAGACCAAATATTTCATTTGGAATATCTATCTATACTGGTTTAGCGTGGGAATAAATACAAGGCATATCACATACTTCTGGAAATATGCGAGTCGTATATATATATATCGTCGCTTGGGCGACAAGACCTCGTATCTACAAAATGTCAAATGTTCAGGAGAGCCAAAAACAAGGCGGCCAAAGCACTGTGGTGAACGGGATAGCCTTTCCTTTGATATGCCGTGGTGGCTTCATTTTTGGAGTTAGACAGTTGGGATTTGGACAGGACAACACTTAACCCATTATTTGACCATTAATCCAAAAAAGTCATTTTCACAAAAATTGCAGATACAAGGTCTTGTCACCCCTGCGACGATATATTAGTTTCTGCCAAAGAGGGAAATTGAATGCAAACATCAGTGTTCCTTTCCACAGCAAGCTCCTTTCCAAGAAAGCGAATAACCGTGTCCTGCAGAACGTATGTGCCGAGACCGTGTCTCATTGCAAGAATGTCACACGAAAGTCATTGAATTGGCCAATGAACCTACCATTTATCGGTATCCCCTTTCGAAAGAAAAGGATAGTTGAATCACAATACACAGAAAACAACAACTTGTGGTTTTAAAAGTGAATGGATGTTTGCCGGGGGGGGGGGGGGGGGGGGGGGGGGGGGGTGGGAATATGAATATTCTACAAGCTAGTGGAGACTGTGCTGTAAATAGACAGGGTAGTTTCATGTCTTCCAAAAACCAGAAATAAGAACGATTATGATCTGATTTGAGAAAAAAGGAGAGAGAGTGGAAAAAAAGAGAGACAGTAATAGCAGCTGAAATTGAATTGTCACTTGATACTTCTTTCCTACCTGGGTATTATCTGTAGTATCACAAACAAACGAGTAGCTAGAAAGATAGATTTACTACGCAGCCCTTAGATTTCACCCTGAGGCAGTGAATGTTGTGGTCCCTGGGAAAAGACACCACGCTCACTGACTCATACAATGATCTCCTTGCGATTTCTTTACTGACACATGAGAGAGCACATCTGCTCATGGGTTGCCCGGGTTTTTTTTTTAGCGGATGAAGTTGGTCTTATTCCTGTAAATTCAATCTCACTGTAATTAATCTCTCTTGGGAGTTCATGTGCATGTTTTTGCATCGCCATAAATGTGCATGTGTATAGATGAAACAGTGGTAGGAATGTTGTCATCTGCCATGTGCACTATATTCTGCATGACCCGCCGCGTGTTACTAGCGAACACTTGGGTGTTTTGGCGACGCTGAGTGAGAGAACAAAAAATTAATCTCTCTCAGAAAACATCTTCTCTTACATCCAGCTTCTACCAGCCATTCCCAAGAGTCTTGCGAATATAGCAGAGCCAGTGTAATGAAAGAGAGCACTTGTGCCGCAATGACTCTTCTTTTTGACCTTTTTTTTTGCCATGGTGTAAACCCCCTGCATGCCACATTATTCTGAGACAGCAACGTAGTCATGCCATGGGAAAACATTGTCTTTTGAATCTGTGTTACTTTTGTAGATTTTTGTTACCCTGGACATGTAATGAGCAAAGTTGTAGAAAAAATGCCAAGCTCTGCTTTGATGTAAATTGTAGACAAATCATTTTCGTTCAAATGACCTCTAGCTACATTATTGAAGAGGCATGACTTTTGCACGCAAAACAGTGACAGAAACTTAGAATTTACTCGCAAATCTAGTAGGCAACACTGCTTGATAGGCAATCACCACATAGAATGCATTGCTACATATGACAGGAAGGGAATTGCGAGAAACGTGTTCATTGTACCATGGCATTTGGCGATTTATTGATCGGTTCTGGCGGGTTTGTGCGTTTGAACAGAATATGCGAACTTGGCATGCCCTCGACTGAGTCAAGCGTGCGAACGTGGCACATAAAGAGTTAATGCTTTAATGTGGCTCCCACTAGGGAACCAATAGCAGCACCTGATAGATTCTAAATTTGACAGTCATGTGTCTGAATCACTAACTCATTCAATTAAAATGCTTTAAACAAAAAAAAAAACAACAAACAAACAATGAGACAAGATTCAACCCCAAGCTGTATAACAGAAATACAGATATGAATCTGAATTGCCAACTCATTCAGGTGAAACCATCGACAAATCAATCAAAGCGAGACAAGATATTAAGAATTCAACCCCAAAGTGTAATTAAATCAAAAGAATAGGAGATCGAAAGAGCAGTGAGAGGGAAAAAAAAATGAGAAAGAGGAAGAAGCAGAAAATAAACAGAGAGAGGCCTTCTGCTGCAGCATTATTAGCATTAACCACTGAATAGTAGCCTTCGCTCACTGTTGAAGAAATGTTGATGTTGGTTTAGATGGTGTTTTATCTAATCTTTGCTTCAGTGGAAAGTGACGTTGAGGAAAAGGAGGTCAGTGAAGAGGGTGAAGACATGAGGGAGGACCGGATGGGGGATGGGATGGGATGGGATGGGGAGGGAGTCTTGTAGCATTTTGCAGCAGCCACTAAATCGCAGCTGTCTCTCACCGTGGAATAAATATTGACTACATGCAAGTGTGATGCAAATATAGGCTCATTGTCCATGGTTTTAAGGCTCCCTTGCCTTCTTCCTACACTACCTGCTTGCTCCGAGTGTTCCTCTGGCCCAAAAGTTGGTTTTAGAAGGAAAAGAACAAAGATCAAAGATTTAATGAGGAAAGCAACAACAGGCTATACGAAACATTTATCCTATGTTTAGTGCTTGCAAAGATATTTGTTCTTAGGACTTCAAACATATTTTCAAACATCCTCAGAGAAAATATACCGCTGTTACCTTGACAGATGCTTACCACATTTTGTTGAATCATTTCTTTTTTTCCTTCATACAGGTCATGAAAATGTGCATTTCCTGCATATGAGTTACAAATAGGAGTGTAACCTTTTTCTGGAATGTTGAAAGCTATTTTGAAAGGAGAATTCAGGCATAGAAGTATTGACTAGTCACATATTAGTGGCAATGTCAGAGAGGATAAGTCCAATATTCTTAACATTTCATTTGTCCCTGAAGGCTGATTTGTTTGGGTTTTTTTTTTTTGTGGGATTTTGTTTTTTGTTGTTGCATCTTTAATTTTTCATCCCAATGATTTCAAATATCATCAGAAGACTCACACTTTTTGAACTAATGTCATTAGGCCACACTGCCTCACTGAGTTATGACTTGAGAAATAAGTGGCATTCCTCTTGATTATCAAATGAGTCATTATCATGATTTTGACAGCAAAATTGCCAGATTGATTAGAATTAAGAATAATGCAAATCATATATATATATATATATTTTTTTTTTTTTTTTTTTTTTTTTGGCTACAACATGCAAGGCAGAGATGAACCCACAAGTGATGAGTTTTCCCTTTAAAACCATAAGACCTCTGAAATCTGCTGATGAAGTTGCTCATGTTGAGGTCGCATGTAAAGTCAGTGAATGGAACTCCCACACAAAAACCATTATGCCTGTTTCAGTATAAACCGATAATGGCAACATACAGACATGCATTCTTCTTTGCGAATTCCTGATAGAAAGATAAAAACATGCTCTAATGAGTGCACTTTAAAAAAGCAAATTTTGGAAATGTGGGAGTGGCACAGATGTTATACGTATGATGAATGTACCTTTTTCATATTCTCCTTCTGTAACAGACACACTCATTTTAATTTAAGCCAAACTTTAACAATGGAAAGAATGAATTAGCTTGACAGAAGTGTGATATTTACTTTGCCAATGTGATCAGCCTCCTCCCATTTCTGCTTTCAAGGTGCCTTTAACATCTCCTAAACATGTCAACTGAAATGCAGTTTTCCAAGTCATTCCACTCGAGTGCACAAAACTACACGGCGAGGCTTTTTTGTCTACCTGCAATTTGCACTCCCCATCCGTTGGCAAGGATGCAAGGATTGGTTTCGCCTATTGTTGCGTTAGCAGTTTGGCACGGAGTCAAAACTTGGCCCATGTTTGTGAAGAGGAGAGTTAAAGAGAGTGAGAAGAAAAAGTGACGTTCAGCCAAACATCCCAACCAACCTTTCTTCGGAGATGCGTATGAATAGATGCAAGGTTGAAACCGAGAAAATACCATTGTCAGATCCCTCTTGATACAGTAAACTGAATTGAGCAGTGACAGCAGGTGACTGTATTCTAAAGCTTGCAGGGAAAAAAAAAAGGAGACTGAATGTCTCTCTTATGGATCGGATTAAAGAGCTGAGTTCTATCTGAGATCTTTCCATGTCTCATTCTTCAAACAATTCTTTGGCAAGAAGAAGGCATACGTGCCAAACTCTGTACTTCCGACTGCACAAAGCCTTCGTTCGATGTTATCGGGCACATGTATAGTCTGTATGAGCAAGTCGTTGGAAAATGGCCAGCACAACCGGTTTTGAGAACAAGCTTTGCGGAAAAAGGAAATGGGGTGAAGAAAGTTATCTCCTTTGCGAATGTTATGGCCTTACATATTAGATATGATGCTTTGTATCTATATGAAAGTGAATCCATAATTACTTGAGGCCACATTATGTCCTTATAGCTAATTGGTAGTTATCAACTTTAGCAGTAAAACAAGGAGCTGCAACACATGCCTTGCCATAATGACATACGTATAACCATTTTTATTCCTCCGCCATGAAGTGTTGCTGGAGGCATTACGTTTTCGGGTTGTCCGTCCTCCGTCCGTCCGTCCTTCCGTGTGTAATCACTTTTGTGGACAGCGTAACTAAAAAACTGTTCGATGTATCCTCGTGAAACTTGGTATGTATATATACGGGTGGGCGAAGTTGTGCCTATTAGCTTTTGGGTGCCCATGCTCAAGGTCAAAGGTCAAAAGGTCAAGGTCAAATGCTCAAAATTGCACTACTTCTCCCATATCTCCGCAATGCCTGAAGGTATTTTCTTGAAGCTTAGTGTATACATGTACTACCAAATACATTTTCTCCAGAGAGAGTTTTGGGTCATGAGGTCGAAGGTCGAGGGTCAAGTAAAAATGTATAAATTTCTCTTTTATTCTCCATATCTCGCAAATGGTTCAAGTTATCTTCATGAAACTTGGTACATATGCATGTACTGACTGGCAGTGATTATCTAGGGAATTTGGGGGTCAGGGGTCAAAGGTCAAGGTCAACTCCTCAAAAATTCACTATTTTCCCTCATATTTATGCAATGCCTGTAGGATTTCTCTTGAAACTTAATACATACATATATTACCCAATCAAAATTCCCTGGGAAGTTTCTTGCCCAAAGGTCAAAGGTCAAAGGGTCACAGCTGAAGTGAAAGTGCTAAATTTTACTTCTTCCTCCATATCTCAAAAGTGACTCAAGGTATCATGATGAAACTTAGTACATATTTATGCATGTTCTACTTGACAGTGATTCTCTTGGGAATTTTAGGGTCATAGGTCAAAAGTCAAAGGCCAGGCTAAAATGCAAAAATTTCATTATTTAACACTGAAATTATACGTTTTTCCATACCTTGAAAATTACTCAATGCATAGTTAACTTATAGAAAGTCAAGTAAAAAATCCTCAAATCCCCAAATACATGTACCTGCACTCTTAGACAATGGTAGCAAACCTAGTTCAAGGAAAGCGAACATTCAACAAATTTGTAACGAACCTGTCATTTTGATATGTGAAACTGTCATCACACACTGTCAAGACATTGTACTAAAGACCTACATGTATTTGGAGAACCATGCATAAAGGCGGAGGCATACCAGTTGCCATAGCGACATTTCCAGTTGTTAAATACGAAACATCATATCTATTCCCTGTGAGCGACTACATGTATTTCTTTTTTCCTTTAATATTAAAGTTTTTTTTTTTTTTGCCCATGATATATATATTTCTTTATCATGGCTACTACTAAAACACTGAATAATCAGTGCTTATGTGTGTCGATGTAGGGCAACTTGTCAATTGGTTGCAATAACTGTTTTTGTTGTTTCTTTTTAGGGGTACAAGTACACTTAACATGGATTCATTCAATGACTTACCTGATAAGGCATTGTAAAGAAAGTAAAATGTAGCATCTTGCTTTGAATGGTATATTCCATGGGTTTTATTTCGTTACAACAAAGTAAAAATCCAGGTCCCGAAATTCTTATCATCAAAGTCCATGGTGCAAAATTCCCTTTGGTTATAACGAAATTCGATTTAACAAAAGAAAATTGCTCATCCCAATGACTTCATTAGAGTGGAATTCGCCAGTATCACTCTTATTCTTTCTCCATCTCATTAACTCTATTTCTGTGTTCTCTCTTTTTCTGCCTTGTCAACCTATGCACCCACATCCAGACTTCCCAGTGGTTGTCAGTACCTGTTTGAGGCCCATGATGCCCGTCGCATGATGTACTGGGTGTGTCGCCTTGATGCTGCCGCCGCTGTGGCGTCGACAGGGCTGATGCTGCTACCAACCCAGTCCCACAGGGGAAGTGCCTCCACTGCCGCCTCCGTGCGTCCCCAGCGACCGGCCACCATCACCACGGCACCGCCGGAGGAGAACGGATCCCCGTCGAAGACGCAGCGGCTGCGGAACTTCATCAAGGGGGGTATGTCGGTGCTGCGCAAGTAGGGCCCTGCAGCATTCAGGAGTAACTGGAATGAGAGGTTGCAAGCATAATTGCTCTTACTGCTGACTTTAAAGGTTGTATTTCCCTTTTGCAACCGTCACAAAATTTGGCATAGTTGAAGAATAGTGTCTCCTAACATCGTGTATGAAATCTTATGGTAATACACCTCAAGAGTTTTTAAAAAGGAAATGAAAACTATAAACTCCACTGTAACTCGAGAATATTCTCCCCCTTTGTACGAAAGATAACAGATCGGGGGTCCAAATTAATTTGCTGGAAAGCTATGGTATTATTTCGCCCGCCAACATAAAGATGTTTTCCAGTTGTACGATTCTGAGAAAAGGTCTGAATTTACCTACCTCTACAGTATACCAGCTCATGCAAGGAATCTAATTTGAAGGTTGGCAAAAGGGACACACAACACACGACTTTAGGTTTGATGAAAAGAGAAATTCATTATATGAGCCTCTGCCCATGATTCATATCAGATAATTTATATATGTTATATTCCAATCAAACATTCCACAAGCTGTTTCTAACACTACTTTTTTATGCATTTGTTGGCTCTTCTGTTTATGCTTTGATAATTCTTTTTGCCTCTTTAGTGTTTGTTTGTTTGTTTTATCATATTTGAAAAGATATGTCATTGCCTCTGAGATCATATTGTCTATTTAAGAAAAAGGAAATTATATTGAATGAATGCAGATTAGTGTTTTGAAGGACGTACAGGTATGGATGCATTACCATGTTAATGCAAATGAGTATCTAAACGTTGTATGTGCCCTGTAGCATTGATAACATTTCAGCACCTAAGCGTATACAATATCTCTACAGTTTCAATTCCTTAAGCCATGATAGAACTACTGAAAAGAAAGAAAGAATTAAAAGAAAAAAAAACCCCAAAAAACAGAGTCTCCTAAACCCATATATTATGTAAACTGCATTTTGGATGACAGTATGTAATTATCATTATTCATCTCCGTACTTCATAACATTGGCTTATATTTCATATCTTTATTTCAAAAATATTGCACCTATGCATGCTGAAAACTACAGCAGAAGGGATGAACAGTTTTATTCCAACAAGTCAAGCAAAGATAAACAATGCAATTTTGATTTCAGGAAATAAAGTGTCAATACCTTCATGTAAGCACAGCATGTAATTCTAAATGTTGACTTTGGAAACTTAAAGATTAAAAATGTAAGTTTTTATCCACAGCAATTCTGTAGAATGAAACACATTCACATGAGAATTTATGTAATTTGGTTGCATTTGAACTTTCTTCAAAGCATGTGATGTTTGCATTAAAGAATGCGGTGTACATTCAGTTCAGAATGGCATCATCCGAAATGCAATTTTGGTCGGTTTCAGACACGGGCATCATATTTTTATTACTTTTTTGTACAAGTGCGTCCTCATTCTGTCAGGCTGTGTTTCTGGGGGACCCTTCCCTGGGACAGCCTGATACCCGTACCCATCCCACAATTGGGTTGGGTTTGGCAAAGTGCATATTGCTCGACAAAACCGAGCACCTGATGCACCCGAGAGCACAACAGCAACAAAATAAAGATGCCGCTTCTACAGTAAGACGAAACAAGCATACACCAATGACACAGCATTATTTAGCATAAAACACATGGTGAACTCAAAGATATGCTCACCTCTTTTGTCCAGTAGCATCGAAAACAATTTATTGATTTATATATATATATACATATCGTGATTAAGCTGTAAGTTTTAAAGGATTCACTTCACATCAGCCCTGTCTATATAATTGAAGACTGCCCTATTGTCAGTGTGCATTACATGTGTTCATGCTTTGTGTTGTGTTTTTTTAATCCTCTATGGAGAAGGGACATATCCATTTTTAGTGATACCTTTACTACATGGTGAATACAGCATGGTATATACTTTAATTCCACCTGAGTGGCCTTCTGTCAATAGTACCCCCCCCCCCCCAATAATATTTTTCAGAACAATGTGCAACAAACCTTTCATAGTCTGGTAAATAATCTGGCCACCTGGTATTTGCTGTTGCACGCTAGATGGGAGAATGATATAGGTTTGGAGAAAGCACTGAAACAAAGATTAAAGATCAGCAACAGTTTTATTACATTCACACAAACAGGAAGAAACTTCTGCCCATTTGAATGACTTTAAAGATGCATAGACCCAGTTCAGCGGACTCATGGAAATGAGTCTAAGGCTGCGTTTATCTAACTTGAGAGAGAGAATCACATTTCAAAACGCATTTGGAACGGTGTTTGTAAACGTGGTTTGAAACGCGATTCTCGGGGAGCCGCGTTTATCTAACTATCATACAATCGCGACTCGAGTGGTGTCACTGCGCAGCTGCTTTGCACCGTTTGACCCGGGAAGTAAAGGTCAACTGCATACCAGCAAACATGCCTCCTCAGTCACACACAAATAATGGGTAGAGAGCACAACCGGAAACAGCTGGGATTTGACCTTGATATAAACGGGTTTTGAAAACGGCATTGCGTTTATCTACTCACAGAAAGGCGATCGTGGTCTCAAACATGTTTCAAAATGCCCTTTGAAAGGCGTTTCAAAACGGCGTTTCTAAACGCGTTTGAAAACACGGTTGCGTTTATCTAACCCCTGAAAATGCCTCGAACGCGTTTAGGATCGTGATTCTGCCTCAGAAATTTTTTTAGATAAACGCAGCCTGAGCGTAAGCACTAAAGAGGAGTCCCTGCGTAGGTGTCTGTAGGAAACTAGCACCGTCCTTCCACATACGCATTCGGCTAAACCACTGGGTCTATGTGCCTTTAACCGTGCTATCTAATGGTATGGAAAATGTTCAAATCGTCATTAAAAAAACTTGTTGCTTATAGCATGAAACATCATTTAGTTCACATTTTTTTAATGCATACATGTCTTGTAGATGTATCAGGGATATCATATTATTACACATCCCCCAAGAGAAACAAGGTTGATTTCTTTATCAAGATTTAGGCCCCCCCCCCCAAAAAAAAAAAAAAAAAAAAAAATGTATATCATCTGTTTTTAAATTCATTTCCTTTTCACATGAACAATTATATTTCCTTGAAAGACATTGTGTTCCTGAAAACCAGAGTAAATATACTTGTCTCCCTGTTTTACTAAAAAAAAAAAAAAAAGTTGTGGGTTTTTTTAATCCTGGTGATATTTCCAATTGTAATTCTGTACTGTTTAGAGCCCAAACTTTGAAATTATATGGTGCTGGGCTTTTAGTAATCCCAGTTGAATCTACGTTATCTGCGAGGTATGTTCTCCTTTTGCAGGATTTCCTTCACGTATATAGGCTTGAAGGTTGTTTTTCAAAGGCTCTGTTTTTGTTTTGTGTGGTATTCATATAAATCCACTAATGTCTGTTTTGCAGCATTGATGCTTTGTTGAAGTAAACAGAGTCGTCATCACAAATGAACAAGCTGACAATTTTACAAAACATTCTGTAAAGAACATCCTGCTGTGCATGCTGGTATTCCTATTTTGTTGTTGAATAAAAGGCCTTGTGCTGTATACCTATTAACATGGCTGCTTCTTACCAGCATTCCCTGGCATTTTTTTTTTCTGAATAGCGTGGGTTTGATTTCATGATTTTTGATGTTATATTGGTGATGTTAACAAATGACCTTTATTTCTTGACAGGCCTCTTATCACATTTTTGTGTGTTGTATGCGTCTTTGTAAGGATGTTTGGGATTGTGATAAATTGTTGTTATCCAGGGTCTCACTCCATCTTAAGGTGTGTGGGCTTTATCACTCCCCATTCTTGAAATCTCAAAAGAGTACTTCTTGCCGACTTCATGGAGGTTAATGTGCCAGGCCTGGTACTTAGTGCGGGCAATTTTTTTCCGAGATCTCAGGGGCATAATTTATACAGATGTCTGAGAGTTGTTGTTGTTGTTGATGTTGTGTGTGTATGTGTTTGTGTGTGTGTGTGTGTTTGTGTGTGTTTGTGTTTGTTTGTGTGCATGTATGTGTGTGTGTGTGCACACTGGTGTTAGTGTGGGCGTAAACATTGCATTAACCGTATCCACTAGCTGCCAAATTGTTCATCAAACCTTTCATGGGCCAAGTTGTGTGAGAAGTGATGCAGATAACATCAGTTCGCTGACACATTTTCCAGAATTGGTCATTGACTGCTATGCTCATGCTGCCTGCCCAGAAGTGTGGCAAGCGTGGAATAGTCCATTTTGGAGGGAAGGGTGTTATAGAGTGATTCTGTTCCATCGCTTGTGAAAGGGGGAAGTTGATAACAGTTATACTTAACAGGAGATTCCTTAATTTGTTGGTTAGATTCCAATGAATATCCATCATCAAAGAAAGAAAGGAACAACACAAAACAAATTAAGGCAATTTACGATATGTTAAATATCAGTTTGTTGTAAGAATGGATTGCTTTATATATATATATATATATATATATATATATATATATATATATATATAATATATAGGCCTAGATAGATAGATAGATAGGTAGATAGATAGATAGATAGATAGAAAGATAGATACATGCTGTAGATAGATAGATTGATATATAGATATAGATAGATAGATGATATTTTCACATAGTGGCTATTGATTAAATTCTTTCCTTGTTGTCACCTGTGTAGGGTAGCAGCTCAGCCACTTTTCCAAAGTGGCTAATCCTGTTGCTACAAATTTCCTCTGCAGCTGCAAAAATCCATTCAGTAGTTTCAGTTGTCACACCCAAAGGCAGGCAGCCTGTTGAATGCGGCCTGGAACAACGTGAATGTAATCTGTCGATCTGTTTCTAAGCTGTACACAAATGGCCAGGTGATGGTAATGCCCTGTAAAAAGTCTTGATATGTCTTACACTGCTGAATCTTATGGAATGAATGAACAACATGTGGCTCAAATACACTCAGACACCACACAAACAAAACAAAAGCAATGCACGACATTTGATTTTATGAGTAATTATGTAAATAACATTAACAATCATTGGGACATTGTCCCACGTGATTCTCAGTATCTGCATTGTATACACACAATTCTTATCCATGTACAGTGTATTTAAGGTATGTGTGCATTACTTCATGATGCTACATGAATGGATCAGATTCAAACTACCTGCCATGAGTCTGTACAGAATGGTCATTTTTTTACAAAGATCACTCCAATGGCTTTTCTTGAGTGGTCTTTCTGTCTGGATATGTATGTGTCCTGGGCAATGTAATGCAGCATTAATATTGGTTGTGTCTTTCGATGCTTTCTTTGTTGTTCGATATATTTCAATAAAGTAATGATGTACTAATAAAATACAAGTAATATGTATATATGCATGTATATATGTTTGTTTGTATGTATGTGTGTATGTGTGTATATGTATGTATGTGTACATTTGTACATAAATTGCATAAGAATCCTACAATAACCATTTATACTGGCAACAGCATCATCACAATCACCACTTCCCGTGAATGTCACTATGTTGGGTAGTACTGTCACCTGGGGCCAACAAGTCAGCCAACATAGAATTGTATATGGAAGAAACAGTTATGGAAAGTATCAACTCTGAATGAAATGAATGACCCGACAGTTATCTTTCACTATCTGGTAAAGAAACGTCTAACTCATTGATGTGTGTAGATAGGCCTAATTAGTTGTTTTGGTCAATTTTCTCTGCAAATTCGCTCGTAGGTGGGAGAAGAGAGGACGGCACTCGCCCTCAAAAAATCTCAGCTGATAAGTTGTTTGTCACATTTCAGCACGCAGAGGAAATAACACACGTATGATCAATCAAGATCTAATCATTCTTTCCTGGAGAAATATGGCCAATGGTTTGGACAGGAACGGCTCAATGTGCGGTATCGGTCGTGTCTCCTCGAAACGCGTTTTAACTGTCACAGTTGGGTGATGATAACCACACCAGAAGGAGGGGAGGCAGCGACTTGGATGTGTTCCCCGTTTCCGTAGCGACCAGATTCTGATGTTGCCATTGAACAGAATGTCACATGAGCCGTGCTTGGCAGGGTGTAGCCAGTGTTGATACAATGGAGGCTGCCGTGCCAGTTACTCTAGAGGCTACAACTTCTTCCTCTTACTATGTACTATTCAGTATTACTCCATCGTGTTCCAACTACTAATAACTGATTCATATTGTCACATTCTCTCCTGCCTATTGCTATATACCCTCTCTCTTTCCCTCTCTCTCTCTCTCTCTCTCTCTCTCTCTGTTTCCTCAATATATTTGTGCAACTGTTGGAATGCATCAATCTATATCTCTGTTCTCTATTCTCTTTTATTCTCCCATTTTATTCAAATTTATTCATTCAATGATAACAATAATGATAATAATAATGATGATAATACAACACGTCTTTATTGCACCATCTATATAGTAGCACTATTCCCAGGCGCATTGTTAAACAGGAGAAAGTGGAGAAGAAATATGATATGCTACAGACAGTTACAATTTTGCGTCAGCTGTGTACCGTATGCTTTTGTTGTGAAGAGGACTGTTTTCAGGTTAGCTTTAAAAGAATCCAATGTTGGCACCCATCCACCTACGTAAATGCCAGTCTATAATCTGCCTTTAACAATATTTATCTGTCTATTCATCTATCATATCCATGTACTGTATAATTGCACATTTTCTGTGATCATATTTTGCACTTGGTCTGGTATGATGAAATTTCCAAGTTTTGGTTTGTTTGTTTGTTTTTAATTCAATGTCAATAAGTATTTACTAGTGAAAGCATAAATTCAGCTAGACAAGGCATGTTAAGTTTTTTTTCATATTTGCATAAGACTTCAAACCATGAGATATTCTGCATTCACTTATATATCATTGTCTCCCGCTCTTTCTTCCTGTCATTTGACCAATCCATTGATCTATCAATTATCTATCTGGCTGTCAATACATGAATCTTTCCATCTATTCATTCCATCTACCTATCTGCCAATATTTCTCTACCTATTCATTTTATCTACCAATCCTGCCTACACATACCTTTCTATCTATTCATGTATCTACCTGTCCATCAGCCTATAGATCTTTCTACTCATTTATCCACCTACCTATGTGTCTATCTATCGATCTATCTACCTATTTATCTATATATCTCTTTCCCATCCCCCAATTCTTTGTCCCTCACACATTCTCTTTCCAATTGTTGTTGCACATGAAACCATATCCCTGGATGGTATGACCTTATAGTCAATTGCTTTGCAAGTCAAGTTTTCCAACATTCCCCCATTTTCAAAGAGGTCCATTTCATATCTTCTATTCTGTCCAAATTGTCTGTCAGTTTTCAGGGTATTTTATCGCTCTCTATGTGAGTGACCCTGGGGAATTAAGAATTAGATTTAAATTTCCATATAATAACAGAGATGAATAACAGTAAGATCGCACTTATAATTCACCATTTCTGTTCAACAGCCACAGGCATGCAGTGAAGATGGGTTATCTGCATGAAGAGGAAAGATGGGACGTTCGAGTGAGGAAAGTTTTGTTGCACATGTGATAGATTTTGCCAAATGTGTCATCAATAAGTATCACATCAGGAAATCCGCAGATGGAGAAATATTGCATCGACAAGACACTGTGTGTGTGTGTGTGTGTGTGTGTGTGTGTGTGTGTATGTGAATATGGAGATGAGAGATGGGGGAGATGTTTCAAGCCAGTGGAATAGAACTTGGAGCCTTAAAGGGATGGTACACTATTGGTGGAGGCGAGGATTAGGCTTTTAACTTTTTGTGAGATACCAAAAAAACCACTTATGAGATAGTACAGAGCATACCATTCTAGGAGGAATTCAAAGTTTATTTGATGAAAATCGGTTTTGGAATGGCTGAGACATCCAAAAACAAAGTAAAATAAAGCAATCATAATAAAAGGTGGGTCCCACCTTTAATTAGGATTGCTCTATTTGTGTATCTCAGCCATTTCAAAACCAATTTTCATCAAATGAATGTTGAATTCCTCTTGGAATTACATGCTCTTTCAAATTTCATATGAAATTTCTCATTATCTCACCCCAAAATGTTAGAAACCTTAAAGGAGAAGTCCGGACGATTTTGAAAAAAATTAACCAAAATCTACATAAATAAAGGACCATAATGACTAAGTTTCATTGAAAAAGACCCTCCCAACTCGCCACAATCGATTTTTTAGCATCACTAATTTTGAATCGTAACCGTTTGATTTCTGTACGCCGGCGAGAAAGATCACGTGACAGCGTGACGTTTCATCCTCACATTGCTTTTTGCTTGGAGCGTCAGCTGGCTCGGGGGAGCCCTGCTTGAGCAACGGTGATACGGGCCAAGCAAGCGGTAGTAGCGTACTGCTCAACAGTCTCTGACCACACAGCGGATGCACGCGGCATGATCTATTGCTTCATTAAAAAAATGCCGATGTGTCAAGTGTTAGGGTGTTGTCAATACTTCAACTTTACTAGTAAGTCTTCAAATTGAAGAAATATTTCGATTTTAAATTGATATCTATCCACGATACTACCTTTATATGATCCTGAATGCTACAACACGCAGCCCGATTACGCTGTGTGTATTGGGCTGCTGGTCGTAGTTACCGGCGCGGCGCGGCGGCGGTACCAAGCTGGCGCTGGCGTTTCTTCCTCGGTTCAAGTTACATGTATACTGTCGTATTTTATCACCGTCAGACACACTTTTCAACAGTCTCGGACAACAAAAGAGGCAATAATTCTGACATTGACAGACTGATTTCAGATTGTTCACACTCAGAAGTCGAAAAAACGATCGCGGATTGTGATAGCACTTGGCAGCAGCAGACGTAAATGTATGCCTGCACAGCCCGACAACAGCTAATGCATTGTAAGTGATGGGGTGGACACTAATAAGTACGGCAGTATTATAATACATAAATATTTCAATTTAAACGAAAATGTTATAGCATTGCAACTATTTTACATTAATCTTTGAAGATTTTATATAGATATATAACGAAGATTATTTGAATAAAGGAATACAGCGTTTGGCAACAGCACTCCTAAATCGGTGTACGGTCTCCTGCAGTAGCGCCGACAAGGCACACCTATGCAGGCATGCAGATACCGCCCGCAGTCAGCAGTGCAATGGGAGATCGATGCGTAGCTGGGCTTCGCTCGCGGTGCTCTCAGCTGAGGAAACTGCGCCCGATACGTCACGCGCAATGCATCCTGGGACAGATAGTACGAAGGGCAGCTCGCGACGGATTCGAACATGAAGAATTACCTTATTTAAAAAAAAATCATAGTAAATGTCTTTTCTCGTCGGGAAAAGGGTAATAGGTTCATGAAATATTGTTCTTTACACACGAAACGGCTGATAATCGTCCGGACTTCCCCTTTAAGGTTGGTCTCAACCAAAACTATACGATCCCTTTAATGTGCCAGCATGCACCAAACTTGCATTATAGCACTGTGTGATGAAGTACAGCAAGGCCAATTCCCTATTTCTGTCATTTCTGGTTTCCAATTTATCTTGTATATGACTCATGAAACTGTTGTCCCATGGCTTTCATTTGGATTACATAGCTGCTCATATGTAGCCACTTCAAATACTTAACCAAAATATTAAGGAAGAGGGAAATATATGAATCAGAAAAGAAAATGTTTTATGCTTTTTTTTCTTCTTTCTCGAGGATTAGTTGGCAGGGATCGGAGGCAATTTTTTTTTGCTGGACATTGCCAAGTGGCTGTTGTTCCTGTTTCTATTATGTGGCACAGAGACTCGCCTCTGATGAGAACATTTGGCACGGGAGTGAAGCGATACGGCTTCCCAAAGATTCAATCGTCAGTGCGGGGCCTGGGTGTCATTGAGTGGATTCGAATAAGTGGCTTGTCTACTGAAACCCTTCATGCGCTCATTTAGGTTATCTCGGGATCAGGACATTTAACAATCTGGAGTGGTGGTGACAACAGCAACAACAGCAACAACATTTAACCCTGTCCAAGCTTAAGATTCACAGATATATGTGTGTATAGATCTATATCTATTCATTTATAAATTTATGCAGCAGATCCTAATCAAATGATTGGTTGAAAGCGTGTATATGACCAGGCATTTATTTTGCCTAACACATAATTTTGCGTGTGATAGGTCATTAGCACCTTCATGTCAAGACAGTAACCAGGGGAGAGTTCATCATTTCATTTACTTGCAATAAGGGTAATTTATCTAATTAACAAGGATCTGCTTCATCAGTTTATAAAACAAATAATGCACATCATTTCATTTTGGGGATTAGTATAATTACCCACACTCAGTACCTTCAAAACAGTCCAAACACCCTCAGCTATTGCCTCGGGCATTGGACTGTTCCAAAGGTAAGGATTACATTTACTTTGTTTGGATAATTCTTCCTAATGCCCTCACTGATGTGTATTATTTGTGTGATACTGTATATATGCATCTGTTCCCTCAAGAGTTTTGTTATTGTTTTGTTTTTTGTTTTTTTTTGCATTATCATTTTGAAAGCTGACAGGTTACTCAAATATCAAAATGGACAGCATTTGGTATCAATGTAGCACAAGAGAGCTTCTTGTTATCAAAATCATATCAATATTTTCATTTTTCCTTGTTTTCACATAACAGCTTTTTGCCACAAGTACTGTATAATGTATTTTGTGTGTGTGTGTGTGTGTGTGTGTGTGTGTGTGTGTGTGTGTGTGTGTGTGTGTGTGTGTGTGTGTTTTGGTTAAATATCTTGACACATCATCGTTGAAATGTAATGTTGCTTCTCAGGAGTCCTGGTGTTATTCGCTCCTCTCTAATGATTTTCATTGTTTAATATTTTGCCAAATAAAAGAATGAAAATATATATTAACCCTAAACTAGGCCGGGCTATAATAGGTAGATGATAGAGCCGGGGGGGGGGGGCCTCCCAGGCCCCCCTCCAAATCTCGGCCGTCGACCGCACGATCGCGAAGAAAATTGGCACACACATTGCCTATGATGTAATCTAAAGTACCATGAAGTTGATTTTTTTTATATTATCATTTACACTAAATTATGCTAATTTATGCATAATGATGCATGAAATCAGACAATTTAGTATAAATCACTAAATAAAGCTCAAAACAGGCACATTTTTGTGTAAATATTCTTTTTAGTGTCCTAAGCAAATGTAAGAGAAAAAAATTGCGCAATCAGAAAAATTTCCTAAGTATTTTATTGTTTTTTTGAATTTCTTATGCATTTCTTTGTTTTTTCGACTTTATGTTTTTCATTGTTTTTTAGATGAAATTTGTCTGCGACATTGTTCCGAACAAGAAAATATGTTATTAATTGATTTTAATCAATAAAACCCCAAAATAATCATGCTTTTATGAAATTTGCCTGTAAACACAGTTTGCATTGAAATTGTACACGAATTCAGGTTTTTGAGCAATTTTTGGTCTGACATGCACGTGCATATTTATGTGCAACTTCGGAACCGCGCACCCGGGCATCGCAAATTTGGTGTCAAAAGATGCGGGAGACTCGAAAGAAAAAAGTCATGAAACGTCGCGGTGATAGCTTCTCGCGATAGCGATACATCGCGCAAAACGTTGGGGGGGGGGCCTTGGTGGCCCTCCCCGGCCTAGTTAGGGTTAAGAAATACAAATCAAAGCTGCCATGGTCAATGAAATGAACCCAGGACTTTCAGGGCACTCACTTTTACTCATATAGCTGTTGTGGATATGGAACACATTGTATCAAATTGTGTCCAGTCTGCAGTGTGAAAGTTTGAACAAGATTACAAGAAATTGTGGTAGAAACATTTCTAAAACTTTGCACCCCTTTAAAATGGTATGAAAATAAAAAGAAAATTTCATGGACATGCATGTGATTTATTTCCAGGCAAAGTTCTAACATATGTGATACTACTAGGTTCTTTACAAGCAGAAAGGTGACTCTATATTCCTGCACATAAATCAGAAACAACATCATGTGAATCAGAATTTCATCCCAGCTTGTTTGCTTTTCTTTCTTTTTTTAAAGATGTATGATTGTGCCAAACCTCAATTGATTTGGTTGACTTAATTCAATAGGAGGACATTTTGACGTTTGTTCAAACCAGCATACAATGTCCTCTGTCACATTTTTGTGGAATGAAAACTATGCTCCTCCGCTATTCCCTGTCTTCTTGTGATTTTCTTAGTGCATCCAGGGCAGAGATCTTCCAGTCATCTGAAGAAACACTCAGGATTATGATTTGAATGCTACATTATGAGTTATATATATATTTTATAGCGGTAATAGACCTTGTCCATTTTAGTTCTCTACTTTTGATAGCGGCTGTCAAATGAAATTTCTTGTACTAAATCTAGTTCAGTCTGATTAAACAAAAAAAAAAGACCAAAAAAAGGAGGAATACCCAGAATATCATCCAAATGATCAAATGGCAACAATAAAATTAATTGCATGTAAACAACTTTCATTTCTGGCTTAGGGATATTCTCTTCCTAGAATGAACAGTAATGTCAATTTATTCTTCAGATTGGATTTTAGTGAGTTTAGATGAAAAGGAAAGGTTTCTGATAGCAAGCCCAAATATATGCTGTCTATCTGTATCGTCCAAACTCCCCTGTACCCCTCAAGTGCCTCTAAGAACTTGGAATCTGCCACACAAACAAGATTTAGTCAAGTTTTTGTGCAGGAAGATTTGATGTGCTGTCGAGAGAAAGGAGTCTTTCAGGGCTTTGTGGGGGAAGGGGGGGATGGGGTTTGTTCCAGAGGTAGTTTGTGCAAGGCTATACCCTGACATACAGGGTAGAGAAGAGGATTTATCCTCAAGAACGGCATCGGCAGAAGTTGTATGGCATCATGTCCGCATATTGACTGGAACAATGCCAGCAGCCTAAACATATTTACACACTTCAAGGAACACAAGAAAGTGCACGGGGTTGGGGATGCCATCAGCCGCAGATTTTACACTTAGTGCTCATGGAGTCCTTACGAACAAGCCATCAGGCAGGGTCACAGGTTCTTGTTGAAATGAGATTAATCCTGTTGTTGTCGTGTTGGCTGAAAACAGCTTGTGAACTATTCCAGAAAGTCTTGTTTCAGTGCGAGTGACAACTGAAAATCAGGAGAAAAAATTCTCCTTGAACCAACAGTACTTCACATATACAGTATAGGGATCTTTAATGTGAGCTGTACTACAGCACTTGCAGTGATGTACAATTTTTGATATTCGCACATGCTGTGGCGACAGCCAGGCAACAACCAATCAGCTGGTGGCATTGTGCTCGTTTCCATGGTAACTACAACGTTTACCCATGATAAGTGTCTCCTTCTCAGTATGAAGTGGGTCCTGTACACAGCAATGCATTGTTAGTAAATGGAGAAACATCAGGAGAGACTGTGTTTTATGGAGTAGAAAGTTGAGAGGGGAAAAGAACATTAGTGTTTTTACTCTACAAGTATCTCTTGTCGCACTGGCTTTCGTCCATGCACCACAGATCTGAATGTGGATCTGTGCCATGTTTTGTATTTGTTTCCGAAGAGTGCCCTTATATTGCCTGGTCACATAAAATAGATGACTCGTATAATATCTGCGAAACTAGAGTAAGGTCATGCAATTGTGTTATGCCTGAAAATGTGCCAAAATTGTGTTTCTTTTTGTTTCTCTTTTTTTTCCCCCTTTATTTTTCTTTCGAGGAGGATACATCAGAAACATCACGTCGTGACTACTATACTGTCACGTCCAAAAGCAGTCATGAATAAGTTCATTTGGAGACTTTCCGTTAGAGTTGGCCGAATTTGGACAGCCATCAAGTCATTCCCGTCTTCCTCTTGTGTGTTCACACTTTGGTCAGCAACATGAGATAATATGTATATTCAAGACTTTTTGCACACATGTGTATGAACTTCAGGCCATCAGGAGCAGGACAGTTTACCCCCAAAGCTGTTGGGGTTATGTGCAGCCTAAAGTGCTGAAACCACCCGTGTGAAACTTTGGCCCCTGGGAGGAATAAATGCTGTGGATTTAGTACTACAGGATATCATTCACATGCTGAAAATTCTTCTTGTGTTAGTCACGTCTAGATGTCAATTCTTTGAATCCTTTATATCAGAACTCGGGGCTATACAAACTGGAATCACTAGGCCTTCTCTGTAACTATAGCTGTGAGTGAACAAAGTGTGAATAGTCCAGGGTTTATTAGGGATGTTGTATGTATTCACTATGCCTGTATCATTGATTTGTAGAGGCAGGAGGTGGAAGAGGGAACCATTCTGATCATGGAAAAAAGAGAAAATGGTTCAAGTCAGAATACCGTAAAACCAGAAATGTTTTAGTGTGCATTTCAAATTCGCGAGAGCCGATGTTCGCAAAATGAAAATCCATGCTAAAAGTCCTTGTCTACACTATATGCATTTAATGCCAGTGGCAATTTGCGAAAATTTCATGCAGCGTAAAAGGCTGTCAGCTCCAATTCACAAAAATTTCATGATTCAAATATTTCTTGCTTTACAGTTATGGGTAGTAAATGAAACTTTACTCCAGTAATATGACTTAGATTGTTCTCTTAAAGAGCCAATGAGCTAGAATGTCTTGCGATGTGTGTCAGCCATTCCAATTTGTGCATGCAATATCGCTGTGATATCAATTCATTAGTTTCTATTATTTCCTGTCTTTTTTTTTTAATAAAGTATCTTTTCCTTGAAGACAGACTATCATTCTGTAACTTGATACCACCAGGCAGCGGCTTGATAACAAGTGTTAACCCAATTCATGGAGATCCAACTACCAGGAGGGGGGAAAAAAAAGAAGAAGCTAGAACATGATCTAGGAATAACTAAAAAATTGCATCAGGAGCATACCAAAACGAATCACAGGAAAATACCACATGCTTCTTCCTTTTGATATGGATAGACAGACTCTCAGAAGAAGAGCTGGTACGGGACTAAGCAAAAATTTGCAAGTGTAAAAAGCCCTATAGAGAAGAAGGAATATGTAGAGAAGGAGGAAGATATAGAGGAGGAAGATATGGAGGAGGAGGAAGATATAGAAGGAGGAAGATATGGAGAAGGAAGAAGATATAGAGGAGGAGGATATAGAGGAGGAGGATATAGAGGAGGAAGATATAGAGAAGGATTAGGATATAGAGAAGGAGGAAGATATAGAGAAGGATTAGGATATAGAGAAGGAGGAAGATATAGAGGAGGAAGATATGTAGGAGGAGGAAGATATAGAAGGAGGAAGATATTGAGAAGGAAGAAGTGAGTGGAAATGTAGAGCTAGCTCCATGGTGGAAGTATGACTCTCGATAGGCTTACGGTGAAATACTGCCGTATTTTTGTGCGATACCTCATAATGCGAATGCTAGTACACCGCAGATTACCTCTCGAAATACCGAGGTATTAAGGGTGGTGATTCAAACTTCACATGAACTGTGAATGTGAGCCTTGCATTTGAATCATGTCATGACATACTGTACCACCCACCGCACTGCACTGCATTTTTCATATGACCTGGCACACTTCCTGTCTCCTACCTGTAGGAGATATAGATGCGTACGCGCAGTGCTTACCTCGGAGAGGTGTACTTTCTCGCCAGAAATGCGACAGTGTCTCGTGAATGAGAACCATACCGACTGAAATCCTATTGTATCTATTACTGTGGTATTTTGCCAATGAGAATGATGACACCAAATTACCTTCATATTGTATACCACAGTACTTCTAATGTGAATGTACACATCTGGTTGTAGTATTTTCACTTTCTACTACTGCACAAGCAGGTTTATAACAAGGTCACTTTGAATTTTGTGTGAACAGCCAAACTTGTTACTCCCCCTATGTATGGGGGGGGGGGGGGGGACAGATACAAATCTGACAGCTGTGTAATGAGAAAGTTGTATGACACACAAATTGCTTCAATAGAATCACAATGGAGAAGTGTTTGGATTGAAAAATCAGTTTGCAGCATATGGAGGAGGGGGACTCAAACAGGTGCATGATTTTACAGTGGACTTTCCACCAATCAGATTTGGCTCATTGAGGGGGAACACCCCTTCACGATTCAAGTTGATTACAATATAGGTCTAAACAGGGCATCATCAAACACACACAGCAGTGGGGCTTTCAAATTGAATAATAACACAAGGAGTTTCACAAATTCTCTTGAACCAGGCCATATCTGTTATGATGACATATACATCCAGACCTGCTCTAGTGACCACTTTGTCTGTAATGACCACCTTCCCATAGTGACAACCTGAGAACCCCCAGTAAAGAGAATGTGTAGTAATAAGAGCCTGTATATAGCAAACCACCCGCTTGACACAACCAGTAACCACATATTTGATTTCTGCTGGACGACTGAAAAGTGTGAAGAATGACGACGCAATCCTTCAAGCTTGATAAGTTTACTCTGATTGATTTTTTTTCTTTCAAGAAAGTATTAGATAAAACCCAACAGCCCTTTTCAGGACAAGCAACCCCCAACGGCTAATCAGTGCCTTGTAACCCAAATGTCTTTCCACGATACCATGTAACCCTAGCAAACCCTTTTTAGGACTAGCAGACCCACTGGTCTTTGCCAAAGTTCACATGACACCGAGCGAGAAAAGTCCATTTTGTACTCTTCGTATTGCATATAAGTACAACTCGGCTAATCCTCGCATGCAAGAAATAAAGTCAATACAAATTTTGATATGAAAATTGTCAACATATGACTCACACATACAAACACAGTAACTAATTGAAATGAAAGTGAAAGAGTATCAAAATTCAAAAAGAAAGCACACAGTTGGTATGTGAATGGTAATCTAGTTACAGAAATCTGTCGAATCTCCCATTAAACACAAAGATTAAGTTAGCTCCATTGAGACTCCATTCTCTCTTCGGGCCTATCGTGCAAAAATAAACTTACAGTTAATGATTTTTATTTTTTGACAGGGTAGAAGAAATCAATGCCAATTTAAAGTAGCTTCATCAACTTATTTCTAAAATCATCTTTACCCTGTTGTTACAACTCTGTAATTATCATATTGATACACCAAATAAAATGTCTTGGTGTTTGCTATGTTATTGCGGGAAAGGGAATATATATACACATTGGGGGCTTTAAATGGAATAGCATGCATCTACCCCTTCATGGAGGTAGAATATTACTGATCGCATCAATGCCCCAAATCGAACGGGCAGTGGTTGGTTGAGCTCCAGCCATTTTTCCGTAGCAACCAGCCCCTCGATTGCCCGGTGCCTGCCATTATCAATGCGTGGCTTGGCAATTCTTGAACCGAATATGATTTGGACCCTGAGAGCGAGAGACAGAGAGAGAGACAGACGGACAGACACTAAACAAAACCTGTAGCAAATATTCAAAAATAACTGAAGAAATGTTTGCAGGCAATTAGATTGTATTCATTATATAGAAAAAAGGCACAATGACACTGTAGGGCCTATGCAACATTTTTTTTTTTGTATTCATTTCCTTCAGTTCAAGCCTCATGGATACTACACTCTCTGAGAGTTTGTCTTACACAACAGTGATATTCAACAAACAATATGGCAAAGAAATGCATGTGCACTACAAACCTTGAATACAATAATGCACCCGATTAAATCTTTTGCACTCTTCTCCACCCAGATTTATTGCGTACTGCAACAACCCCCCCCCCCCCTTTTGTACATGTTCGATTTCGAAAGCAGGGACTGCCGGTTTGAAACGTGCATGCCTGCCTCTAGTGGCAGTGACAGCTAATGATGTAGAGGAATTTGCCAGATATCCAACTGCAATGTCATCTGTAAATGTCATTTGGCATTGATATGGCATTGATTTGCCACTGCCTGTATTCATGTCTTTGTTTGTACGTGCATAATTACATATTCAGGCCACACAAATTACATTGCAGGCTTGTCATTAGGAGCTGGCATTATGCACTGACATTTCAGCTTGATGTGCAATTATAATACATATATCAGGATCGAGTAAAGGTTTCAATAGATATCACCTTGATACCACAATCTTTTTTTGGTTCGTGTAATGAAATATGCAATACATTTTTGTGAATGAAATAAACTTCCAACATAATTTCCTGAACCAAATACCTATCCATCTGGTAGTAGTTGCCGATGAATCTGACGATGGTTTGATAATGTCGTTTGCAAATCTACCAGAAAGAAATACAGGAAGAAAACAGGTTGCATTATTAGTGAGGTATACAATAAGGGAAATAGAAAAAAAATACATATATATATATATATATATATATATATATATATATCCATTTTTTTTTTCACACAGGTATAGCAACCAATTAATCTGTAAGAGAAAAAAATGTAAGATTTCTTATGGTAAATGAATCTTTTATTTGTCTGGTATAGCCAACAGTGCGTTCGATTTCAAACATAAATATTCTTTAGCAGGCATTCACAATTCTATTTAGGTGATCCGAGTATCCTCTCGGATCACCTTCTGTATCTGTACGGATTCTTTCTTCTTCTTCTTCTTTCTTTATTTCTCCCCAAAAGTTGTGCAGAGGTTAGCTCAGAAAGTGCTATGCCTATCAAGTTCAAACTTACACCATGTATGTATCGTGTCCCAAAGACGGCAATCGAACTAAAATCAAAGTGATCAGTCGACCGTGACGTCACTATGACGTCATTATATGAAAACACATTCTCAATCATATCTCATTAATGGAATGGAGTTTTTCAATGAAATTTACGTCACATAAATTTCAAGTTAAACGCATTCTACTCATATTCTCAAAATTCATCTATATCTTAAAACGTGCGCGTACGCGCGCGTTGAATTATTTGTATGCTCAAATCGAGCTCAAAAATTTTTTGCACACGTTTCAGACCATTTGGAGCATTTTTTGAAAAATTGAAAAAATCGGACGGACGCGTACGCGCGCGCATATACGCACGCACAGCTCATATGCAATAGAAATTTCCAATTTTTTCACACGGATCGGATGTCTGTAATGTCAAGATATATTTCTACCAAGTTTCAAGTCAATCCGACTCAATATGACGTCATACGGGCCCGTCAAAGTTGAAATTCCGCGCGCGCGTCAATGGCGATATACAGTGCAACTATGCCAAAAAACCGATGATTTTAAATCTGATTTTACTCGTCAGGATGGACGGTGACCCCCCATTTTCTTTACATATTTTGAAAGCTGATGAGTTGTACATGTCATTTCATGGGCTGGCTATGCTGACAAAATGATTAAAAAATATCAAATTTCTTAATAAAGTAAAAAAAGTAAATTTTCAAAATGACGTCATCAAATTTCAAATTCACTCGAACGTATCTCACTCGAATTTCGCCAATTTTCACCCAGATTTCAGTATGTTGTAGCTTATGAAATGTTCTTTCATTAATGTAAAGACAAAATTTTGATTGGATGACGTCATCACCTCGTAAAAATGGATTGAAAGTATCCTTGTAAAATTTGACCAGTTTACGTGTTATCTCTATGGGAGAGCAGTTTTTCTGGCAGTGAAAATTGACATGACTATCTTTTTCGAGTACTAGCTCACTTATGCTTCGGTGAATTTTTCCCAGATTTTATTATGTTGTAGCTGAGACTTTGGGCTATCGTAAGTGTGCCCTCTATTTTTTCATACGACGTCGGCATCACGTCGAAAAACTTGGTTGAAAAATGGCACGTGGCTTCGATGTAACGTCATTTTGCTTAATACACAGGGCCTATGGAGCATGAAATAGGTCATTGCATAGCGCATCCGACTCGTAATCCTAAGGTCCCTGGTTCGAGGCTCACCCCTGCCAATATTTTTTTAAATTTTTTTAAACACTTTTTTTCTTCTTTTTCTTTAGTTAGTCTTAATCTCCTTTCCTAACTTTATCTTTTTCTGATTTTTTCATGCTTCTCCTTCAAATTTCTATAAAAATAACAATTTTTTCTTTATTTTTCTTTCTTTCTACTACTTTCTGTGCAATAGATGAACAACAACAATGGCTATTAATCCCATATTTTGCACATGATTTGTTCATGTCACGTACATTATTTCATATGATAACAATTACTTGATCGGACACCATCTTGGGTATGTAAATTAGGGTCAAAGGTTATAAATGTTTCATCCTGTATCTTGGTGAATACATGTCCTATCTCTCCCATATTTTGCACACGCAAAGACCATGTTATAAGAATCATTTCACAAAATAACCACTTTTTGCTCAGAAGCCATCTTGTCTGTGCAAATTGGGGTCAAAGGTCATATGTACTTCTTTCTTTATCTTCGTTATGACGTGTTATCTCTATGGGAGGGAATTTTTTTAAATGTGACAATTGACAATGATTGTCTTTATCGAGCACTAGCTCACTTACCCTTAAGTGATTTTCTCCCAGATTTTAATATGTTGTAGCTGAGACTTTACGCTATGGAGAGTGAGCCTTCGATTTTTCATACAATGTCGGGATCATGTTAAAAACTTGGTTGAAATTAAAGCTTATCTTCGACGTATTGAGATATTTCTTTCTTTGTGCAACTTTATTTGCAATAACTCAAGAAAAACAGCCCCTACCACCTCCATGTTTTGCACCTGTTTAGTTCATGTCATGTACATTATTTCATAAAATTACAACTACTTGATCGGACACCATCTTGGGTATGTAAAATAGGGTCAAAGGTCATAAATGTTTCATCTTGTATCTTGGTGAATACATGTCCTATCTTTCCCATATTTTGCACACGCAAAAACAATATTGTGAGAATCATTTCACAAAATAACCACTTTTTCCTCAGATGTCATCTTGGGAGTGTAAAGGTGGGTCAAAGGTCATATGTATTTGTTGCTGTATCTTCATTATCTAGTGTATACAGAATTAGTACCAAAGATGGCAGACATGACTCCCTTTTCTAAATGAGAATCCAAACATGATACGGCCAATGTCTCTAAACACAGATGAAACCTGTATGGTCATGCCTATTGCGATCATGATTCGAATCATAGATTAAAAAAAAATCGGATCACCTTAATTTGTCAGTAATGACAAATTACAATCTCTAGTTCGAATTTGTCAGCATACATAATCACAAATACAGTAGAAGTAATGCATTTTATAACACATGTAGCAAAGTTCAGCCAGTTCTCTTTGGAAAAAAAAATTGGTAGCTACACTGTATATTAGTAGTGCTTTCCTGCAATGTAGTCCTTGGCCAGGGTTATTGTTCTTTTCTGCTCTTTTCAAAAGTTGATACTTACAGCCAGACTTAGTTCTCCAGTGATATGATATGTGGGTTCTCATTCAGTTCATGATCTGTCATTTTGAATAAACTTTTGGCAGTTTCTGTGCACATCAATTGCAAAGAACTAGACTTGGGATTTGATGTTAACCTGTTGAAGACGAATCCCAAATATTCTTCTGCAGGTGTCTATGAGAAATGTGTGTTGTAGCAAAATCAGACCGTCCTCAACGGGTGAATGACAGAAAAGCTACAAAACTGTTTGTTCTCTCTAAATATGTTTCCGAAAGCTCACCGTCTGTATCAAGTGATCAAATGAAATAGTTCCATCTTGGAAACTGATGATCTGATAAAGTGCAGAGAAGGTACCTGTTGCCATGGTAGGCAAGCCTCTTGCCACAGAAATGCTTGAAACTTGATGATATTGATACCCTTTATGATGATCACATGCATCTGTCAACTGGTTTTTTGTTGTAATATATAACTATATTATTGTATGATGGGCCGCAACGTGAGAAAAGGGCCCTTAGGGCATAAAATACCGAAAATGAGTTTTCATCACCACATTGTAGAATGAACTCTGACATTTTTAGATGTGCAAACCATTCTCTGAAATTTCACTCCTAAATGCCTGATCCTTTTTTGCGCGTATTGGTTTGTTAAACTTCCGCGCCGTTTTATGGCATTTGCACGCGACAGCGCTAAGGCCCTTTTTCTTGTGTCGCGGCCCATATGAATCTTTTATGTCAATGATAAGAAAATATGTTTCTGAAATGAAAATTGTGTGTGTTTTTTTGTTTGATTTATATGCTCAATCATAATTGGGGTTGGGTTTATATTTTTTTTGCTTGTAAATAATGTTTCATTTTGTTCTGTTTGTTTGGGTTTTTTGCTGTGTATCAGTACGTTCTTTGATCTGCAGAAGTGGGCAGCCTTGTTGTTGCTTGAGGAAATAATATTATGGTCGATTCGGAGTTAGAATATGTCCTTTAGATTGTGCACAAGTAAAGTGGCTGTGATTTTGCCCACATGCTAGTCAGAAGAAATCAGTCAAGCATTCGTTCTGTGGTTCAGGAAAAATATTCTCCCCGTTAGGTCCTTCTTGTAATACAATGTAATGCATGCCGTGTGTTCACCAGGCCCAGTTTCCTCTGGCGAGGTTTGCGAGGCGAGTGGAGTCTCGCTACAGATGTGAGTCCTTCTCAAGAGTTCATGCTGGGGTTCATGCAGCCCGCGGGATTGTTTAGATTATGATGAAATTGACGATAGCACCATGGCTGTTTATTGTTTTTTCTTTCTATCTATAAAAATTGGCCAGTGAATGGTGTTGCAGTTGGTCGACCCTGGCAAGAATAGTGCAGGAGAACTGGTGAATTTTACACCTCTGTCTTTTAAAAAGAGTTGTCGAGTACAATTTTTGTTTTTCGCTATGAACAATCGGAATATGATTTGCTCCTTGTTTGAAGGAGTGAATCATAGCAGCATGTGTTCAACAGAATTTATTAAAGTGAGAATCCACTCCACATTTCAGTTGACTTTGTTAGAAAGAAAAAATGAAATGAACAGAACAGGGAAAGTTCGTGATAAAATCTGAAGTAAAAGAAATAAAAAGTTATTGAATTGAAGGTACATAACTGCCATCATTTCTCTGAAAACGAAATCACCCCAAACATGTGTCAACTCTGATAATCACATGTTCTTCCCTTCAGTGTACAGTTGAAACCCTTCCAAGCAATTCTATGCAGATATCTATGTCTCTTGCTTTACTTTCAATTGGAGACTATGCCTCTCTTAGGGCTTATCATATAGAGGCAATTTGAGTGTTATTTTCCTGTTTTGGCATTAATATTACTCTTCTTTTCATATTTCTCTCTTTGTGCGGCCAGAATGTATATGAAAACTGTCACTAAGTCTTCGGAGGACACATAAACAGGAAATGAAATATAAATGTTGGCCATACAAGAAAATGCTGTGGCAGAAAGAAAACAGTTTGTTTCAGGTGGGTATATAGCAATGCGACAGATGTGCCCAAGTCTGTAAATGAAAGTGGAGCCAAGTTTGATGGGGGAGAGGGAAGGGGTACTCTATGGTGGGGAGAAAAGGGGGAAATTCCCCAGTTAGGTGATCTAGGGTAACTCTTCACTTGTAATACAAAACGTACTGTGTCACCTTTATTAGTGAGATTTCCTTCCAGGAGCTAACCCTAATTCAAAAGGACAGAGGATAAAGTCATTTTCTTTTAACTATTAAAACCTGGAGCCATCCTCTTGGTGTAGGGAAATTATGCAAATAGATTTAAAAAAAAAACAACAACATTATTTCCCAATTGTATGAATAAAGACAGCATACTTCACATATTTATTTGGTAATTTTTTTTTTTTTTATGTCTGCAGACAATTATGCAGAAATAAAAGCAATCAGTATGTAACTTTCTTGGTCAAAGTGTAAGCACTTAACAACATGTTGTCCCAATTATTCATATTCATGTCAGCAACCTTTAATCCATCTAATACTTAGCTGGTTTTACAGTTTCCTCTACATTTGGCTCATTTTCCAATCTTTCAATGTTTTATAACATTGAACTTGGCAGTAATGTTTCAGTTTTCCTTCCTTCAACTGTTTTGTTTTGTTTTTTTAATCACTATAGTGATATCATAGCTGTATCAAGACTCCAGTTACAGTCTTTAGCTGGTACCCGGAAATTCATTGTGACTCTTTGCATCTTTTTTCACGATTATATACGCACATCGAAATTAGACCAAAAACTAGCTTGCTTACATCAAAGACCAAGAAACACTGAACAGATCACATGTAGGAAAAACTGAAGGTCAAATTTCTTGGTCAAGGTCATAATCTTATACTTCACATTTTGTCAAGTGCCTCAAGAAGCATTTGATGAAATTAGACCGTTTTCATAAAAGGATTGACAGGGTAACTCGATGGTTTGATGTTTTGAGTGGGCTGCC
Source organism: Diadema antillarum (assembly GCF_040938485.1). Taxonomy (NCBI): domain Eukaryota; kingdom Metazoa; phylum Echinodermata; class Echinoidea; order Diadematoida; family Diadematidae; genus Diadema; species Diadema antillarum. The sequence goes on along the minus strand of NW_027270998.1, from coordinate 1,573,703 downwards.
ATACGTCTTAGGTCAGAAGTCAAGACTGAAATGTAGCGGATCATTTTCGTATCTTATAGAGGGGGGATATAAATCATAAAACATTTGAAGAAAAAGTGTCCACTCGTGGTAAATTCAGGCTTATTGAATAAAGAGAACAGGTCTAAATTTAGGTGCGATTCTCATATTGCTTCATGCATCGTCAGATAGCATCAGAAGTGTGCCATAAAATTTGTCATTAAAAAGCACTACATGTATTTACAATTTGCAGATGAAACAAGAACCCAGCTTTAGTGCTTCTAAAAATTGCTAACATGTGAGATTGGGGTAGGAACAACCAATGTAAAACTGTTGATCAATACAATAAATGTTAAGTATTTTTGAATATACAGAATGTAAACAATAATTTTATTAGAATTATTTCTGGAATTAACCATCTACAGTTACGGTTTATTATACCCCCGCCAAACGAAGTTTGAAGGGGGTATATAGGAATCAGCGGACGGTCGGTCGGGCGGTCGGGCGGTCGGGCGGTCGGTCGGGCGGTCGGTCGGGCGGTCGGTCGGGCGGTCGGTCCGTTGCAAATCTTGCGTCGCGAACTACTTCCTCAGTTTTCAACCGATTCCCATAAAACTTGGCACAGATGTGTGCCTTGGGTTGTAGATGTGCAAGACGTATTTTTTGACAGTACCCAAAAGTACGTTGCCATGGTAACGGCATATTATGGGCAAAAATGGGTACAAATCTTGCGTCGCGAACTACTTCCTCAGTTTTCAACCGATTCCCATAAAACTTGGCACAGATGTGTGCCTTGGGTTGTAGATGTGCAAGACGTAATTTTTGACAGTACCCAAAAGTACGTTGCCATGGTAACGGCATATTATGGGCAAAAATGGGTACAAATCTTGCGTCGCGAACTCCTCTGACAGTTTTTGATCAATTTTTATGAAATTAGGTACAGATGTTCATCTGAATATGTTAATGTGCAAGACACATATTTCCGCAGTGGCAAAAAGTGCGTTGCCATGGTAACGGCATGTTATTGGTAAAATATAGGGCAAAATGCTTCATGGCAAAACTGCTTCATCAGTGTTCTTCCAATTCTCATGGAATTCATATTGAATGTTTGTCTTAGGATATAGGTCAGCATGACACATTTCTTGACAGTGACAAAAAGTATGTTGCCATGGTAACAGCTCACATATTATGAGCCAAAATGATGGAAAATTTTGTGTTGCAAACTACTTCCTCAGTTTTTGCCCAATTTCCATGAAACCTGGTACAGACGTGTGCCTTTGGTTGTAGATGTGCAAGACGCATTTTTCGACAGTACCCGAAAGTACGTTGCCATGGTAACGGCATATTAATGGCAGAAGATCATGGAAAGATCTTGCGGATTCAACTACTTCCTCAGTTTTTTGACCAAAGCTTATCAAATGTTGTTTTGACCAAAGCTTATGAAATGTTGTTTGACGGGGGTATAACCAGTCGCTGTAGCGACATTTCTAGTTGAGAAAAATAGTGATATCTCCTTATATTTTAGGCTTTATTGCATATTTGTTATATGGTAGGATGTTTTGTGATACAACTGACCTACACATATGAATCAAATGTGATAACTCGAACATTTTTTAAATCGCTGCTCACCACGTATCAATCATACACACCATAGCTGAAGTGAAGAGAGACAGGTAGAGATGTATCCTTTGAGCATGTAAAAAACAAATCCAAAAAAAAAAAAAAAAAATCATTTTTGTATATCATTCTTCTATCAAAGTGACTCTTCGTTGAATAAAATGTTGAATTGAGACCTCCAAAGAGTCGTACAACCCCACGGAGGCCATTTTGGACACAACGTGAGAGAATGCCATGGGAAAAAAAAGAAAAGATAACAAAAGGAAGTCAGGTAATGGTTTGGCAAATTCGGTGCTGCTGCAAGATGGGAAGATGAGGTCTGTGGATGCACCAGGCCAGCGGCATTTTCGGCATTTACATTTTGCAAATCTACTGTTCCCATATGAGTTCACCGGGCCGTGATCCTTTGAGCCCCGTCCAGCTCAGAATTCGCCAGTCGTCGCCTTATACCTCTGCAGTAGCTGGCTCATCTGCCCTGAGGTGTTGCGTCAAGTCAACGGATTGGAAGCTTGCCTGGCACATTTCACTCACAACCCCCCCCCCCCTTCCCCAGCTCCCCCGTTATTTCTACTCTCCAACCCCCTCCCCCTTTCCTCTTCCTTCTATCAACTTATCTGTAGCCATCACATTCAATTTTTCATTTCATCCACACAGCTGTCAAAAATTTTCTTTGTAGCACAAGGAACCACCTTTGGCTAAGTAGAGCCATGCTCAGCTGCAGGATTTTGGAGTATTATTTGAAGCAGGTTCTTTGGTTTCCTACTTTTCATCAGTTTGTTTGGCACGTTATATTCTCACATATTATTTGGTCATGGTCCAAGTTGTTATTAGAGATACTATACATGTATGGTTTGTTTATTTATATGTCTATTTTTATGCATTGTGAAATGATAAACCCATAATCAATCACAAATTTGTCATAGGATAATGTATTACAAGTGATGACACAAAGAAATAAAACGAAAAAGTAAAATGTCAAACCCTACATGACAAGTCACTGTGATACCTAGAAACCATTAGCCCTCCACGCACCCATTAAGTTTTCAACCAGTGCCAAGGTGCTTTAATATCTTCATGTGCCAAATTTATTTGGAGAGTTCAGACAAATAACAATAGTTGACTCCAGCAATATGATTTCATAGCAGGCAAGCGAGTGATGCATGTAGCTTGGATTTGAGGGGGATGACCTAAACAATGAAATCAGTTTTGCACGCTTGGTGCTTCAAAACAACGTGCCAAGATCAACAGGCATGGATAGTGACTGTGTGCTGTTCCCCTGTGCTTGGAAACATGACCTTGGTACTCCATCAGCGTGGAGTAAACTTCTCACTTCCTTTATTTTGATATTGATTCACCAAGCCCAAGAAATCACAATTAAATTTTACTATATGTATATCATTTTAGCGTTTTATGGGTCGTTTTCACACCTATCAAGAAACGTAATTGCAAAATTACAAACACGATTGTAATTACGATTTGAATCATTGTCCATTCACGGTTTTGCGGATTCTGCGGTTTTGAATTTCAGAGCAAGGAGGGCAGGTTTGGCTTCTTGCCGAGTTTCCATCGATTATTCTTGAGCTGTAGGTAGCGCGCGCTTTGACTGCAGTGTGAGCATTTGAGGAGCGTGGTCTTTCTGCGGAAGTGGTTTAAAGGTCACCGTAAGGTCAACCCCAAAACGTGATTGGAAGTCAATCGGTTCACACGACTGTTTCGTTCTGTATTTCTGGCAATAAAACGTGATCAGAAAACACCTCCAGACCTTCATTTGAAACACGATTGGAATTATGATTCAAATCACTCTTTGTGATTCCAGTTTGCATTCACCTGGCAAGAAAGCTTCAGTTGAAACACAGTTCTATTCTTGTGATGAGTCATTGCAATTGTGTTTGAAATTATGCAATCTCAGTACATGTGAAAGCGAGGATAGATAGAACATTATTTTCATCGAAACATTGTTAAAAAAAGAATACAAATCTCTAGATCACTAAATTTGTTTCTGATTCCTGAAATTGGCATCACCTTTAAGGAGTTCAAAGCTAATGCCTTTCTCAAATAGTCAAAATTCCTCTTGTTTTCTGCTACCTTTTTTTTTTTATTTAATGAATTTAACCAGTTCCATCCCGTTGTCATCCAATACAGGATACACTATAAAATTTTGGGTTGCAAAAAAAAAAAAATAATAATGAGGACAAAAAAGATAACTTCTGCAGCAAAACAATAGCAAGGATTGATGGGTTAAAACAACAATCATCACTATTTCACAATTATATGGTGAAGCCTTTTGTTTCTGCTAAATTATTAAAGCTAAAATGTAGTTCTCAGAAGGGCTCAAAATTAATTTTCCACCATTTGGAATTTGGTTGCAACACATGGAAAGGGTCTACCAAGAAGCTTACCTGGCTGACATGATTTGCCAGCATGATGGGTTGCTCTGGAGTATTTCAAGATCAAAAGTGTAGAATAATTTCCATCATAGTATGTGACTTTTATTCCAGGAGAGCCCTCCCCGTTCAGCATTGTGGAGAGATGGAACATTATGTGATGATTGATCGTGCTCTAGCAATTGTGTTTTCCAACAAGCTCCATCACTCTAGCTGGGACGATCAGTGAGTACTGCTGTTGCTCGATTTGACGATTATGGATAATTGGCCAATACTTTATATTTTTGTCTAACCCAACTGAAATTGTGTTATAACAGCATCATTTCATACATTTCTAGTGCCTTTGTGTACATTACATTGCAAAAACAATAGTTCTTCACTTTAAAAACAAACGAACCTTGTTGGGGGGAAAGTCTATGAAAATTGTACATGCCAGGTTTATGTTACACTGTCCATAACAGAAAAAAAAAAAGACATGAAAACAGAGAAGTATTTTTCATTTCCCATCTCAAATACCGAAAACGAATCTGATCCAAAATCCACACATTATGCCATTGTGATACCAGCCAACATCTTCAGAGGATGTTCATTTGAAACTTGGAAAGTTTTCAAGAGCAGACTGTTAAAAGGATTGTGTGAATGTGATAGCCTATTTTTAGCTCATGGAAAAATTCTTTATATATTTGCACATTACAAGATTGCTTGAAAGCGTCAAGTGGTACATGCATTATTGTATGTAACAACATCAAACCGTGCAAAGCTATTGCCAACCCCCATGTTTGTTTGTAGTTTGTGTGTTTGTTTAGCTTTTTTTTTTTGTTAGGTTCCCTGGCAAATAATGTTTGTAGGATGTTAAATGATGTACGATCGCAGGGTCATTGTAGCATGAAATATTCAAAGCCACACAGGGCAATCACCATACGCCATTCAATTTCCCTTGACAATTGGATTCAAAATAGAAACATTCACAGTCGGTGCCCAAGATATAGAAAGCATACCCAAAAAGAACCCTAATGATGTACATTTTGAAACGTTACACCGTCATAGTGATATTTGACGCATGCCTTTGGAAAACTGGACAATATTGTTCAACTTCATTGTCTAATATTCCTGCATCTTTCTTTTTTCTTTTTTGATCGGGGAGGGTTGGCTGAGAAATGCATGGCCTTACGGCACGTGACAACTCCCTTTAACTATCTCATTACTTGAGGCAAACCATTTGTCCATACATCCAATTGCATTTTGAGTTTGTGGTCGTCAGAGAGTTGGAGAAATGGCGTGATATATTCAGATGAGCTCGGTGTCGATGCTCTGTACAAATAGCAGCTGACTCCTGCAGCCCTTTGTTCGTGTCTCCCAGCGATATTTCACCCCAGAGAGATATCGTCTTACACGTGTCCTGCCTGGAGGGAAACGGAGGAAGTATTTGATAGGCTTTTAATCAAACAGGATGTCGGAATTTCTATTTGTTGATGGAATCTGATGAATTTGATAATAAAAACAACCAAAAAGGAAAAGGGAAAAAAAATCCTCACCGAATGCGACTGAATTATATGGGGGGGGGGGGGGGGGGGGGTAAGGCACACTGAATTCAAGGACTGAGGTCATATCATTTATGCTCTCCGACTTGTATTTGGATCCATCAGAGTGGAGATTGGATCATGAGATATGCTTTATTATTATGATTCATGAATGATGACATGAGATCAGGAAAACAAGTTCAGACTTTTTTTTTCAGTGAGATGACAAAGATATGATCTCTTGTACAAAGTGCTTTCTAGATATTTAAATGATCACTATCAAAAATCTATATAATTGATCATAAAAACTGAAAAGGGGCTGGGAACAGCTCTTTTTTTTTTCATTGAGGCAATTCTCCATAAGGTCATGTCAGAGCATTTGATAGGCATTTTGTAGCTGAATATGATGATTTAGAGTCTCTGTAAAATCACTGCATTTTTTTAATCAGAGTGCATAATGGTAAATAAAAATATGTGTGAAGAGAATTAGAATACAGCAGATAGCAGATTTGGATACATATTTTAAACTGTGAACTGATCTTCAAGCTTCTTTCACACAAAAGGACAGAGAGTTGATTTGATTGCATTACATACAGTGAGGTACTTGTGAAAGGGATCAGGTTTACATTTTCATTTGGTTATTACTTTATACTGCTCACCTGATAAGGGTTGTTTATCCTGCAGGCATGTCGATCCAGGTCAGTAACATACGCCCAATGAGTACCTCTTAAAATAAGCTGTTTTGTATGTTACTCTATAAGGATTATGCAATACCTTGAGTTATTGTTGTTAAATTAGCAACACAACCGTATCGTATTGCCCAGACCCGTGCCAACTGTTGTGGGTGATAAAACTTAATGTGACTGCCAGCACGTTTGATGCATCCTGTGCGCTAACTTGAGGTAAGATCTTAGGTAAGCAATCTCATTTTGAACTTACGCCCCACAAATGCAGGCCCCATTTTTCGTTCGCATTTCATATTTATCTCAACATTCATGGTCAGCTTTTCTTTCATGCTGTCCCACATTTCTTTGTCAAAGCCAAAGAATTAGGTTTTCACCCTTTTTATTGCATCCATTCAACCTCTCAAACAGAGAGAGGGAAAAAGACTTTTCAGTGGATACAAACAAGACTTCTCTTATGCATTGTAAATGCCACATTAATGTCATGACTTTACGGGGTAGTGTATAACAGTCGGGTATAGATTCATTTGCTAAATGCTAAAGGGCGTCTCCAATAAACACAATATATGCTCATCGTAGTTCAGAATTCTTGTAGTAAAAACCAGCCATAGATAGTCATTACTGCATTTCCTTATGAAGGTTATGAAAAGAAATCATATAAATCTGTCTAGATTTACTCCGTGCCAGAACACTGTTTTGAATACAACCAGCAACATGAGAGTCATTTTTGCATAAACTTTGCATACAATGTAAGAACTTTGAGGGGAATTTTTGAACCAAATAACGGTTCAATACCTTCATCACCCTTTTAAACCGTATTTTCCGTCACTTTCATATGAAATAGCTCTATACGCTACTTTGAATAAAGCCAAAAAGGCAATCCTGTGATGAAATTGAATATTAACATTTTCAATTGTTTTCTGTGATGTCAGTTTTTATTAGAGGCCAATAATGTCATATTTTAGAAATCTCTTACTGATTATTTCGTTGTTGTTTTTTAAAAGCCTCTGATAACTCATTTTCCCATAAGATATGATGTCAAATTTTTTTTTTTTGCTCCTATGAATAATACATAACAGTGCGCAGAAAGCTACAGGCACGGTCAAATAGTGGCTGCGTCGTGCTTGCAAAAGTTCCCAATTATCTTCTTAGCAACAACGATGGGAGAACATGCTATGCAACTGGACACACATAATTATAGCAATACTGTCTGAATGGAGGTGAACCAGCAACAGCTAGCAACAAAAATGAACCAACAAAAGAAGGAAAAATGACTGCCATAAAATGCAAGCATTCCCCCCAAAAGCCGATCAGAGACTTTTATGAGGGGAGGAAATGATCAAAATCACAAGAGACAATGTAGAGGAATCATGTGGCTATTTTGAGACCCTCAATGATCTTAATTGTATTATTCGGGTCCAATGCATTTCTGTGTCGGTTCTTATTTCATGCATACAGACTCTATGTGATAGACCTGCCTGCATCCCCCGTATTCCGCTCCACTGGCATTCAGGATTAAAGGGAAATTCCAATCTTTCATTACAGGTTTATTCTAATGAGAACAATAGTCAAAACTTCCGTAAAGAGTGAATAAAGATTGAGAAGTTACTTCTAATGTTGAATTATGTTTTTGCAAAACAGAATTGTGGGTCATGCTCTCCTATATGCACATTAGATAAAGCTATGATACTCTTGCCTCACAAAAATGCCTCATAAAAAACATGAAATCACTTTCTCTGGCGATAATGCAGTAACTTTGTTCCCACCCCTTTCCATAGCTTTGCAAACCGGCATTGCTAAGTTGTGAAAACTCTGGAACAGTTTGATTAGAAGGCTATCACATCTTCCTCCTAAAATTCATGTCAGGAAAAAAGGAAATTTGGTGAAACTTTGTGCGCGAGCAAATCAAAGTACTATAAGCTCACTGCCACTTAATCTAATGAGCGTCATCCTCACCACTTTTCATAAAGATATTCAAAACTCCAAAATGGTGGAACTTGTCCTCTAGAATGAAACATCTCTTGCTCTGTTTGTTTGATTTCACTGTGTTTAACAAAATCTCGGAGGATGTGGAGCGAACTGATGGTCTACTTTAATGAAGCAGGTGATTAAAGTTTATGGTGTTTTGCAAGTCTACTTTAATGGGGATATCAACCTAATGGCTGCACAGCAACATGACGGTTGTTTGCAAAGCGTTTCATCAGTGCGATAAAATTTGAGAGTTATTCATCTGGATACTGATCAGAGTGAGGGTTGCAGTGGGACTGATGAAGAACTACTGGTAATCATTCATGTTATCATCCCCCAAAGTACCATAAGACAGCTTAAATATGCATGGTGTTTCTTGAAGGTGTGGTTAGAGAAAATGTAATATTGATAATTTTTCTGTCAATATTTGTGCCTCTCAGGTAAAATGTGTGTCGGCTTTGAAGTTTGTAGGATTAATACTTGATGAAAATGTTACCTGGAATGCTCATGTAAATAACCTTTGTAATGTGTTGGCAAAGAATATTGGTGTTATGTATAAATTAAAGTCAATGCCTAAAGTGTTTTTAAAAATGATTTATAATTCAATTGTTTTACCACATTTGTCATACAGGATCATAATTTGGGCAATGCATCAAAAACCCAGTTGAACAGAGTTTGTGTCTTACAAAAAACGTGCAATACGTATTGTACACCATGCTTCATATCTTGCCCATTCAAAACCAATCTTTCATTTGTATAAGATGCTGCAATTTTATTATATTTATCTTTTACAGTTGGGTATTTTTATGTATTTATGTTACAAAAAGTTCCTTCCAGAATCCCTTTTAGATTATTTTTTCGCTAAACAGCACTATCCATAATTACGGAACAAGAAATTCTGCAAACTATCATCTATATCACGTGCGCACCTCATTTTTCAAAAATTCAGTTATATATCAGGGCCCTCATATATGGTATTCTATCCCTAGAGAAATTAGAGCATCAAAATCTATAAATTCAAAATTAAATATAAACACTTTTTATTGGAAGATTACAAACATAGTTAATTCAAGGCGTATTTTTGTTGTTGCTGTTTTCTGTGTTGTTATCGTCCATACCTCCGTAGTTTTCTTTCGTAATGATTGCATTGGTTTGACTTGTTCTGTTTTGTCAATTTAACTGACTTTTTTTTTTCTTAAATCTGTCAAAGGTATGTATGTTACAGTAAAATGGGTCAGCTACTCACAAGGGCTTTTCCTTTCTTGCTGCTTCCCCCACCAATGGCATTGTCTCTGTATGTAGTCATACCGCCACATTATCTTTACTTTTATGTCGTATGTCTGATGTATTTTTCTCTTTTTGTATCTCATTTTGTACGTTCATGTTTTATTGTATGCTCTGTATATTTTTAATACTTGGTGCAAAATAAATTAAACTGAAACTGAAAGATTAAAAACATTTGCTTTTCCTTGGTGCAGCTGGAGCAAGCAAACACTTTTATAGAATGGGTCGAGAGAATCCTGGAATCTCATTGGTCGAGAGTCATCTATCAATTTTTAATGGCAGTATGCTAGATCACTGGATATAGATGCAGTAAACATTTTGTTGCACATACTTGTAAAAAAGAGTTCGCACACTTAGCAAGCATTTGCGCACTTGGCAAGAGAGGGCTTACCGTACCCGCATAGACTGGGGATCGCGCACTTGGCAAGAAATGGCTAGCCATGCATCAGTAGAAATTTCCATGCATCAGAATACAAATGACGCACAGGTCTGAGTGCATCAGTCGGAATTGTATGCATAAGGTAACTATGGAATTAGAATGGGTAATTTTCTAGCCAAAAATCCATTTTTCTATCATGTTACGCAATGGCAAATTTACTGGATGCATTTCCTTTTGGCTAGCCATAGACGAGAGCCCAAAAATGATGCATCCAGTACTTCAAAACCATGTATCCAATATTTACTGGATGCATGATTTTTAGCCAATAGGTGTCTCGTGCTGAGTGCACGAACCTTTGGTACAAGTGCATGTACTATTGCTGCAAGTGCGCGACAACATGTTTACCACTGTGACTCAGCGTGCAGCCAGTAAAGAATCAACACATAGCTCTCGACCAATGAGATCGCAGGATTCTCACCACCCATTTTATAATAATTAGATGCCTACTGATGCATGATTTGATCTATGACTAGCCAAAAAGAAAGACTTGCAAAATGTTTGAAATGCGATAAAACAATGGATTTCAGGCAAAATTTGTCACCGTTCTATAAAACAAATGATGTAAGTGCCTTTTCATGGGTCAGAAGGAATTGTGTGCATGCAGTAACTATGGAATTTAGCTTAAACTCACTTGGCTTTGTCTCATGGGTTAAGCATTCCATAGTCACCTTATGAACATTGACACACTCAGACCCATGCATCATTTGTATACTATGATATGTGATGTCTGTGTGTGATGAGTGGACAGGCTCTTCTCTGGTTGCTCCCACTTGTGTCTTCAACAACATTATAAAGGCCTTACGCCTAGCCACCAGCTTTCGTATGCCACCCATTCAGATCGGTCATTAAACCCGCAATGTCTTATTCATGACGAAGTCATCAACACAGTAGGGCCTATTCAAAGGAATCTATTCACTCTCTTGCTCTATGTGAAGCAAGAAATGTAGGAGGGAGATTGTGAGAAAGAGATTGTGAGAAAGTCAAGGTTAATGAAGAAACTCTTGAATACCACATACTTTCTTCCCACACTAAACCATTTGAGGCGATTGTTCTTGCAAATACCTCTTTCTAAGACATCCTTTCAATGTATAGTGGTCCAAATGATAAAAGTGCCACTCACATTATTGTGATGGCCTCAGAGGCCACTCCAGTGCAGTTGTTCATTTATCTAAATGTTAAAGGCATTATTTATCGTTTGCAGATGAAACAGAAACTAAGCTTTAGTGCTTCAAAACACTTCTAAAATGTAAGTCTGGAATAGAAACAACCAATGTAAAAATTTAAATGAATATAATCAATGTTAAATATTGTTAAATGTACAAAATGTGAACAATAAGTATAATAAAAATGTTTCTAGACTAAACCCTCTACAGTTATGGTTTAATGAGAAAAGTGGTGATATATTCTTATATTTTAGGCTTTATTGCAAAATTGTATGGTAGGATGTTTTGTGATGCAACTGACCTACACATATACATTAAATGCAATATCTTGAACATTTTTTAAATCGCTGCCCCAAGGGTAAACTGTACCTTTAAGCATTACCATTCAAAAGTGCAGTGAACATATAGAAACTGAAATCTGTGGTTAGCAGTCAATCGTGAATGAATTTACAATCAAGTTTGATGATATGTGACTGGTAATATAAAACTATATGCACGTTGTAAATCCGAGATTCTCAAGAGAAGAAGGAGATGTTCTAAACCAACACTGTACTATATAATATCATGCTAACATACTTCCTGACACCAGAGCTGTTAATTTTTTTTCTTCCTCCCGACCTGCGTGGATTAGCTTAAAGGGACAATACAGTATTGGTGGAGATGAGAATTGGGCTTTTAACTTTTTGCGAGATACCAAGAAAACACTTATGATATAGTACCGAGCATACCATTTTAAGAGGAATTCAAAGTTTATTTGACGAAAATCCGCTTTGGAATGACTGAAACATCCAAAAACAAAGTGAAACAAAGCAATCGTAATAAAATGTGGGTCCCACACTTTATTAGAATCGCTCTGTTTTGGATATCTCGGCCATTTCAAAACCAATTTTCATCAAATAAATGTTGAATTCCTCATGGAATTACACGCTCTTTCATATTTCATAAGAGGTTTCTCATTATCTCATCAAAAAATGTTAGAAACGTGAAATTAGGTCTCAACCAAAACTATACGATCCCTTTAAATCATTGTATTCAAGCTGCTTCATGGAGCTTTGTCAAAAAGAATATGATGCCCAAGGCAAAATGAATGAAATAATGAGTGGATTAGGGTCACACTCTACAGAGCATTTGCAACACAAGGAACTTACAAAAATGAGAGTCACACTGTCAAAAGTAAAGCAGCAACCAATTGGCTTATTTGGAAATTCTTGACACCATGCAATATACAGTAATTCCTAGTCTGCATAGGGTCCTACAGTATGGATCTGGATTATTTAAAAATTTAGCTTTGCCAGATGATGAGAAACTCATGAATAAGAGTCTCTATAAGTCAATGAATATGATCTCTTTAAAGACATCATAAGTAGTTATTCTGTCATCAAGTCATTGTACTAGGCAACTTGTGTTGATCTTCTAATTTGCTGTTCACAAACTATGACTCCTGCCTTAGTTTCTTGAATTTGTAGGAGAAATCCTCCATCATCTGGACATGCGAGTAAACGATTTCCATGATAAATCTTGAACAGAGCCTTAGGATATGATTATACTTTCAAGGAAATCTTCAGTCAGGCAAAATTTTGTGGATGCAAAAAGAAATGAGAATTTCTCAGCAATTGATACAATAGTGTCACACCCTACAGAGTGCCTATATATATATATAATTTACTAGTATACAAAATGATTTTGCTATGTGGCTAATTATGCACCAAGTTACCATTACATTTTTTTTTGGTATAATTGCTTAAATTCTAATTCTTTTATCAAGTTGTAATTTTGAGATGAAGCATCAAAAATTTCTGTCTTCTAAACAGAAGTTTCATTATTAATATTATTATTATTATTTTTCAGTATAATCTTTATCATCATTATTATTATTTTATTATTATTATTATTATTATTATTATTATTATTATTATTATTGTTATTATTATTATTATTATTATTACTATTACTATTACTATTACTATTACTATTACTATTATTACTATTACTATTACTGGTATTGTTATTTTCATCATCATCATCATCATCATCATTATTCCACCAAGAGATGGGCAAGGATTCATGGTGGACTAATATTCAACACTGTGGGTGAATTAAAAAAAAAAAAGAAAATGAAAGAAAGAAAGAAAGCAACGTATGTAAATTATATAGCCAGTTTATTAAAATCCAAATGGATGTTGATGATTATGTGGCAATTTAGATATTTGCAAAAAAAAAACAAAAAAAAAGTAAAATTCTTATCACATGACCACATTATCTTTCAACTATGTAAATTGGTTCTTTAGCCATTGTATAACGTGGAGGGAGAGAGGAATTGCTTTGCTTTACTTTCTTCATTTTGTTCTGTGTGGGCAGGTCACCTCATCACACTACCCCCTGAAGGAAGAAAAAAAACAGGGAAAGAAAGAAAAACATGAAAGAAATGAATGTAACCCTTTAATATGCAATCACAGTATTGCAAGCATCGATAAGTAGGCCTACGTGCAGCAGAGGGACGCATGGGTCTTTCCCTCGCTCCACCCAAGTCGTGTCCAACCTGCGAAAGTGGATACTGTGATCCAGCTCATTTCCAGTTTGGCACATCAAAGTACGATATTTGTCTTATCCCTCGCAGGCATGAGATGAGAAATCAAACTCAGAAAAAAAAACAACGAATTGAGAAAAATGTAACAGATACATACACCACTTTTAATGTTAGCGTGAGAAGTTGAGCAAGACAAATGACTGTGGATGAAAGCATCCCACTGAGAGCTGGATGGTTGATTTCAGTAGATGTGACTCACTGAAAGAACAGTTGGAAATTAAACAAATAAAGGAGTGATAGTAAATGGCCCAACTCTTGCCGTGTGGAGAGCCGATTAGACTCTGTCCTTTAAGGAGTTTGCGTGAGACGGCGACGGCGTTAACCCTCCCACCGCCGAGCGAACTGGAGCCCTGCTTTCTTTTTTGTTCGGCTGCTGGGGAACGTGGAGGGTTGCAGCGGGCAAGTCCGTGGGTGGGGATGTTTACACAGCCAAAGTAATTTGTTGGCCGTTACTCAGCGAGAAGTGGACGTGCTGAATCCATGCTTTCATTTACATGAGATGATGTCAATTATGAGGGGGTTCACTGGGGTGGGTTGGCAAAGGGGGTGAGAAATGGGACACACCCACCAGAAGAGGGAGAGATATCAAAGCAATAAAATGATAGAATGATATCAAAAGTAACAAAGATCAACAAAGTGCATGAACAGAGAGATAGACAGTTGCATATGCTTACTGGTATATAACCACTATGGATTTCAACAACATTCACTTCCAATGCATTCATGAGACCTTCAGGGCATTACGTGTACTGTAAAACATGATAATTCCACCCATTGATATATTCGCGGCACGAAATTTTCGCAAATTGGAGCCGACAGCCTTTTTCATGGCATGAAATTTTTGCGATTTGCCACTGGCTTTCAGTGCATATAGTGTAGACAAGAAATTTTGCGTGCATTTTAATTTCGCAAATTTCGGCGCTCGCGAAATTCGCGAAATTAAAATGCACGCGAACATTCCTCATTTTCCAGTACCTCGCGTCTGCTGAAAATATCAGAATTATTTTGTCAGTCTGGAGCATTCATTTTTGATTACCTGCTACTGTTTTTTTTTTTCCCTCTTCTCTTTTCTTGTCTCTAGTTGCTATATCTTATTGGTCCATACAAAGCTGGAAAATATTACAGTGCAGCACCTTGGTGTTCCCAACATGTCAATCTACTGATGATTCTATTGATGAAGTACTTATCGTGTGGGTGTGGGTGTGGATGTGGATGAGACTAGAAGTGCTACCTTTTTTTTCTTCCAACATTAATTCTTTGGCACACCCCTGAAAGCTTAGTATTTTGATGGAAGACATGTTGAACCAAGATGACATACAATATGCAACACATGGGTAGTCAGTAACCATGGTAACAAGAGTAACGGAAGATGCTAGCTGACTTCCTCTCTTAGGCAACTGATGAGGCAGTGTAGCTAATCAAGAAGAATATCTAAGTCGAATTGGTGTGCCAAACACTAAGCTCCAAAAGAGTAATGAACCTTTAATGCACATCCTTGAGACTGTAAGAAATGAAATTTTATTTGTTGTCGACTTTGTTTGCAAGAAGAAATATCCAAAGCTACCCACATTGCAAGGCACATGTTGATAGCATGTTACAATAGATTAAAATAAACATTCAAATATCTACACGTACTATTCAATATGTGACATAAATGACCAAAGTGTGTTAGTGACAATAATTCAAGTACAATGTATCAGTCGTTAGTAACTGTAACAATAGAATAGGAAGAATATAAAGTAACAATAACAATGGTAATGATACAATAACAATAATTTTATTTATCCAGGGTAGCCTAATCAGTGTAAAACATTATGAAGCATTAATTACCAAGCACAGAGAGATTAATCACAGCACATGCTATTCTAAAATCAAGTCAAACACTCAAGTGCTTTTCACAAAAACAAGTGAAAAGATCCACCAAGCCACCAGGAGAAAATGTTGAATAATGATTGTTGTCAGTCAAATTATGAAACTTACCCTGCATCAGTCATTCTGAACAGATGGGGCACATTTCATGAAGGGGTTGGCAAGCACTGTAAAGTTGCAATCAATTTTAGTTAGGCCTACTCTGGGAGTTGGTAACAATTGATCACATGGGACCATTTGTGTTGTTGCCATGGCAACCACTTCTATTGCAATGCACAGCAATATAATTGCGAACATCTATATGAAATGGGGCCCCTGGTAAAATTCTGGGCAGATTTTGATTCATTATCCTTTTGCCAAGTTATATTTATTACAGAACTGTTTGTAAACAACAACAGCAACTGAAACTCTTGACGGTCAAAGGTCATGAATCCTTTGGTGTTCAATGAAATGTTTCGTTGTTTATCACAAAATAGCCCTTTGTCACATGTCACATGTCAAGCATGTCACAACCCAAAATCGAAGTTCAGTTCAGCTTGTATCTTGAGCACTGACTTACACAAGACACTCACTCTTTAGATTCTAGACCCTCTTTACCTTTAGAGATTACAACCTTGTTCTTTATTATGCTCAAGCAATTCTCACTGGCAATGGTAAGTCCCTTTCTGTTGAGACTAAATTTCTTCATTTGAAAATGTAGAGCTATAAAAAAAGGTAGATGCTGAAGCACTTTGCACCTTCTTATACTGACAACAAGCCTATCATTCTGGTTATCATTTTCAGGGACAAATCGATAGAAACAGACTTTGCTGAGCAACAGTGCATGTACCCAGCAATTCTAGATATCATGGGTAGTTTCAGAAACTTTTATGTGATTCTGTGGAGCATCCAAGCCCCTTTGAACTCGGAATCAATGTTGTAATAGAAGTGGGTATTATTGGGACTATAAGATTACCTTCCAGCAGGCGCGGGGTTTCGATCCCACAGGCCGGGGCGAAGGGGGACAGCTACATGAGCCGTTATTGAATTAGGAAAGGAATCCCGTAATGATGAGATGTTGTGATGTTATCAAGGTGCAACGACCCCCTGCCATGCCCAGCTCAAGTTCACCAACTCCTAGTCTTGATGTTCAGACATTTTTTTTTCTGCAAATGGCATCATGGATTCCAAGTCTTTCAGTAAATACTCGTCTTCCATCCCAAGCCCTTCCACAAGGGGCTCTTTTTTCCTAAATTTCTAGTTGAAGAAAATAATAATCATATGAGACTATTCATCATTCTCTTTATCTCCCTTTTAAGGATCATTACCACCAGCAACATGCAAGAATCATAGTTGATATCCAAGCCAAACTGCCCATGACCATAACTAACTTCTTCACTCATATATTCTTATAGATGATAATAAATCCTTGAATGGAAAGATAAATCAATGGATGGATGTGTGGATGAATGAATGAATGAATATGTTTTAGTGCAAATATTATGATCATGCCTGAAAGAATTTTCTGCAGTACAAAAGTTCTCATAACTTGTATTCTGTGATTGAAAACTAATGCCAAATAGAGGTTTGGAAACCAATAATGAAGCAAAAAAATTGTGCTAAATAATGTCTTTGATTTGTAATCAGATGCTGACATATGATTTCTAAAATCATCTCCCCATCCACCCCTCAAAAGAAGAAAAAAATGTCCCACATATCAATACTCATGTTTTACTGCTCAGCATTGAGTTTTCATCATGCTTTTGTCGTGTGACTTGCGCACCTAACCATTGAGATTACCTACTGCCAGTCTCTCCTTGGGCAAGTTTGGTTACCATGACTACGCTTAACCCATTGAGGACAAGTCCCCATCCCTCCCCCCCCCCCCCCCAATACTCTGGCAAGTGTCTATGGGAAATGCATGATGTAGCAAAATCAGCCCATCCTCAACGGGTTAAAAAGGAGATTTTGGGGTGCGTTGTGCATCATGATTCAGAGTCTTGAAGCCAGAGACTAATTCCAGCTTGTGACCAATGAAGCCTGTCAAAGGAAACTAGCCTCCTTATTGGTTACAATCCGTAGGAGTGTCTTGTCTTGCCTCACCTTGAAAACACTGAAATAGAATCAGCTGGGAATGTGGAGTAAAGGCAAGGGGGGGGGGGGGGGGGGGGGCAGGAGCTCAGATAAAGAGGAGAGAGGGAAAAGTGAGGAGTTCATTATATACCACCCCATCCTCATATCCCTCACCAATCCTCATATCCCTCACCAATAGTAAAGGAAAAATAGTGATGTATGGCATGAACCTGCGCATGGCAACTCAAGGTGGGGTAGGTAGGCAGGGAGAGAAAACAGACCCTGGGATCAAATATAAATCCAGATAGAGGGGGATTCGTGTGGATATCATTCTTCATATACATTCCTCTTCTCTCCGGCCGTGGCCGCGCGCACACGTGTGCATGAGATCCACTGACCTCCGTTAAAACGTAAGAAACCCTGACATGAGGTGCAGCGCCGATTGGGATCCAGCTGTTATTGTTGAGATATAATTGGGATGTTTTCGTAGCTCTTCCACCGTAGAATCTCTAAGCTCTGGTTCCCTTTCAACGTCTCTGCATCAGCAGCAGGACAAACAAATCATTAGCTGAAGTTCGACATTAAGGCATTAAAGTTCTTGACAGTAACACATTGATTTTTAAATGACACACTGCTTACCTTTACATTTGAAAGACTACTGCATTGAGATCATACATAATCTGAGTAGTATTAGATAGCTAAATTCAAGCAGAATGTCACATATGATTATATACATGCATGCTAATGATCAGAGCTCCAAACAAGTTCATGTTTTGTGAGAGATGTGCCATGAATGTCCAATGTCTTTCGTGCCACTAGTGTTAATATCTCTCTCAACTTTTTTGATCATCATATCTGGAGTTTTCAGTAATTGTTACTATCTAAAGTCTTCCAGGTGCCCAAATACCATGAAAAACTCATTCCATGTGATTGTACAATTACAGTTGTTGTTTGTTTGTTTTTTTTGTGGTGGTGGTTATTCAATTCTTGAGACATTTTGATACATGCCAATGACTAAGAGACCATGCAATAGTAGATGACCCTGAGTTGTTGTTTTCTGTTTAATTTTGATATGTGTGTTGTTGTTGTTGTTTGTTTGTTTGTTTGTTTGTTTGTTTAGGGTGGAGGGGAATGATCAGAGGGCAATACAGTATTCATCGCATAATCGGGACAGGTTGGGAGTAGCAAACACGGCCCCTTTAAGCGAGGTGCCCGATTTCGCGATGAGTACTCACCATACACTAACGGCATACGACATGTACATGTAGTGCACACACACACACACACACATGCATACTGACGTACTGTACATGTTCATGAATACACAACACGCTACCCCTCGGCGCGACCCTCCCGCTCTCCCTGCATTCTCGCAATGATGTAGAGTAATCGCAACCGGGTTCGATTCTTCTGTCAAACACGCGTGTACACGTAATCAATGTCAGCTCATAGTCTAGATTCATAAAACGTTACGTATTCGCACATACATTGAACCCTTCTCATCTTTCACGCTCTCCCTCCCACTCTCTCCCCCATTTCACTGAATACGTAACTGTTCATAGCCCATTTCAATCACGTAACTTTTGCCCAGTCACAACTGAGGAAGATTGTGACGTACACACAGATCACAGTGTACAGCTGTATTGAAAGTTGAAACCAAAGACAGTAGATAACAAGATACGAAGGCGCGCGATAACAATGGACTTTGCCCTCAGAGTGTATGACTGAGATTAAACAACGCACACAGCCTGGGCTGTATGAGCGAGGCATGTTTTTTATTAGATGTGAGTCGAGTAGGAATTGCAAGCGAGCACATGGCTTTGCTTATGTAGGGGAGAAGAATGTTCGCGAAGGCATGTGCTTTGCAATGGCATGGATACTTATACACGGCGCTTTCGTGGCTATGCATGTACATGTACTGGATGGACGGAGGTCAAAACACACCAATCCGAAGCTTGCTTTGTAAGTTTGTTGTAAACGACAACTGATACGGAATCTTTGAAATATTGTTGTGGTATTTTGGTAGATTTTTTGTGTAAAATATTAACAAAATCAAAGATCGCTTGAAGAAAAATTGTCCCGTTTATCAGAGGTCCCCGCCCGATTATCCAGTGAAAATAACGTGCGTTGGAAATGTTTCTGGGAAGCGTATATCATTTAAGCGAGGATCCCGATTATCAGATGCCCGATTATGCGATGAATACTGTACTGCCACTGTGTGTATTGCTTACACTCACAATGCTATTGATTGGAACTGAAAAGTCCCATGACAGTAAGATGAACAGAATCAGTCCATAAAAATTGCCCGGACATGTTCATCTCAAGTGAAAAGGATGTTGGCCTGCTAGTGTAATTGATATCAATGTTCACTCTTCCAAATCTCCTTACCCAGAGGCAGGCATGCACAAAGACACCGCACACATACACACACAAAAGAACAGACACACACATGTTATACACATTCACACACACACACACACCCATGCACACACACAGATACATACACACATACAAACATGAACATTTTAATATTAATAGACGCTCTCACCTGCTCCACAACATTCCAAGCAGCAATAAAATGCATTCATATCACCCCATTATTTTGGAGGCACGTTCAAACTCTTTTCTCATCAGTGTCCATTGTTTTAAAGGCTACATTTACCACGGAATCACATCATGTCAGCCCATTTAAAATCTATTTTGACAGAGCAGAGAAAAGCTTTCAATATTTTTTTTAAATTCTTGGTGTAGTTTTAGATGAGTGCTTGATGTATCTTCCATGTAATTACCCTACAAAGGACACGAGTCAAATTCCTGTGTACTTGTGGAATGATAACCACAAATTGGCATTTATTCTATGCCATTACCAGCCCCCTCTTCCACATTTTAATTTTTATATGCTTCATTATAACTGCAGTAATGTCAGAGCCCAGCATCAGTGACTCCTGTATACATCTTTTTTTTTTAATTCAACACTTTCTGTTCTGCAATTATGAAACAAAAGCAGTAAACACATTACAAAAGCAATGAACACATTACAAAATATGTTTTTTAAAGTGGTTTCAGTATACTCAACACTAAGGTAGAACTTTAATGAGTACCAATTTTTTTTTTTTTTTTTTTGTTGTTGTAAATGTCAGCTCTTTTATTCCCACGCATCTCTAAGTGGGTGGATGCTTAAAAAGTATTAAAAAAAAACTAAACAACACAAAAATGAGGCAAAACAGTTCCGCATTGTGTTGAGAAGAATCTGGCCAATGAGATATACTACGTGCCTTTTGAACATAGAGCTTCCTTGTGACGTACGGAAGCTAGATCGGACGAGATATCTTCTTGGCCTTGTGAATCTACCGGAGGGCCCCTCAGCGCTCCCTTATCTTATCGCCGCATCAATCAGAGGAAAGAATGCAAGCAATGACCTCTTGTGAAGTGGAAGATTCCTACGGCCTCTTTATCCTTCCCCCTACACAATATATGAAAGCCACGCTTCCTCTTTGTTTTTCTTTTTCTTTTCTTCATCTATTTTTTTTTTGGCCAAACTTCTCCATTATATAGGTTGAACCTCTCCAAAATGTGAACTCAGAAACAGATAATGCACTTATTGAAAGTTCCTGGTGAAAGTGCAGGCAGAAATGATGAATATGACTTCAGGAATGGTTGGGAACCTTCATGAATATAGATACAGGTTATGTTAGATGTAGCATGATTATATCACTTTGGTTGTGTTCATTTACTTTGCTGTGACATTTTCAGTCTGAATATGTTCAAAGATATATGTAAGTTTGAAAATCGCCTCTTGGCAAGTGGTAGATTGGTTTGTTTGTTTGTTTGTGTGTGTGTGTGTGTGTGTGTGTGTGTGTGTGTGTGTGTGTGTGTGTGTGTGTGTGAGTGGTGCATTTTCATTTCCATCTTGTTAAAACTGATTCACAGCTTTGAAATTCTTGTCATCTTGTGGTTTTAGAAAATTTTACAGGATCTTGAACATTTCTTTCTTAAGTCCAACAATATTAATTTCTTTTTATTTTCATTCTAACCTCTCTCATTCTATCTCTCCAACTCTCTTCATCTATCTATTTTTCTATCTATCTATCCACGTATCTATGTATCTATCTATTGCTCTTTCACTCTCTCAACTCAATGCATATACACTCCAAACCTTGCTAATTGAGATGGCCGGCTACGCTGTACATATTTCAAACTGATGGCCACTCTTCGTTCACTCTCTCCCCGCTCTCAAAAGGAAATTATTTATGGCGGCATGCAATGTTCTGGCCGCTTTCTCAGCTTTGGTTTGGTTGTTATTTGAGGGGACTTCAACTAGATCGACTGGCACCTCGATGAGCTTGGCTATGCAGCCCCAGCCCGACTGCATGCCTGAGGCAGTTTGCAAACAAAATATTATATGTATAATATATTATGCTTTTCAAGACTCTAGAGAACAAGTCTTCGGATAAGAGACTGGACTCTTGCTGCGTATTAATTCTTGTCTCGCATCGTATTCTGTCATTGGGCGTACCATAGAATTGTGGTTTTAGTAATTCAGATGGGAAATGGCTGTACTTCAAATTCTCTAAATCGCCTACCCACAGAAAGAGAGAGAGAGAGAAAAAAAAGAGAAAAGGATGAGGTGAGGAAGGGGGAGAGGAAAAAAAACGTAGCACCTTAGTTACATGTTTGTGAGGTCAAATCTCATAGCTTTAAAATGAAATCTATTTTTGTCGTTCTTCCTTCACACTTGTTGCACTGCTATAGTAAAAGGATTTTCAGGTGCTGATGGAAGAAGGAAGGGGCAAGGAGGGTTGGACTATCTATAAAGTAGGTTATGATGGCTTGTATAACACCCAATACACCCAACGCTATCGACAGCCATTCACGCTCTGAATAATGTCTTTGGAACTGGCTACTGATCGTTCAGCAGTGATACCATCCAGCATGTAATCCAATCACCAACCATGCACTCTGTTCCCCCACAGATCACAACCAGACACTACGACAGAGAGACATCACTGACCAGATGAGCAAAAATTTCATTAAATATTTCTTTCTTTATTTGTGACTTGCGTCACAGTTCAAACATATCTGGAAAAATAGGTTGATATAGTGACAAATCACTGTACCCACGCCCAAGTGACTGTCATCAGCTACACCAAATGACATCTCAGTACCATAGAAAACTTCTTTCATCTTTTATTTACTTTTTTTTTGTAAAACCTGAAGTAACGATTATGAAACATCTCGATCATTCTTCGGCTCTCCGCCATCAAAATCAATACACAACTGCTTTCCCTCACACACTATCACACACCCTCTTGTGTCGCCCTCTCGAGTTCAGGCACTGTAAAGCGTTGTTCTACGACATCTCCGCCGATATCAAACACAAAATATTCTCACCGGCAAAGACAAGATAAAAACAAAGAACAAGATATGCATTTATATATCTCCAATAACAATCTCCCTCCAAAGAAGTGACATAAAAAATATGAATGCAAATTCATTTTTGTCTTCTTTCATAAAAAATTTCAGCTCCAGACTGACCCACTGTCACTCCACGGTCGATCAGTTTAGAAGGGAGAAACTACACAAATAAATAAGATTTTCTCATCCAATGGCAGTATACAAACATCATTCACAATGTAAAATGCAATGTAGGTATTAACAGACCTATACCACATGTAGCTCATGTAGTCAATTCAAATGGATTGTTTGTTAGAATACACTGTGTGCAAGGAGCACTCTCAAAAATCTTCAGAAATTGGCACCAATGACACTCACACATACATTTGATTGTTAGTCAACTCGGAACACCATTGCCTTCCTTCCTTCAAAAACTTGATTGGAAAAAAAAAAAGTTATGCAAATTTCAACTCGTACAATAAATATATGATTCAACATGTTTTCAGTTATCACAAGAATGTGCCAAAAACTTGCCTAGAAATGTGATATTAAGAAACAAAAACAGACATCACCCAATTTGCACTGGTCAAATTGGACCACAGTCCCACAATTGGGCAGGTAAAACTGCACATTTCTGTGACTAAGAAGACTTGGAAATTGCCAAGATGTGTGAAGAAAAATAAGTACCAGTCTCTCCCAAGTACAGGGGAGCTGAAACTCCAAACAATGCATTGCTGCTGGCATAAATACAAATTGCAAAGCCTTGTGCTCGGTATTAAAGCAACTGCCTCAAAAAATGGAAAGCTTGGGCGTAATCAAACCCATGTGTGTCTGTCGCCTTCAGTCATACAAAATCGACAAAATAAGTCTGTATAATGCACAGCAAACTCTTTGACATGAATTAGTTCACTTGAACAGAGCCAGATGAAGTTAATCTTTGTACAGCGGATACATACTGAATGTACACTTCTTACAAGATTTGCAATTAAGTAATATAATAGGAATATCACGTGAGGCAGAGAGAAAGAACAGGCACTCCCTTCTCACACAGTAAATTTACTCTTGTACATAGCCAATTAAATGATTTGTAAAGATTTCTCTTAAAAACCTACGGTAGGTAATTATAAAAAAAAATACAGATGTCTTGCAAAACATTTTACCCACATCATAATTCAATCAGAAATAAGCACAGGTTTAAGAAGAGAAGAAAAAAATAGGGGAAAAAATGACATTGCCAAGTTAAGAGATAACGTAACAGCTGCAGGTTCTACACAGTAATAGCTTTCCTACAGAGAACATGCACTACGCACATTCTCTTGCGGCATTTAGAGTGAATACTGTCTCCTGTCAGAGAAGAGGAATTTACAGTACATCAGCTGTAGACCAGAAGTGTGGCCTCAAACAAAACTGTGCACATCAGACACCGACACAAAGTGACTAAATTCAACAGCAAAATACATCAACAAAACCACACCCAACTCGCACCGTCAGAGACCTCCCGATCAGAGGGATGTCGCCGGCTTGCATCATCGCCGACGGCAACGGGAGATGTGTGCATCCACATTTGCGAATCAAATAAATATTTTTGCTGCTTTCTTTTGAGGCTTCTTTACTCAACTCACACTGATATTATTCTTTAAAACATATTTCACACATCAAAGGAAAGTTTGCAAAGCATCGGTAGTCTACTCAACACAGAAACAAAACTTAATAGTTGGTCCTTGCTCACTTGCATCTACATAATAGTATTCGATGACCCTTCATTCTCTCTTTCTCTCTCCCTTTCTCTCTAGCTCTCTCTCTCCCCCTCTCACTATACATCAGCCTCACAGATTCAATACATAGGACACCACTCATGGTCAAATCATGTCTTGCAAAAATTTGTAAAATAATTCTTCAAACATTACAAAAGAAAAAAAAACTAACTGGAAACATCATAGGCATGGAATCTTTGCATTGCCACATGCATTTTGACATACACATATCCATGGGGGTTAAAAACAAAACAATGAAGGAACATTGCCTGCTATTATGTGCACAGAACCCCCATGCATTACTTAAATATATTTGTTCTAACATCTGCATATATAGCAAGCCATGTGTTGTGTAACGCATCATTTCGTCTTCACAAAAAGTCAGAGAACTCAACTTTGACGAGTCAAAAAGCTAGAAAATCATGGCATCGATTCGGCGATGCCACGGAATATCACGTTTCCATCTACGAAATCTCCTGCTTGATCACTACTCAATAGGGGCACTACCATTTCATCTTCAGGCACAATGGTACGTAAAATTTGGGGAAATACATTATACGAGAAACGCAAAGCACCACCAAGATCACTGTACAAGCCATGTTTGCTGTGCAGCAGTGGAATGAGAATCGTGTGCAGGTAACAGCGGTGCGGAATACTGACTGCATTGCTGCAGTCCACTCTCCCAAGAGCAAAACAAAAGCACAGACACAGTGAAAAAAAAAAAAAATGCAAATACAGCACAATAGGCACAAAAGGATTCTGGCCCTTGTCTATTAGTTATACCTCTTCTTCCCCCTGGGAAAAACTCCCATTTGGTGAGATAAGACATTTTTTAATGCTTTTCGTCATGCTCTACTTTTTGGCTTTCTGTTTTCTTTTTTAACTTCTCTATTTTCTGTCTTTGTTTTGTTGTTTCGGAGGGGGGGGGGGGTTAAAATCACCAATGCACAATAATAGTGATCCATACAATATGGAGAACACCAGAAAGCAAAATCCGTGATGGAAGTAAATAATACAATCAACAGGACACCATTACCCACTCATCTTTTACAATGTGCTCTCCCACAACAATTCAGGATTGAGCAATTTCTTTGGTGTCCCGTTTGGCTCTTTCCAGGTATGAGAAAAGCAACCAAATAAACAGAGCGAATTAACAAAGAACTCAATCCAGTGTCAAAGTTTCTACAAAGGGGCGAATACAGAATGGTGAGGTGCAGTTTCTCACACTGTAATTCCACGTATGCTTTGATGCTATGAATATGATATGTGAAGTGATAGAAAGACACACAAATATAATCAACAAGGACTTGGTTGGAGTCTCCTGAGACCATTACCGCCATTGCCTCTGAGAGAAAACAAAAAACAAACGAACCAGCAATGTGCCTGTGAGCTGTGTTACATTAGGATTATGCTGACACTCAAACGCATACAAAAGTTATCCAACCTTGGCAGAATGCAATGCTCTGCCTTTCCATACAACTGTGAAGTAGTCAGCATAAATAATGTGTGCTTTGTGTGCTCCTTGGAAGTGGGTGTTGTAGACTTTGAAATCCAAGAGAATGTTCCCATCATTCCACATCTACACAGGAAGCATGCCTCATTCCAGCCTTCACACACCACACCGTGCCCCATCAATGTTTCGCCCTTCAACAGGTCTCACATTCCGACACTCCCTGCCACCTTTCTGGTTGTCGGTATTTCTCATATCTTTGATGATTGCATCAAACAGACATTACCCCACTCACTTTATAAAAAGTTGCGATCCACCCCTTAATCAATCACAACTTTGCGACTGATTTCAGATCCATCATATACAAAAGTTGTGATTGATACTGATTACAACTCTTAGGACTGAATTGATTGCAGATCTGTCAAAAGTTGGGGTTAATTCTAAATCAGTAACAAAAAGTTAAAAATCAATCACAAATGTTAGGTTACCACGGAATTTGCAAGTAAGAGGTCATTGTTTACATCAAACTTATGAACAGGGTATTATCAATGGAGATATGACTCTTTACCACTGGGGTAATTTCAGGGTCACTGGGAATTCAGATTTGAAATATGAAGATACCAAAGTTAGGTTTAATTTTGGGTCAGAGTTATAAAATTAGTGCAATTCATACAGATTGATCACAATTTGAGTTTGATTTTAATATTTTGATGGATATTTGCTATAAATGCAAGTTGAAATCAATCCCAAGTTTTATGATATTTTAAATCGATTTTAATCACAACTTCTACAACACAGGACCAGATGCAAACATCCTTTCTGCCACAGATTTGGTTTTGCTCTAGATAGCACATTTCCTGCATCAGTCATGATGTGTACAGGACCCAAGCACAGCCATGGAGATTGGTGTGACTAGAGAGGCCGTCTCGGAAATTTGGGAAATATCTCAAAACTATTTTACAGGTCAACATGGGCAACAAAAACCAAATTTTGCACATTATACACGTAGGTCTTTAGGGATTCTTTGGAGATTACTTTGGGGATTCTTTTCAGGATCATTTTCCTTTCCAAATCTGCTGACACTTTCATCATTTCTTGTCCGATATTACCCAATCTTTCTACATTCCCCTGCATTTAACCAGTCCATGCCATCAACTTGCGCTTGCTCAATCACAGTGGAATGCCTTCTGATGAATGTTAAAAGAGTTAAGTTGGTAGAAACTTGGAGCACCCATTCTAGGCAAACCTGAGTCCTACTTGGTCTCTTAAGAAAGCCTTGCATCATATTTTGCAACAGATAAAAAATATGAAAATCATCACTTTTGCAATTTTGTCCCTCCAAGAAGTAGTGACATGCGAGCATGTGTGGACAGATGTAATGTATGGTGTCTGGGCTCTATTAGCCTTTTACATTTTCACTAGTTCGGGATACACGTTTGCATTCAAGAAATGTGCATATGATATCATTTTACGAAATATGTATGTATTGCTGGCTACAAAGGACCATAGAGGAGTATAGATTGTATTTCCAATTTGCTTTGTTCTACTGCCCAGGTTTTGGCCAGGATTTGCAATGATTTATCGGGCCCGAGAAACGTTGGTCGTTACCCTTCAATCCAAACAAAAATTCCTTGTACTTCCCAGGACAGAAAGGACATTCCAGATTGCATTTCACGAATCCCCTCGGAAACCAGTTCGGTCTCTCTCTCTCTCCCCCTTTCTTGCTCGTTCCCACCATCTCTCTTCCTGTTTTTCGTTCTTTCTATCTCTCTGATCCCTGTCCATCTGAAGAACAGGCTTAGCATGGCAAAGGATTGTACCATCTCGGTTATGCATCTAATCTGTCTCCTTCAGGATGTTGGCATCAATTTACCCTCTCCCATTACAAAGGGAAAAGAAAATAGGGAAGGATTTTCAGGAGATGGGTGGTGGGGGTGGGTTGGTGGGAGCAGGGGGTTAGGGACAGAGGTCAAGCAAATGAGTCAAGATCTAGGATATTCCAAAGGGGGGAGGGGAGAGGAGGAGGGGCGCTACTCAGGAGTGCTCTGAATGAAGACGTGACACAATCTACACAATGACATGAACCCGATTGTCAATAAATGATTAGAGGTCTGATGGAAGAACTACCAATATCACTCAGATATACCTGAGAGAGACTCTCTCGATGAAAGCTCTGTAAATCATAGTCAAGACGAAAAAGTAGAGGAAAAAAATAAAACCACAAAGCAATCAAATACACAAGCCACATTTTGAAATATGCGGCTGTTGCTTTCGCCACAATACAGGTGCATCATTCCAGAGTACATTGTAAAAAGATTCTCCTGTTACGACAAAAAAAGAGGTAGTTGAAAAGGTCAACTGCGTCTCGTAGTTGCTGCGATGCGTCGTCGACCACAGCGCTCGCGAGTGACATAAGAGGCGACCACATCTCATGCACGCATATTCGCAATGCAGCCACACCGAGGATGCCCTCCGTACCGCGCCACCTGGAAATAGCAGCACCACTATGTCTCTTCATGCGTCCGATGCAACGGAGTGGGATGGGAGCTCCACCTGGCTTTAGCGAGAACTTGGTGTTCACATCAAAGGACCACGGGAGACACGGCGGATAGCTCCTCCTTCCAGGGACCAGGGCCGGAGCCAGCAGCCAGGCCTCAGTATGCGGCCAGCGAGGGATCCTCCACTGGCGTCATCGGGTTGATGCTGATGGACCTGAAGGAGCAGATGGTGGGATCGCTCAGGAGCCGCGGGGGACCTCGGTTGTTGTTCAGCGCGATGCTCTGCACAATGTGGAAAGTGAAATAGGAAAAATATCGAAATGGTCAGACACAACTCAAAACTTACAAAATCAAAATCAGTATTTTTGATATTATAACTTGATATGGGAGGATTTTCAATACATATCCATTGAGATACAAGGTCTTGTCACCCCAGGGACGACATCATATATACAGAAACAAAATGCTACATATGAATATGGTACTGGTAGCATATAAAGTGCTACCTTGGAATGATGCTCATGTCTTTCATTGATGATCAGGTTCAAACATGTTTGGACAAATTAACCAAAAAGACATAAAAATATCCAAACAGTTTAAATATATGCAGACAATGTGATTTTCACATGGAAACATGCTTACTGTACCGGATGCATACTTCCTGTCATAGCAAGGACATGGTATGCGAGTTGTGTGAAGATAAAGGCACATTCATACAAATGTACCCCCCTCCAAAAAAAAAAATGAATAGATAAATAAAAGCAAAAAAAAAAAAAAAGAATGAAAATCACAGGCTTTATACGGCTCTACCAACACCACTATAGTGTATTCAAATTGTCTGTCATGCACACACACAGAATGTGCATTGACACACATGTATGGAGAGTAGAGTATATTCAGGACTATAATGATAATAAAGATCTATGCATCTTTCATTAAAGTCTTCATTCGCATTTTGTTGTTATCAATTGCACTCTTTAAAACTTCTCAATACAGCAATCAGTCCAGCGACAAAATTTGACGAGGGGAACGCGGGGATGTCAGTGTAAGATTGTTCACCCTTCAAACTGCCACAAACTTCTTCTCCATTTACATCCCTGGAGGGTCATCACAGGAACTGCAGGTATACAATCCTCAGGTTGAACAAGGTCAGTGTTACTTTCGTTGCACTCGCCCTACCTCCAACCCCACTCTCATTGGCTCTTGAACGAGCAAGTGAACCTGTTTGGACTACGTGCTATCCACTGGGGGCCCTCTGATTAAATAACAGACACAGGAAGGTGAATCCCAGTAAAAGTATATGACAATCTGCACCCAGGAATAGAATATAGTTTTAGGTTCAAAGGGACAAATACGGCTCTTGCAACTCTTGAAATGATAGGCCTATACCTAAATTTGCTCAATTGCAACTTCTCCCTCAGATTGTTCGAAGGGAGACAAGGATAAAAATCTCAGACATCCATGCAGTCAAGGCAATTTGCTTCAACAGGCAAAAATTACACTTTTTGCAAGTATTCCCACTGCAAGAGTGAGAATAGTCAAGCTGACATGCTAAATATCTCAACAACAGTTGACAACCAGTGCAGCAATCATTTCCATCCATCATGGCTACGTCGGAATATAATAGGCTATACAGTGACTTATGATCTTTCTTTCCCTCTCACAAACAGAGTCCTACACTTAAATATTGGCCCTACTGGCACTTGTTTGAAAAAAAAGTCCTAATTTTGAACCATCAATAGTAACTATTTTCACTGAAGTGAAAATTCAATTTTTTTTCTATTCTTCTTATTATTTTTTGTCAGATATGTAAGCCCCTAAATGAAAAAAAAATCTGATTATCAGAGTTATCAATTTTGATTAAAATTGGCTCTCCATCTAGACAAAGAAGGTTCACTTATTTCCTTCAATTGTCTTCAGAATAGAAATTGATATTAATGAGTGGGTGGTACGTGATTGGGTATCGGCTAACAAACACATCAAATTTAATGTGACAATGTTTTCCGGCCCTCTCATTTTGTTTCAATTTCTACTTTGTTATGTTCCATACTTGAGGCAGGCAGCAAGGGGGGGGGGGGGGGGGGGAGGGGGGAAGAAAGCAGTGAGCACTCACGATTCTGCACTGCCTGTAAACTACTACAAAAAACTGTACAGCCATGCCAGGCCTATACGTAGTGCCGAAACGACACTCTCAGGCAGGCGCAAGACAATAGGCGATTCCCTGCCCTGTCCACGTCCTGAATTGCAAATGGAAACCAGAATGAGGCCGTTTGCATCCTCTGCCCAGCGGACAAAATTCAATCCCTGTGAAAAGGTCTGCTCGTATCACATTACCACTTGATGTCATCATCGGCATATGGCCCCACTCACGATAATGAATACATAACAGATCTCTTCTCTACCCCCCCCCCTTTTTCTTTCACCTTTTCCAACAATAGGGCAATGGTATGAACATAATAGTGTTCTGATATGCCAAATCAACCAGGAAAACAATGGCGTCAGACCATTCTTTATGCATCGAATGCGTGTACAGTCCAAAAATCGTCTACAGGAGTAAAACGCAATTATGCTATAATCCACTGCAAGAATGAGTGATATTTCCTAACATTTTTATTCTTACCCCGACAAAATACAAAGGATGGAAAAAGAAGATGCACGATACAATGGTGATATTCACAGGCTACTCAAATCTTTGTTTATGTGGGAAGGGGGAACACTCTCATACAAAAATACTGAAGTTTTTTCTCAAATGAACCTCCTAATCATTTCTATTTCATTTTGCCCCCAAACTCTGAAACATTGTCATCTCAGGAAACTGTTGGGGTGTTTTTTTCACGGAAATTGCATAAGTACAACTTAAAAGATATTTCCTTTTTTTTTAATGGAACATTGCAAAACAATATGGCAACCTGATCTCACAACTTTAAGCACCCATGTTTCCGGTGCTGAAACTTTGCCGCGTGCTTGAGGTCGAGTCAAAGCCAGTCTCTTGGTTTTTTATCATGGCAACTAATTTCAAGGCAATGATCTTCCCCAAGTCCTTGGCAAACATACTGACACAGAACACAGTATTTTGCTTTCTCGTACTGTGCCTAGTATACACATTAACCTCTGGATTGTGCCCAAATATACACAGCCACCAAGCAAGGAATTAGTCTCCATCCTGTTGTTTTGAAGAAGACCAAAAAAAAAAAAAATGTTGCACAAACTGAACAAAAAAAATTTAACAAATGCTTTTGTGTAGAAAGGTTTGGGGAAAGTACAATGCACCTTTTAAAAGCACCTCAGCCACAAACATACTACCACGAGTGGTCATGATTTGCAGCCTATTTCCAGCTTGTAAATCAGACCAAAAAAATAAAAATAAATAAAATAAAAGCGGATGCTGTACGGACAATCGCATATGTTTCAGTTATTGGATCTGGGGAAGTACCAGTAAGTTGGTCTGTTGGCAATAACATGATGTATCATGTTTTGTCTATTACCTGGTATTTAATGGTTTGTGGATACAAGAAGGGGCCCACACACAATACTAAAAAAATATTGTGGGCAAAACTGTCAAGGTTTTTTTGAGGAGAACTGCCCCATGTGAAGAAACTGTGACAAAGATAAAGGTAAAATCATGGTTTATAAACCCACAAGTATTCTTTCTGTTCACAAGAGCTTTTTTCTTTGAATGAAGCATTGATTTTTTGTACCCCTCTAAATCCCTTCCTCATACCTTTCCCTCGTCCCTTACCCTCCTTCTTCACCTCTAAACCTCCCTCATCCCTTATCCTTCCTCCTTCATCTCTCTCCCTCCTCCATTCACCGCATTACTCCTCCCCCTCTCCCCTCTCCCCTTATCCCACCCACTTCACCTCCCCTCCCCCTTATCCCACCCCCATATCCATCTCCCCTCTTCCCCCTTCCTCATACTCACTGACATTATAATCATGCTATCACCAAACGTTAGTCAAATTAAATTGGTATACGACATGCTACTACTGCAATTTTTTTTATGCAATATCTATAAATGGGATAGATTTCGCCCGGAAACCTCATAAATTTGCACATAATACAAATTTCTTAAAGATGAACATTGTCATGGATATAAGGCTGTATGGTACCTTTTATCATCAATGAACTTTTTCATGCTAAATTGTTATACACATGACAATGAAATGCCTTAACACTGATGAGAAAAAAAAAAGTTCCCTCAATACATGTCACTGTAATCATATTGCTACATAATACCACAGAATGTAAAGCTAGCAGGTTGAATGTTTCAAAATGTACACGGTACACATATCTTTGAAGTACTATAGCATTGCAAGGGTATTGTTCCTTCTTCCTGACATACTTGCACTGTGTGCGAGGCTGTTGAAACTGGCAATCAAAACTGATAACAAACATCAAAGGGATTTTAATTGCATGCAGGAAGCAGTGTTAGCATTCACTCGCACGAAACAGCACGAAGGGAGAGAGCTCTGCTCTGCTTCGCATAATGACAAGATTCGGGCATCGCGAGTGAAATATTTGCTATGCACTTCATAACAACTAAAAAAAAAAGGGCCTACTGTAAACCCCCCCTACACACACACACACTCACCACAATTCTGGCAGCTGACCATTCATTCAAGCTGTTGCTTCCACACTTGCCACTCAATCACCACAGTGTACACACACACACACACACACACACATATATGCACTCAAATGCACATAAACCTACACACATACAGAAATACACACTTACACACATACATACATACACACATAATGGTACCCAGAGAAGAGCACAATGAAAATAGGTTGCTAGGATTAGCCACTATCCCTGGGCTGCTGCCAGGCTGCCAAGAAGAGAATGTAGCGGGGATAGGAATTGGGACCTGGGAGATAGCTCTGTGCCAAGGTGTTGCCAGTTTATCAAGGAGATGAGAGTGGTAGTAGGAGTGTGTGTATATGTATGGGGGTGGGGGGGGGGGGGGGGGTAAGGGAAAATGATAATTGATAAAGGGCTATTACATACAGTATGTCTGTGTGGGTGTCTGTGTGTACAAGAGAATACACACAGACTTGTATGCTTGCTTCTGTGTGCATCTGTGTATACGTGTGTACAAGGGTTTCTGCTTCTTTGTATTATAAGCCTTATGCTTGTGTAAATTGCATCTGAGATGTGACTTCATAGTGCATACAGGTCTGTGTTTGTGTGTTTGCTTTAGAATGTGTTTCAAGGATGCTGGTCAATGTATCTTTGCGTGGCCTAGTTTCATACGATCTGTCCGAGTCATTCTGTAAATCTAACTTCCTGGGAAATTATCTAAATCTGCCTCACCGATTCACCTCTATCTCAACCAACGCATGTCTTTCATTGATATGTTTTGCTCTGATCAATCATTGCGTGCAGCACAAAAGTTAGTTCTTTTGAAGTTGACCAAGCTTTCACTTCAGCAATTCGTATGGATAGCCTCCTGTCGAGGCAACAGCAAAAGTTTACATACAGACTGAAAATTGTTCATTTAATCTATGCTCAAAAGGAAAACAGAATATGGATAGACCACCTCATATCTAGAATGCAACCTCCTTTTCAGGCACCAAGTCAAGAATACTGTAAATAGCAGAAACGGGCAGGCACTTCTTCGAGGGAAGGGCAGCATCCAACACCTGAAAGAAAGACTAGTTCTGTCAGTGATGGTCTCCTTTAAACAAGTCTTTGGAGGACAAAGGCCAGGATGTGCCAATTGTAAAGCAAGTTGTCAGGGCACCCACTGATCCCCTACCCAGCCACAACACAATGCGCTGCCATGTCACAGCACCCTTGCCCATTCTACCTGCCTTTTGTACATTTTAAGATGCCATAATCTAGATGCCACAATAAAGAGGGGCACTACATCAAATCATACGTGTTTATGATCAATGCCGCTAAGAATTAAATCCAGGATTCATTTTGTACGTACGGAAATGCTTGCCATGTGACCCACATACAGCTTTTTCTTTCCTTTTTTTCAGTGGAAACATTGAAAAAAGATGAGACGAGAAGAATGAAAAGTGTTTGTGGTGGCTTATAGTTGTTCCTCATCCCCCCCCCCAAAAAAAAAGGTCACAAAACTCAAACTAAAATGACTGAATCTTTCAAGCAAATACAAAATTGGCAAAGAATACAGTAAGTACAGGAAGTACCAGTGTGGCAGTTACCTGCTATGTTTAACCTAGGGTGGCTTAAAGCATAATAATGCAGTCACGGGCGTAACAGTACGACATAATCCCTTGGAGGCCAGTTAGTGGCTCATAGTATTAATGGAAATGAATGCATTTAACCTGTTGAGGACTAGCAGACTTTGCTACAACACATATTTCCCATAGACACCTATCTGAATATAAGAGGGACTAGTCTTCAAAGGGTTAACATACTAGCCTTCGTGGGTAGGCCCTACAGTGTGATGCCTGTTGAAAATTCTGCTCCACTGTACCTGCCCTTTCTCTTTCTTTTCTTGGTATTATTATTTTTGAGGAGTTGTTAATGATTCATATGTCTTCTTCTTTTTTTTTTCCTTTTTTTTTTTGGGGGGGGGGGAGAAGGTCATTCTGTCACAATTAAAGTTTTAGGCCCAATCAGAGTATGACTTGAATGGCAAGATGTAGATAATAATCCATGGTGCAACAATATGTGAATGGCTGAAAGCCTATATAGTGCATATATGGAATACCATATAAAGCACAAAAAGAATTGACCCACACTGTAACATAGGGACACACTATGACTATGTACACAAACTCATACATACACACACACAAACAAACATGCAGTGTGTATGAGAACATACAGCTGACTTCACTGCAAACCATTTCGCACTGAAAAGCACAGTGGTTTAAACAGCCTAAGGATGACAGGAAAAGACACTACTTCATCAACTGCCAAGTTTTATTTGGCTATTACTTTTAATGTGCCTGGGTTGAGAAAGGAGTCATATATACAGGAAATGGAAGAATTGTGAACACACGCACACACACACACACATGCATACAAACACACACTCATACACTAGCTAGCAGTGGATGAGTACGTGAGCCCTTGCTCATGATGCACTATCAATAATTATGGCCCTGGCATAATGTTTACTTCAAGGCACACTCCACCAGTGAGCCAGAGGGCACAGGAGTGCACTTTAGCTGCTTTTCAATTGCTGCACATCCCTCCCCTTACACACATACAGCAAGCACACACACACGCACACACACACACACACACACTCAATTTAAAAGCATAAAGAGAAATGAATCCCCCCCCCCCCCTCCTTTAAACACACATGCACACACTTACACACTCGCTCTGCTTCGTACAGTAAAGTACTCGGTACAATGAAGAGTTGCTTAGCACTTCTGCTTCTCACACTGGCATTGGGCAAGCATCAATTGTGACTATTGATTTATACAAGACCAGGAGGTTTACCGAAGCCTCTGAGGAAGACTGAGCAAAAGAAAGGAAAAGTGTGGGGGGGGGAGGGGAGGGGGAAGGAACGGTAAAAGCGACAAACCATGATGGCAGGGAGGAAAAGGCTAATAAGATGGAGTGGCAAACAGCGCTCATAGGAGCACAAAGCAATTTGATGTCCATGTGGCCCCTCTCTCAAAGCTCCTAATGGCTGGGGAGCCTGGGCTGAACAGGCCAATAGACAAAGAGACAGCAAATCTGATTACTACAACCATCTTCAACTACCCAGAAGAAGGCAAAAAAGAAAATAAAAAAAAGAGAGAAAATCACTTCAGAGCCTTGCTGCAAAATGTAGGCCAGTAACACCCATCCTTGGCGAAAATGAAATCATTTTAAAGGGTCACAATCACTAATTCAGTTGTACAGTATATGACCGTATAAACAGAATTTTTTTTTTTCGCGAACTTCACGAGTCAGGTGCTATTTGCGAAATTAAAGACACATGAAAATAATGACTCTGATCCGGATATGAATGTGACACACACGTATACATTTCTCCATTCAGTACAGTATTCCATTATCGTGACTTTAACCGCTCTGAAATAGTCAAGAAGTTCCTATTCACGACTTGCAAAATATATTGCGTATACAGTATTTCAAAACACCCCCATCACACCAAGAATGAGTAAATTCTCTTGTAAATTCAAAACAGGAAAAGGGAATGGAACAGATCCTGTGATGGGGATAGAGAGATAGACGGATTGACAGAAAGATAGATAGCCCAATGAGATAATCAGAAAGACAAATACAATGTAGATAGATAGACAGACACTGTACAGACAGGTCACCGATGGACAGCCACATAATTAACAGGATGGAAGATGGGAGGGAGGGATCGAGAGAAGAAAACTTCTCAATATTTCTCTGCCAATAACAAGGACCATCAAATCATACTTGTCCAAGTATGCACACATCACGCCACAGAAAAGACAAAGCTACCTTCTGTCACAGGGCAGCGATGTTGAAACAACTTCCTCGTTGGATTGTTCATTTTCTGTAATGCCGTAATAGCGTTGAAATCTGGGATTCACTGCAACATACACTATTTGTGTTGAATTTTGTTTAAAACATTACTAAATCGATCCAGGGCTTTGAGTTCAGCAATGTGTATAAAAGAGATTTTGTGGAACACCCTGTGATATGTATGCCCTTGGTGTTGTTTACATTGTGCTCATGCTGTATGTGTCTAGATATAAAATTACATCACTACTGAAATGTAGCACAAAGCTTTATATCACGGCTACCTCTTTATTAACGTTTGCACTCGTTCAAGTTTTACATTAAAGGTTTCTATCACAACAAAGCTTTTCTCAGGGAAAAAGGAAAACTGTAGAACACCTGGGACAAAAAAAAAAAGTTTAGTGTACAGTTGATAACAAAGACATTTTTCATGTACGGTAGGGCATACTTTAGCATGCACTTCAGCATGTACAGAATACAGGCAAGCTTCTAACAGAAGCGCAAACTCATAAATGAAACATATAAATGCTTTGTCATTTATCTGGCTTTACCAAAGTATATCCATATTTCATCACCAAAAAGAAATGCCGATGTTGGACCCGAGTTCAATCTGCAGTGTGTGTTCATGTTTGGCCAAATGCCCCGGGCGTATTCAAGAATGTAAGATAACTGGCACAGTAATATTAACCACACAGAGACATACACAGGCACAGGCACACACACACACACACACACACATACAAAAGGATATTTAAATGGCAGCCTTATAGATTCTGGAAAGCCCTAAATTACGGCCCTTTAAAGAGTGAAAGCTGGGTGGGGGAAAAAAAAGAACAATAAAGAGAATTTTTAAAATCCACTATTCCCAAGGGTCACATTGGGCTGAACAGAAAGCTCTGTACCTGCTCAGTAATTGAGTACATGGCGAAGATGTATCCACCTGTATGTAAATGAGGCTTTATTTGCCAACAAAAAAAGACGGGAGCCTGGCGACGTATAAGGGATAAAGAAAAAGCCAATTGGGCATTGCCGGAGGAACAGGCTCTGGCCTAGTGGGCGAATCAAAGTCCAGGTCACACTTCTCAACAAAAGCGGCCCATATATTTTTTTTCTCTCTTCCTTTTCATTTCTCTTTTTTTTTTCTCTCCCTTTAAACTGTGAGCCACACGACTGGTCTGGTGCGGACATGTGGCAGAATTAGTGAAAGGAAGCAGAAATTGGCCCTAATATGATATCTGTGACAAGAGAATTGCGGCTGTCTTTGTGTCATGCCGGTGGAAAAACACACTGGCAGAAAAGGGGAGACAGGCCCCTTTGTCACACACTTAAATACACAACCGAAGATCAAATGACAAATATCACTTCCACCCCCCCCCCCCCCCACACACACACACACATTTTAGCTGACCACTTGGGAGCGAGGAATTCCCATACACTTAGCTTCACAGATGTCATATTCTGGCTTTTATATGACTTCTACAAAGCGGAAGAAATCATGTACGCTTTCCATTTCCGATGTGTGTAGGTGCAGTAATTACTGCATGGTCAGAAATAACAGAAATGTTCAGAGTTTGTAACAAAATTTACATTCCCATAATACAAAGCATCATCTCACGGCAAACATGCATGAAATGTACATAGCCCTCAAAGACCCAGTTAAGGTGATGGAATGTCGTCCTTGCGGATACTCACCAGTAATTGATTCACAAACGCAACGACACAATATTGCTAATGATGTTGATGAACGCATCTCTGACGGACAGGTTACCTTCATACATGATCAATGGCTCTAGTGACCTTTTACCACTGACATTACTGGTGTCATGAAAGCAACATTCAGTTATGTCACAGCTTCCCAAACTTGAAGTCATACAGACCCTTCACCGGTCTATATGCGGAGCAGAGCATAAGAGAGTTCCCCACAGATCGAGGCATCTCAATCACAGACGTCACGCATATCATTTTACGAACATTGATCAATTAACTGGGTAATCTACTGCGGGACAGCCCACAAACAAGCCTCTGCCGGGAGTGGGAGCGTCAAATGCTATTCGGATGCTTGCCAGCTGAGTCACTGCAATTGGTGCTAGGCACCCCATACATTCTACTACTACCTTTACAGATAGTATGTGACTATTAATGTCACTCACACTGCTTTAATAGAATAATACAGGCCTGGTCAAAGAACTGGTTAAGGTTAGTGATTGATTCTTTTTTTTTTTTTTTTTTTTTTTGGGGGGGGGGGGGGTGGCTGCTTGACCCCAAATGCCAAAATGATCATTATATCAGAGCATAAATGATATATTTCAAATTGTCATACTATTCAAAGATTGGCTTCATGTCCATTTTAAACTCTTGAATCCATATTTTGTCGTGGCTAATCAGCCACTGCGCGTGAGACGGAAAGACTCGGGTTTCATCGTTTCACATCACGAGTGCATGATCATTATAGTTTCCCTCTTCTCTGCATGAGCATGAATACTACTAGAATGGCTTCACTGCTACATTTCTGCAGATAACCTTGGGAGAAACTGCAATGGTGTCTTTATCACAGTGAAAAAGGAAAAGATGAATTTTTCCCCTCACATTCAGAATATTCCAGAAATCGTCCTTGTGTCATTGAATATTTCCAACTGACTATCAAAGGAAATGCAATTCACCATTCTACAAGGTAAATTATCAAACATACAGTTAAGTGGTCAATGTATACCAAGTTGTTCTACTTCTGTCAATAGCGGCAAGGCAGCTAGCCAGATGCGGATGCCCTTGAAATCCTGTGTGCAGTTATGCTTGCCTTTTTCCAACTGAATAAAAAGAAAATTCTGAATCAAGTCCATTGCCAGATCATTTTCTCACAGAATCTCAAGGCACTGATGCCTGAACGTTTGATACTATCTTCTACAAGTGCATTGATATGTCATTTTGTAAATTCTCTCAGCATGCATGGCCCATTGTGCTGCAACTGTGTACGCCCAACTCCTTGGTACAGCTTTGAAGAGAGCATAGGAAATTTGGTATCAAGAAATCATTGCTGCAGTGCACACACTGTACTGCGCAAACATTGTGTAGTGCTACTTATCTCACCAGGTATCTTCTAAAATGTGTGCCATTTTTGGAAGAAAGTGAAATGTTTACCATTGGTTATGAGCAATGCACATTGCATAGCGGCTGGAGATAAT
This sequence comes from Diadema antillarum, assembly GCF_040938485.1. NCBI lineage: Eukaryota > Metazoa > Echinodermata > Echinoidea > Diadematoida > Diadematidae > Diadema > Diadema antillarum. The sequence continues at coordinate 1,533,431 of NW_027270998.1, read as the reverse complement.
GACTCCCTAGAGGGCGTCCCCCCTTGACAAATCCTATCTCCACAATGTCTACAAACTTTGGCTGAAAATGACACTTGCCATGATAACAGCAATCTGTGACAGATTCCTGTACTCTGACTGGCTACTGTACTGTCAGTCACAGGTGCGTGTCATGTTGTCTACCACTGTGAGACCTTGACACTACATGGTCTGCCACTTTTTAGTATACCACACCTTTGACCCCTAAACCCTGACATGAATAGTTTGATGTGATTCAATTGGCCAATTGACATTATTTAGTATGACGATAAAGGTAGCTTATGACAATAGTGGTTTCCGTGGCAACTGGCAGAAATGCAAGGATTGATGGGCTCTTGCAATATTTACAGAGACCACAACTCAGCTGCATGTATACACGTACATGTTGAAAGGGGAAGTCTTTTCTGCAATGGGGTCAAGATTTACACAGTGTATACATGCAACAACTATGGTTGGTCCCCAGTTGATGGGTGTCAACAGATCGCATGGATGTATTTATTGCTTTCATCCAAATTTCAATGAGGCTTCAAGCTATACGTGAAAATACAGACACTTCAGTACACACACACACACCCCTGCACACACACACATACACACACATGCATACACAGGGCACACATGCAAAGGAGAAAAACACATCCCACACACTTTTGTACATGTATGCACAAAGGCATCCACAGCTGAACTGGAAGAGGCTACTGTCCTCATCTCCCTGAAGAGATGCACCAATTCACACATTATCAGCATTATTGGCCTCATCAATCACTTTCCATGCCCCCCTCAGCCATAATTGCAGGGCATGGACCACCCCGTCCTGCCACATTCTCGGCAGCCAGCCCCCTTCAGAAGATGGCGCGCGGGCTTTCTGCAGATTTAGACATATCTTTGGAAGGAGTCACACGTTGTTTTCGAGCAGAAGGATATATCATTAGGTGCTCATCTTGTTGTCAACATGTCAGGCCTGATTAATTGCAGGTTGGGCCTGATAGTTCGCAGCCCGGTGCCCATCTCCCAACAAAAATAAAGCTGTTTGGATTTCTGGGCAACAAACCGCGGGGCGGGTGCCCAGCCATGGAACGTTGATCTTGTTACAGTAATGCACTCGAGTCGCGAAATGTTTGGAAGTTTTGTCTATACTTCAGCTGACAGGTTTTATACACATCTCCACCCGGCATTCCGGGCCAAATTGATAAATATTTCAGCACTCTGGATGTGGCACAGATTGCTTCCCACCGGCAGCTTGGCAGCTTGAACGGGCGGCGCTGCTGCGGCTCGGGGCAGCTGCCTGCACAATATGACGTGATTAGGGCTGCTTGAAGCGCAAGAGGAGCATATAAGAGAGATGGAGAGCGAGCGAGAGAGAGAGAGAAGGAGAAAGAGAGGGAGAGAGGAGAAGTGGGCTGCTTTGACGAAGAAATCCTTCTCTGATGATGATCAATAGAGGCCCTTTCCCCGAATCTTGGCGCCTTCTGCATGGGTGCGCGAAAAACAAACACCACGTTGCCATCTCGTGATTGAAATTAACATTAACGCATAATCCTCCACTGTTAGTATCCCAATGACGTTGAAATGTCGGTAGTTGTCCACTTACTTTTTTTTTTCTGAACTGCTCTGCTCCATCAAGCATGCTGAATTTAGAGGATGCTGTGTGACAGCTTGACCCACTGTTCTGGGTCATCTTTTTTTTGCCAGCTATGGTACGTCCTGCACAGATGCTTGACCATCCTTTACACTTGGCACCACCTTGTTGCCTCATGGAAACCTCCTACACTCTTACCGCCTAGCAGGACTGCTGATCACTGAATGAGACACAAATTTCTAGCATTACCATACCCCTCCCCCCCCCCACTTTATCCTTGTCAAAAACAGACAACAATCACATATGATCATGCACTGCCACACAATGTGCTATCTTTAAAAACTTACACGGCCAAGAAGAAATGAACCATTAACCACTACTTAACATTTAAGTGGTGGCCGAAAGTTTCTATAAAGTCTGTTCCTCTCAAAAAAACATAACAGCAACACAATCAAACACAAAATAGACAAGAGAATAATGAAAAATGATTAGCCCTACAAGTGTACAGCAAATGAGATGGGGAAAGGGAGAACTGAACACAATTGCAGCACTCCAATAATTTCCTGAACAGATGCTCTGCTCACATCTTAAAGACTTCTTCCAAGATCAACTTTTGGGGTTTCCCTGCAATCATAAAGTGATGTGAAAAATCACATCATGAGTTATGCAGAAGATTACACTGATGTCAACATACATGTGTACCTTACGACCTTGGCATGTCGTTTAGATTTTCATTTTGATCGCCTGAAATTTCTTGGGGATATGAGAAATTGCTCATGAAACAGATCATGTGGCTTACTCTGGCATCACTTGGCAAATAGTTGATTTCACCTGTGAGTCAAGCATTTGCTTTCTCGAAAGCTGTCTCCATTTTCAAGAACCATTGGGAAAATGTAGGTCTACACGTATAAGCTAGGCAGTACGGTCGCATTGTTTTCATGCATACATTCAGAAAGAGGAGAAAAGGCACTTTAGTTATGTGCACATAATTATCTCAAATGAAATCACACACATACAGCCAATATCATTTAATGACTTGCCTGTGCGTGCCATCGTCAGTCACAATAGGCAACAGAAAATGGATACGAAAACAATACATGACCCGCACTCGTTCCCAGGCTTTGTTTTTCACCTGCCAGTCATCAGAACTAATATTTCCTGCAATCATACTCTTTGACATGAGGTGCAGCTCTAAAGAAAAAAAAAGACCTCAAAAAGCCCCAACAAAAACATCGAGCTTCAAAATAGATCATCTCTATCCTCTTGAGGACCTGTCCTGTCATCCAGGAAAAACAAATTCCTAAGTATTTGCTTACTTTTCATACCCACAAAAAAGAGACAGAGAAGAGAGACAGAAAGAAAAAGACTTTGATCCGAATCCTCTCAGCAATTTCCAATGACAAACGAAACCTTCTCAGCTCTTACATGCTGGCAAATTGCCAGGGAAGGATCACTTATCTGTAATACATACAGCCACTATTGTCAGGCTGGCTTGTTTGTACATGAATGGCAAACTCTCCTTTTTACATCTTGCTATAGCGATGTTTTGTTTAGGTGTCATACACGTCAATAAGAAAGTAGGGGGATTTAGAGAGAGAGAGAGAGAGACAGATAGACAGATAGACAGACAGACAGACAGAGTCACAGGGACAAGTGTATTAAAGAAAGAGAGAAATGACACAGAACAAGAGAAAGAGACACAAAAGGAGACACGAAAGATGATTATCGGCACCAGTGATCAATTTCTCTCAGTTTACCCTGGACAAAGAACAAAAATCAACCACCCACACATAGGAGCACTGAAATAATAATCAGCTGCCTGTGGGTATCTTAATTAAAGGGGGAATGCAACCCAAAAAAATACATGTGGATCAAATAAATGCAGCAGTATTCATAGAATACATCAGTGAAAGTTTGAGGAAAGTAGGAAACTCTATTCAGAAGTTATCAATTTTTAAAATTTTGGTGCTGCCATCTCAAAACATACTCATATCAAATAGAGTTGGAGAGAGAGAGGGATAAAGGGGGGAAAATGGAATTTGCACACAGTGTCGAAAATATGGACATCTTGTCATTTATTACGCGAGGAAACACGCTGGGCATGTACCCAAACATTTCTGGCTAGAGCATGGGGAGGCAGGCAGGATGACTGGCACCCAGGGGAGTGATTGACGCTGCCCACTATCTGCAGTATTTCACTCTCTTTAATGCCAAGGTTTGGGCTCTTCCTGCTCTGGGGGGTGCGTTCACACTCGACCCCCCAACTGTACTGAATGTGACATGTGCACGCACAATGCGACACAGGTGACATTTCCAGGACTATGATTCTTTACCGAAGGCTCACAAGGGAGGAAAAAAAAGGGAGCAGCCAAAAAAAGGCCACTCATTGCAAGTGACCCCCATCACACTGAAGACTACAAAGTATAATGGTAGCCTACAATCAGCAAAGGGTGTGACTACATGTATCCTAGCAACAAGAACCAATTTGCTGTCAGGATTTCAAGCAGTTGCCCTGGAGGCTATAATTACTTTACTTGACTGCTTACTACCAGGCAATACCAGTATTTGATATCAGCGTGAGAAGACTAGGTGTGAGAATGACCAACATGCATTCCACGTTCACAATGAATGCTACGTTGCAACAAAGATGACAGATATTCAATCCCGCTCCCATATTGCATATTCTTTATATCATGTTTGGATAGAAAGCTACCAAGGGAGGTAATTCTTGTCAGTGGCAAACTCTGAGTACAACAAAATAGGATGCACTGACCACTACTAGAATCATTAGATTAGAACAGTAATAGCAGGAGGAGCAAATTCTTAGGTGAACATAGTGAAATGAAGGCAACTATCAGAAAATGTTGCATGTTTACCAAATTTGTCTGAGATGAAAGCAGTGGTTGGAACACTCTTTTCTGTTACTTTTTACTGCTTCAGGTATCTTTCAGTAATGTTACGCTGGAATAGTTTGAATAATCAAGTAAATTACAAAAGTAATACTTCCCTCAGGCAAAGCAAATTTCAAGAGGTACACCCGGCAAATCTATGTGGCTACATTTTCATGCTTCTAATTTAAAAAAAAAAATTCACCAGGCTTCACCAGGCTTCATCACCTGTAGATCTGAAAGGGAAGTGGAACAATTCCTAGCTGCTTAACAATCAGAAGTTTCTGGGAAGAATCCACTGGGTACTTGATGGGTTACCAACTGGTGAAGGACTTCACGTCCATAAACAGCATGGTTAGGTTTTGAATCAAGATTTACACAGTTAGGCAAATATGAGCTTACTCATATTGTACTTTTGTAAAATTACAGATGGTTTACATCAATGCAAATAATCACATAACAGTAGGGGCATATCACTTCATATGCATACTATTGAAAACACAGACATTTTTGCAGTACATTGATTTTCATGTGTTTTGCGCTACTTCTGGCTGGCATGAATTCTAAACCCCGCAAAAATATCTTCACCATTTTCTCTGCACATGATGAATGGGTTGAAAATTGCACAGCTCGAATTGAAGAACTCGTGAACATGTTTCTGAGCTGCTTAGTGCAAAAAATTAATCGCACAAAAAATATTGACGTTTAGGGCCTACAATATTGGTTCTACCATTGGGATTTCATAGAGAACATTTGGTGAGGTGAAAAAATAAGATGGCTTTGATGCATGCATGTATATAGGCCTATGCTTTTTACATCATTCATTGGAGGCCAGAGAGGATGAGTAAAAAAGTGCAAAAGACAGGTTGTGCCTTCTGCCCATGCTATATCAATCCCAGATCAGTCCCTGAATAACCTTAAAGGCTTATCTCTCCTTACCCTTCCCTAGCCTGGTTGCTAAAATAATCACAGTAGGCGTGTCTTCATCAGCCCGAAGTTCAAACTAGCGGGACATTTTGCGGTCTTAGAAAATAGCCCGATACAGCGAATGTGCGTCTTCATCAGCTCGAACAGCCTGCTTCGGGAAATTAGTCCGAAAATTGACGCATGCGCACTTTGCAATATTACTCTGCCTGGCTCGCGGTTCGAAAGTGGATTTCCCCGCTCAAAATCTCCTATATCACCGTATGTACGATTCTACAACCAGGGAGGTGAGCAGTACAGCAAATTCTCTCCACAGGGATATTAATAACGCTACTCTTTCTTCTGTCCAGTGAGGCATCTTATATGAAATTAACGAATTGCAATGTTTAAACAAATCCAAAATGCACACAATCTGCAAGAATCTTCAGCTAAGGTAGAGTGGACCAGAAGAAGAAGTTTACAAAAGAACAGCTAGCATGCACGGCACTGAGTTTTAATAGGGAGGTGAGAGAAATCACCTCCCTGGTTCTAAAGATGACAACAACAGTAGGCCTATAGTACACACATGTGATCCTTGAATACACCGTGCGTGTAATGTACTATACACAATCACTAGCTGCTTGTACATGCGCTTTCCATTGCCAGCTGGCTAACCAGAAGCGTGGAGGGATCGAGAAAATTTCGGGCTGATGGAGACGCACCCAAGATAGCGCGCTATTTCACGAATTAGCGCTCTAGTTGACGAACTAGACCAAGATTTTGGGGGAAATTTTCCCGATCAAATAGCGCGCTATCTGCGTCTTCACTACACAGATAGCGCGCTATTTTGACATCGGACTAGTTTGGTAACCGCAAGATAACGCGCTATTTTGAAACTTCGGGCTGATGAAGACACGCCTTATGTTGGCCTTGAGAGCAGACTAGGAGGCCATGCTGGTGCACAGGGATAAACATGTGCCGAGACTGTTCCTGATTGGGGCCATGTCTACATTATCACCTCCACTACCTTTTTATTCTGTCTACATAATTATACTCACCAATAGGACTATACTCATACATGTTATGCAATGCGATTGTTTGACTTGTTGTTGGAAGATAACCCAAAATATATGAAATGGACTTTGTACGCCATAATGTATGGATGCTGCTCAAATTGTTGGTACATGGTGTACCTAGTGCAGGGAGAAAGAAAGAAAGAAAAGACTATCTATAGAAAGACAAGTTTCAAGCAAAAACATTGCTTTCAATAGCTACATAAACAGCCCCAGAACAATGACCGAAATATCGACTTTTACCTGAATGCCTGTCACACACACACAGGTGCACTGAATGAGTGTTTTTCACTCTAGCCACATTTCAGACAAAGCGGGCATTCTGTCCTTATTTTTGTGCCCACAAAAAAGCAAAAAATCTATAAGTGGGTATAAAGATCTATTGTATGCCTCTGCTACACTAGGAGTGAGACCCTGGATTGAGCAGCCAAGGCCAGCCCACAGTACGCTGCTAATGGACACGTTGGAGGGAGGGAGGGAGGGAGGGAGGGGAGAGAGAAGTGGAGGGTGAAAGAAGAGAACTGTATTTGCTGTAGTCATGGCCAACTGCTTATATATAAAGTAGAAAACAGGTCAGAGTCAAATTCTAATTACGGAGATAATGCTTATGCAAGTGTATCAGACACAGACCATCAGTGCAGCAACAGTAATGCAGTAAAAAATGTATACCTGTTCCTAAGTACAGGTACATGTACCATGATGTCATAATCTGTTTCTGATGCATGCGTGCGATGTGTCACACAGCCTGTCAGTGTTATCGGTGTAAAAATACGCTACAAACATACAAAGGACTTCGCACACGGTGCCACTGAGTCGATAGATACGTTCCCAGTGTTACATAGCCCTGGGCATCGAGGCACTAATGAGGTTCTGCCTTGTTCTTCTGCACCCACACCTATCATACTTAATTCATGCAGGTAGGTCCCGCAAGTCAATGGTTCACTAAACATTACGGATCAGGGTACAAAGAAAGTGTTTGCAAACTTGCAGATTACATCACCTCCTAGGATACGGTGTATGTCACAGTGTGTGCTAAAGACAATCATTCCAAGCCATTATAAAAGAAGCGACAATTTGTCACAAAGCAAATGTGAGGATTTTTTTTTTCTCGTACTTGGAAACAAGTTGGCATTCATTAAAGCACAACACACTCTCGAATGCTCTTAACGAATGATAAATGAGATGATTGCGTGGCTGCCACTAACATATTCCACATTTGCAACACATAATTTTAATCTAGATAGGGCATAGAGATGCATCATGACAACCTTCGGGCATTTCCTGGAAAGCTCCACGCATAGATCAATATCATTACAACACCCACAGCACCAGGAAACTTCATCAAAATATGAAACGAACTCCCCTGTAGATACACAGAGATTACAATACAAGTAGAAGCAATAGCAATGATGATACCACCTACAGAGTAACAACTAGCAATGATAATAATGATTATGATGGCAATGATTACCTCAATATCAACAAGAGACCCGCGGGTCTAGCGCTCACCTGAGTATCGCAAGTTCACCTTTCACGCAGTCACTAATCTAAATTAAAATTTGACCAGGCATTCTCAAGTAGAAGATGAAAATGTACAATAAGGGCCCAATTTTTTTAAGATTCCTTAATTTGGGGGGATTGGGGCCCCCTGGGGCCCTCTGGGTGGGGCATGGTGCCCATTTTGATAAATTGAGATCCTGACCCCCTAGGGATGCTACCTGCCAAGTTTGACAAAAATCCATCATGAGGTTTTCAGGAAGAAGATGAAAATGTACAATTCAGGCCCCCATTTGGACCCTTCCAACCACCCCCCCCCCTACCCAAGAGGGGCACCCCTGGATCTCCTATGAACAAACTTGAAACTACAGTCATTAATGTACTCACTCATGATATTATCTCAGCTCTATAACTTCTGATTCTAGAGATTTATAAAGATTCCTTCATTTGGGGGGTTTGGGACCCCTGGGGGCCCCCTGGGTTGGGCATGGTGCCCATTTTAACAAATTGAGATCCTAACCCCCTAAGGATGCTACCTGCCAAGTTTGGTGAAAATGGGTCATGGGGTTTTCAAGAAGAAGATAAAAATGTACAATTTAGGCCCCATTAGGACCCCTCCTCACCCCCTCCCCTGGGTCCCAAGGGGGGCACCCCTGATTCTGCCATGAACAAACTTGAAACTACAGTCATCAATGTACTAACTCATAGTATTAACTTAGCTCTATCACTTCTGGTTCTAGAGAAGAAGATTTTTGCGGATTCCTTAATTTTGGGGGGTTTGGGCCCCCTGGGGGCCCCCTAGGAGGGGCATGGTGCCCATTTTAACAAATTGAGTTCCTAACCCCCTAGGGATGCTACCTGCCAAGTTTGGTGAAAATGGGTCATGGGGTTCTCAAGAAGAAGATGAAAATGTACAATTTAGGCCCCATTAGAACCCTTCCCCACCCCCCTCCCCTGGGTCCCAAGGGGGGCACCCCTGATTCTGCCATGAACAAACTTGAAACTACAGTCATCAATGTACTAACTCATAGTATTAACTTAGCTCTATCACTTCTGGTTCTAGAGAAGAAGATTTTTACAGATTCCTTAATTTTGGGGGGTTTGGGCCCCCCTGGGGGCCCCCTGGGTGGGGCATGGTGCCCATTTTAACAAATTGAGTTCCTAACCCCCTAGGGATGCTACCTGCCAAGTTTGATGAAAATCGGTCTTGGGGTTTTCAAGAAGAAGATGAAAATGTAAAAAGTTTACGCACGACGCACGACGGACGACGGACGACGGACGACGGACGACGCACGACGCACGACGCACGACGCACGACGCACGACGGACGCCGGACGAAGGGCGATCGCAATAGCTCACTTGAGCCTTTGGCTCAGGTGAGCTAACAATAAAAACAACAAAAACTAGAACCATCACTCAATGTGATTAACACCCCCACCTATTAAACACTCAGGGGATTTGCTCAACCAGCAATTGCTTTGTATGCGAACCCCCCTATTGCGTTTTATTGAAAAACTGAACCACACAAATAAGAAGGATGCAGGAAAATATAATGTAGGTTTGTCACATCCTGGGGATGTTGGAATACAAGACTACCGCAGAAAGAGTTGCTATAACTGTTTGAAAACCAAAACCCATTACCTGCTGCATGCGCTGCTTGGAGGAGGAAATGAAAAAAACAAAGGAGGCAAATGTGTTCACGTGTAACACTCCCCCCTTTGCCATACCATTATCAAACCACCTGAAGTTATATCAGGGCGAAACTGGAAAACAGCAATACTAACAAACAAATGAGAATCATTATCTACACATCCGCAAATTCATGGCCAAGATATATTTGGGTACTTAATGACTGATGGCCAGAAGGGATCTTAGACTAGCGTCGTCTTTAGAAGAGAGAGATACATATCAGTATGAGCGAAGAAGCCCAAATCGATCTCTGCCCCTTATGAATTCAACGACGATGAAAGGTGAACAAGAACTGGTACACGTAGTGTAACTTCTCTATGATCAATCAAGCATTCTTCATGACAAATTAATGCAAAGACCTGGATGCTGATCAGTCTTTGGGGCTTTAAACAGCATTCTTCTTTCTGCAGATTACAAAATTTGGCACGTCAGTCAGACTTTAGACGTCCATTCTCAGTTTGAGTGTCTGAGGCATATCAGCAGCAATATCTTATTCGTTACAATACGTACAACCCCACTAACCTTAGGCATTAGTGCTCCAAGGTAAGTCATCTTTACACCTTAGGAAGATAGACAAACAAGGTGTAGTCAACTTGTTGTGGCAGTACATCAGTACACCAGGGGATAGGGTGGGTAGAGAAACAGAGTAAAGAAGTAGGAGCCATTCCCCCCCCCCCCCCCCCCCCCCCACTATTGTGTTTGCCCCAACCATGAATCATTGATTCACTGCACCTTACAACACAGGTTGTAATCTGCTCCCAAGCGCAGTGAGAGGGGTTTCAGACTATCAATCAAAGACTTTATTTGTAATCATGTGTTTTGACTGCATTCCTATACACGTTCACATCACTGCATGAAGACACTGACAGGAGTCCCCACTCTGACCGATTAGTGCAAACAACATTCATCATGCATGCAAGTTCGTTTTCAGACTTTGATGCAAAAACTGCTTCATTAGCTATATGTAGCATCTGAAAGATGATGATCTAAGAGGGCTCATTTGGGAGGCGTTATCTTGGCAGGAAGGGTTACAGCCAGCCCCCCTCCCATCTCCTCTTTTCCTATTGAACCAAGATACCCAGTATCCCATCCACTCTTACAAAGGGTGGTCTGTGCAGGATTAACACTTTCCTTGGAGTTCACTACTATGAGCCATTCTGACCTAAACTCTTTGGCGAGGAAAAGAGAGCAATGTTTTGTATAGATCATAGACTCATTACAAATGCAGTCCTACCATGCCCAAGCAGTTTTGGTGACAGAGATCTGTACTAGTATATATTTTCTGGTGTGAACAGGGTCAGAGGGTCTTGGCATGCGGGTTGTACATTCTCCTGGAAGCACATTTCCACTCAAAAGGCACAAACCGTGGGCTGTCAAAAGAGAGCTTTAGTCACGTCTGAACATCCGTTTTCAGAGCCCAGCCAGTCACGTCTAGCACAATGTGGCATACCAGCGTGTTTTACTATTTCTTATACATTTTTTTAAAACCATCACTTCTACAAGAGCATTGACTCCTTCCACCAATGTTTGCCCGACTTCCTTCAGAAACATTCAACACAATTTGACTGTCTGTCTACCTATTGAACGCTCCTTTATTTGACAAGAAGGTGTTCACTCATTACATACAGTGTAATTCTTTTTTCTTTTTTTTTTTTGTGTAATGCATCGTGCATCGATGTAGCCTCTACTACATTAATAAAACAAAATCAATTAAAGGACAAGTTCACCTTCATAAACATAAGGATTGAGAAAATGCAGCAATATTAGTAGAACACATCAGTGAAAGTTTGAGGAAAATTGGACAATTGATGCAAAAGTTATGAATTTTTAAAATTTTTGTGTTGGAACTGCTGGACGAGGAGACTACTACAGCTTGTGATGTCATATGAGTACAACAGTATAAAGAAAATGTAAAGAAAATTCAACATATTTTCATTTTTTTCGCATAATAAAAGAGCATTTGACTTGCCTCTTTCTAAAGGTAGGGGGAATAATATTACCCATGACATATGTCAGTAACGAGTCAAGGGAATGTGTACTTTTTTCAAAAGATGAAATTTTGTGAAATTCTCTTTTTATTTTCCTTATATTGTTGTACGCATGTGACATCGTGCACTGCAGTAGTCTTCTCATCCAGCGGTTACTGCACAAAAACTTCAAAAATTCATAACTTTTGAACGGATTGACCGATTTTCCTCAAACTTTCAATGATGTGTTCTACTAATATTGCTACATTTTCTCAATCCTTATGTTTATGAGGGTGAACTTGTCCTTTAAAAGGCATGGCAGCAAAAAATAATGGATACATACAGGATATGATGATTATGGTTCTGTGTGGGTGATTTCTTGCTAGTACTGAATTGAGCAATGTTGTGCATAATGGGAGCTAGAATTGGATATCTCTTCATGTGACTGCGACAAATTACTGTTTGTTTGTTTTTTCATGTGTGTGTTTTCTTATCCGCAAGTTTGTATCTCCACAATTTCCCCTACTTTTTCCTGATGCAATATCACAGAACTATCATATAAAAAAATTCCATGAGTAATTTTTACGAGGGAGAAAATCCAAGTTAAAAGAACAAAAACAACAGCAACAAAGTCCAGAGAAATTCATGTGTGGGAGGGGTAGAGTGGCCATTATAATATCACGCAGTCCTGAAACATGCCAGGCAATATGTTAATGAATATTAAAGACAATACAAGAGAATGAATACTATAAACCAGGCAACTAAATCAGAATGTGAATTATAGATATTCTGCATTGTATGTTTACACTCTGTAAAGTTCATGCCTTCACAAGCTACCACATGGTCAATACAAAGACAGTCAACCAGCAATTCAATCCTGATTTACTTTTGAGTGTTATGAGTTCATCATATCTGCAAAGCACTTCCCCATTCCTGTTTCTTCCATGAACATGTGTACCATACCTGATCCTAACTCTAGTCTCAGTATTTTGTGCACAACAATCCACATATTGTAATTGTATCTCGTCCTCTGTCTAGCAGACTGTGGTCCCAAGGAACATTGTGCAACGATGCAGGAAGGAAATGGATGCCGACACAGGCAAACAAATAAACCGGTAATGTAGGCACTTAATCATGTGCAGAAAGATTTTTTTTTTCTTCTTCTTCGTCTTCTTCTTCTTCATCTGTCTGGTGGTTGACTGAATTGTTATATACAGCTTGGAAATCTGATACCGCAAGAAATTCCACAAGCAATCATCACATGTCATGTATACATTTATTTGTTTGCACACTGATGGAATGATAGGGTACCTAAGGCAATACAGCCATGGAAACTACTACCACAAAATGATATGACATTGCCAGAATTGCCGCCCAAAATTGATGACTCATATGTATAAATACATATATTCGACCTAAAGAATCATGATCATCACTCAACAATTCCATTTAAAAAAATACATCCTTCTCTCGAGACTACTGGAGGGTATTTTTAAAAACAGTCACCCAGGAAATGAAAGGAAAATCATCCATTTCTAACTCCCTTAAAGGGGAAGCCCATAGACTGACGGAAGCACAGACCTATTCATTCACGCACACAGAGCAACGAAAAATGCTCGAAACTCAAATTTATGAAATGGGGGCATATCAAAGCGGGCTTCTGGAGTTGCTGTTTTGCACACAGGAGAATGCTTCTTGCTAGAATAACAGAGGTTGAAAAGCTTGACCTGCACAACCAACTTCCCTCAGCAATGGGAGAGTACGACAGAGAAAAGGAAATCAAGAATGGGAATGCAGCGAAGAGAATAGCACAGGAAGGGCAGAGAAGACTCACACAAACGGGCAAAACACAGACAACGGTTTGTCGATTTGATTGTTCTTACGACAATAAGTTCTCTGTATTTGTAATGAGGCTTTAATTGGGGCCCTCAAAAGAGTCTACTTTAGCAGTTTATAGAGTCTCACAAACATGATCCATACAGGCTATACACTAGGCAATACTTCTCACTTTGCTTTGCTCATGAAGTACCAATACTGTCCATGTTCTTCAGAAGACATTCATTCTTCAAAATGGTGACTCTTTCACAATATACCGTACGTCCAAAAAAAAAATTACAATGGGACCTTCCGGAATGATATCTTTATAAATAGTGAATCAATCTAAATACAAATTCAGGGTATGAAACTATAACTCATTGCCCACATATCAAAGAAAACCCCATTCGATTTGCTTCAGTGGTCAAAGAAAAATGAGGAATTTTGTAGAGGATGTCAGGAATCTCTTCCCTCCAAGTTCTGTCTATTGTGTTCACACACAAGAGCATCGAAGTGCTAAACTTCGAAGAATCAGACTCATGACATGCTTTACAAGAATCCACATTTCTCTGTGACCGCTTAACCAAATTGAATGGGGTTTTCTGCAAAATAGAGCTAAGATGTTATATCTTAAGACCCTGAAGTAGCATTTAAATAGTTTAATCATATTGGGTGTTATCAATGCGAAAATCTGATTGTAATTTTTTTGGGGGACATACTGTACAATGTAAGTCCTATATCACCGAAGATACATTATCATACCTTCTCCACACTAACTGACATGATTCCTTCATGAAAATTCATGCAGGAGCATACATGAAGGTCGGTATCTTTTGTGGATGCATCAAGTGGTAAATTCCTTACAAGTGATGTCAAGGTCATGTCCAGTGAGACGGGCTATTCCAAGATCTCCATGGATGCTCACTAAAGTAAAATGATGCAGGAACTTTTCTACTGTCACCAGTATAGAAAGTCACTCTAATTAAACTTTCACTGATAAGTTTGTTACTACTACACTGTACGCTTTAATCAGTTTCATTCAAATGATTTTTTCCCCCCATAATTTATTCAAGTTTCCCAACACATTTGATAGTAATGAATGTCATCCAATCTTCAGCTCTACTCAAGCACACATTAACCCGTTGAGGATGGGCTGTTTATGCAACAACACGCATTTCCATAGACAAATGCCGGAGTATAGGCCTACTTGGGATTCGTCCTCAATGGGTTAAAGACCCTATAGCAGATGTACAACTTACTGCAACTGGGAAAAAATATTGCCAGCTTTCATCAGTTTGTAGTATGGTATCATAGCTTTGACCTTCTTTCACTCAAATACCTGCTCCATATTCCTGTTCCCACTCCCTCCCCTCCTCCCCCCTCCCCCATCCCTCCCACCCCCTCCCTCCTCCCTTTGAATTAAAGGGCAAGTTCACCTTCATAAACATAAGGATTGAGAGAATGCAACAATATTAGTAGAACACATCAGTGAAAGTTTGAGGAAAATTGGACAATCGATGCAAAAGTTATGAATTTTTAAAATTTTTGTGTTGGAACCGCTGGATGAGGAGACTACTACAGCTTGTGAGTCATATGCGTACAACAGTATAAAGAAAATGTAAAGAAAATTCAACATATTTTCACTTTTTTCGCATAATAAAAGAGCACTTGACTTGCCTCTTTCTAAAGGCAGGGGGAATAATATTACCCATAACATTTGTCGATAACGAGTCGGGGGAATGTGTACTTTTTTCAAAAGATGAAATTTTGTGAAATTCTCTTTATATTTTCTGTATATTGTTGTACGCATGTGACATCTAAGTTATTCACACATTGCAGTAGTCTTCTCATCCAGCGGTTACTGCACAAAAACTTCAAAAATGCATAACTTTTGAACGGATTGTCCGATTTTCCTCAAACTTTCAATGATGTGTTCTACTAATATTGCTACATTCTCTCAATCCTTATGTTTATGAAGGTGAACTTGTCCTTTAAAGACCTTGTAGCTCTATCATGGTGATACCATGCAATGGGAAGACTGGCCTGACTTGGATACGTTTCAGGAATCCCCCTAACGAATTGTGTACAGCCGTATCAGTGATCTTTATGCAAGTACACACGCAGCCTGGGAATATTGACTGGAGTCGAACGTTACCAATGAGCGTATGCTTCGATGCACATGGGCCTATTCGCTGATGGGCAATTCTATTCTGGCAGATCTGCATTATAAATGGTTTTCCAATGTACCCAGAAGACAGCGAAAGAAGATCAATTCAGCCGGACCACCTCTCTCTCCACATACTATTGGTTCTTATAAAGACCCTATAGTGCGGGATTCATGGGTGGCCCAATTCGCTGCTCACCGGGGTACATTAGAAAACTA
Source organism: Diadema antillarum (assembly GCF_040938485.1). Classification (NCBI taxonomy): domain Eukaryota; kingdom Metazoa; phylum Echinodermata; class Echinoidea; order Diadematoida; family Diadematidae; genus Diadema; species Diadema antillarum. Next base: position 1,517,619 of record NW_027270998.1, on the reverse strand, counting down.
TGAATAGCACTGGTCAGCAAATACATGCACCAAAGAGTACACTCATCGGTAACGGTCGACTCCAGTGGAGATTCTTCGGTTGTGTGAGTACTTACTGAGAGATCAGTGATAAGCTGTACACAGTTTCGTACGGGCGATTCTCGAATATATATCGAAGTTGGGCCAGCCTTCCTGCTCCACGGATCCCAACGCCATAGGGTCTTTAAGACTTTGTTTGTGAGTGAGCAGTGTGTATCACTTGGGCCTCCTCGCCAGCTGCCTCCTGTTAGTCGGGATGGAATATCATGAACCTGGCAAGAGACCCCCAGAGCCGGGCACCCACACAACTATATCCATCACCCTTGATGACAGGGGATGGTGTCACAAGGGCAACATCGACTTGTTTGTCAATCATGGGAGGAGGAAGAAAGACATCTGATGCAAACTGCATGGAGCTCAGGAGGTCAGGGTCCCGCCCACTCTTTGTTGCTTTTGTTGTTGTTGGTTTGTTTTTTTGTTTGCTTCTGCATTTTTCCAAAACCCATATGATAAGCCCATTTTGGGCACTTCACAGAGGTTGGCATGAAGTTCAGAGAGGCATGTATGTTGGTTCATTCATTTAGCGGCAGCAGATGCTCAGGAATGCTTTTACTGCCAAATTCAGAGCCTTGACGGGCAGAAAAAAGAGCCAACAGGAAATCGTCAAGTGTTCACAGGTATTCGTTTAAAGAGGATGTGCACATTAAGACCACAGAGAGAATACGTTGGTGCAGTGCACAGACACAGCAGGGAGTAATAGAATAAATATTTATATGATCCATTTACTTTCAGTTCTTGGATGAACTGCTCATCAGCCATCACATATTGCATGCGACAAACTCCTTCTCACAAAGTCGTCCTCATGTTGGGGTGAGTGACAGGCCAGACGGCCATATTGAGCACCGGTCCTTGTCCTACTATCATGGACTAACATTCACAAAGCCTGGGTCTCATCGTTATGATGTGATTGGCCGTCTGGAAATCACAACGGGCACTAACCCCAGCATTGCTATAAATATCATCATTTAACGCCTGTCTGGCTTTCATGTTAAGAATGGCGCTCCACAAAAGAGGCGCTCATTTCTTAGCCTTCATGTTCATTGCCCTCGTTGTGAACCTGAGGTTGGCATTCCAGCCTTGAAGTCCCCGACTCAAATAGTCCCCGTACGACACACAATACAGTAACAGATGCAAGCATTTTAATAGCATAAGAACACATTACCACACAAGACACATCTTCGGCCTTTCTTTGAACATATCTCTTTAAATATTGTCATGAACAATCGGTGGCTTTGATATCTGGCAAATGCCTCAAACTAAAATCAGGGTTATAGTGCTACTTTTTTTTAATGATATTCATCAGTTGGAAATACATAAATTGTACCTCTTACTATCACACTGCAGTTTAATCTCTTCTTTCACTTCAGCGCAAATGTTGAATTTCACACATCCAGTTCATTTCCATCGCCATTTTTGCCTCACAGCTTGAATTTTCACACAGCTTTTACAGTAATGCTTCCCTAATTCTTTTTTTTTTTTTTTCATCTGCATTACTCAGATGAACACCCTGGGAGAAATAACAAAGTAATTTCCCCCAGCCATAATGAGAAGAGAGACTGAATCTCCAAGAAATGCATGAGCAAACAAATTATGATGAGAGTGTAGTCCAATCGTTTTTTTACCTTTATTCTCACCAGCTTGGCCGACTTCATTCCTCGCCCGTGCATTGAATGCCGCTTCGCCAACATTTTCTGCAAAGGGAGGAAGGGAAAATAAAAGAGGAAAAAGCTCACATTAGAAAAGCAGCTTTGTCACACTTAAGCTGAAGTACTTCTCTAAAAGTCAACGATCCCAAGTAACATGAGCTTGTCATGGCCATGCATCAAACCTTGAGTGTTCAGCATAAGCAGGGACAGTTATTTTTTTCCAAGGACTCCACAGTCCAGGCAGGGTTACAAATCAAACATTTGGTCTGTAAATTTATGCATCCACAATACTTTCGATGCACATCGCGTAGTCTCACCGTACACGTATGGTGGAAAGTGCCACTGAAATACGACAAAGGATACCAAATGCTTTCTGCAATGATTACAAAAAGGACAAACTACTCTTCCGTAACATTAGTCCATTTTCATTCAATCAGGCTAATGATCATAGTGAAAGCAATAGCCTACTGAATAACAAATGCCAAACTACAGCTACAGAACTGTATCTTCAACAATTTGAAAGGCTACAGTGTATGTGTACATTATTCATATGTTTTGATATACATTAATCTGATGAAGAGGGACAGATTAACAGGGGGTGGGTGGCAAGAATGGACAAACAACAATTTATAATTGCTACATCAACTATTTAATGCAGATCCAATCAGATTATCAAACAACCTTTTCATTACCTAGCAATTCTATAATTTGTTCCTAAATACACGTTGTAGGAAAGTTCTGACTTGTTTGTTCTGAATGATTCACTATTGCAATTTACTGTGATATCATGGAAATTATGAATTACAGAAATTGATTTATTATAAGAACATAATGTAACAATTCCACTTTCTTCTTCTAGATGATTATGTAGGCCTACTAAACAATTAAAGAGTACCATAGGACCTACTGTACATAGTGTGTACATATCGTCGGTTGAGAATGATAAGGGCGTTAAGTTGTCACAAAACCCATAGTGTTCGAGACAACTTACAGTGTAGCGCCCTTCTCATTCTCAACAGACGATATGAGGACTATTTTGTAGTATATTGTACCGTTGTTTTTGTGCTGATTTTGTTTTCTTATATGCACCTTGGTAGTCAAGCTTATGATCTTGACATAAATTTCCCAGCAGAATTATACATCCTCTTCTTTACATAATGTAGTCAATACAATGGTGCAAAAATTAGCATATCAAAATCCTATTCCATGTGATTTAATTGTTGTTGTGTTTTAAAGAAAGAAGAGAAAGAAAAAAATTGGGGCCCTATACAACAAATAATTTTTTGTATCAAAATGATTTAATTGCCTGGGGCTTTCTGTAGTAGTGCATATAACTATGTACTGTACATGCGAACTCACATTGTCTACTTTTTTATGGACATGAACTATAAATGCTGTACAATCAACGTCTGCAGCATGTCCAAGTTTATTTTGTCCACGACAAGAAATGGTGATTTTTCTGTTTTAGATTGTCTATAAAGAGCTTATATCAGGCACTTTCTCTACATAACATCATCAAAACTGAACATCATCGAAACAATGTACAATACAATGTAGAATGCAGTTCTACGGTATTATGCCAAATGCAGTCTTCGTGTACACATGTTAATGGACAAATCTTGGCTTAGAATCTGCACTGGTAATCTGTTTTTCACTCCACTAAATCTGCTCGAAAAACTCTCCCGCTGAAGTTCACACCCTCGTCAAATGGGCCACCGAGGAGGGTTTGTAGGCTTTGGCAGAGAAATTCCCCTCACAATACAAGAATGAGGAAATCTGACGATGTGTTGTGTGGGTAAGCTAAAGCATTTCACGCATCAAAAACATTGGACAAGCCATGCTGCTGCATGGGTGCATACAACCCTCAAATTCTCATTTGAAACTACATGTATTTGTTTACACAAAGTTTTTTTTTTTTTTAATATGTCCAACAACCACAATAACTGAAAATCTACAGACAGTGACGGCTGCATGTTACAGTTGACAGAGAAAACACTTTCTTCTGCAGTTGTCCTAACCATTTTGCTCCTGCGATGAATCATCATGCAATTGTACACCCACAATCACAAACAACACACGGCACATGTGGATACAACTATGCAAGCCGCTCAAAGACAATGTTGCTGCCAAAACCTCCAGCAGAAATTATGCCGGAGGAGAAAGTATAGTCGTCAATATCAATCTACTATATACGTATGCTACTCGTATGGGGTGTACGGCAGGGTACAGCTTGGCTTCGCGCCAAGCAGGTCATTAATACTGCACGCTTCCTTTATAGGGAGAGAGAAAAGGACAGTGCTTGGCACTGATCCCAGTAGTGGCAAAGTTGTGGTGTGTCACAATTAATAACACTCGCAGATGTGCCAAGCGCCACATTGTAAACATGAACTAATGGGACAGGTATCTGTGTACATGGAGCACACATTTTCCACTGAGTTTGTATTTCACCCATGTTCTTATCAATACTGGCTCTCACGTACATTGTACTCTTCCACTTAAAACTGTCTATACTAGGTACATGTACATTTCTGGTTTTGAGCAGTATAGTGCTATGTCGCGTGCAAATAATGCCTTCTTAATGGGCATTACTCAAAGCACCCTTAGCCCATCTTCAGAGGGCTACTACATATGTGGTCTGAAAAGTAATTCTTGTAAACTGTATCATCCAGAACAACATTTGCTTCATCAATACTGCTTTTTCTGTGTAGCATTATCTACAGTTCGTAAATCGTAGGCCTACATGTGTACAGTACAATGTTGCCTAATGCATGTACTGTACTTTGTTAAAAAACAACAACAAACACAAAACAATAAATATCCATAATATTTACAATGTGTGTTGCATTGGAACAGACATATATAATCTCTATGTAGGCCTATGCAGGTAGCGTTTTATATTGATCAACAATTCTATCTTGTATGAATATATTGTCCAAGTATGATACAGATATATCCAGCTCTAAAATGGGATTGCAGCTATAGTGTATTTTCAAAACAGGAAGTGTGCACAAAGAGTTGACAAATACATTGCATTTCCATTCAACTACTTGTAAACCAGATTACCCCTCTGTATGAGTTATACTTACTATTTAGATAGTTAAATCTGGATGTCACTGTACATTCATTTTCATCATATGCATCTAAAGAAAACAAAGAATTTCTCTCAAAATAATTCTAAGACATGCACAAATTCATACAACTGATTGGGTATCGTTGATTCTGTGGGATTATAATAATGGCATTTTATGATAATGATGGACTATATAGTCCATCATTATCATAGTAAATTATGTAATCAAAACTAGTTATTTATACTTCAATGTCCGTGGTAATTATTCATGCACATGTGTACATACCTAATTACATATACTGTAGATGAAATTGCATTCTACAAATGAAGTTTATGTACGTGCAGTAATAAATCATTGCAGCTCTTGCGCCATCACAGTTTCAGGGACCAGTACAGGTAGTGTACATCTGCCTACAGCTATTACCAGACCACTTCTTACATCTCTGCATTCCATCAGGAATACCTCAGATCATGGGGTACGATGCACATAAACAGCTTGTTCAAGTTGTAGATAATTGCTTAAACACCGTGTAAACAAATTACTGCATGAAGTTCACTGCTCTCTCCACTCTGTACTGGAAGGTGAAATTGCTGTAAAATTGCAGCATGCCTCCAGGTTTCTTCTCACAAACAACCCCTTGTACTCGGGTTGCAATGAACCACCTTTCTTATTCATCTCTATCAGTGAGAGAAGGGAAGTACATTGTAAGTGAAATTGATTTTGACAATACTTGCGCTCATGCCACTGGCGGGCCTTTCCATCTCACCCTCCCTCTCCCCTCCCCCCCCCCCCCCCCCACCCCATGTCTGTTTTTTGCCTCCACAGTTTCTCTGTCTCTTTGTATCTTTCTTTCTCCTCCCTCCTTCTCTGTCATGCTCTATCTTTATCTGAATGTCTGTCCGTCAGTCTGTCTCTCCTCTCTCTGTACATTATCATATATCCTCTCTAGTTTGGAACCCATTGTCCACTGCCCTGCATGCACGCAGTGTGATGTGATTATACTCCCCGACTCCCACTTGTGCATCTGGCGGGGGCTGGCTGCTTAGGATATGAAGGGAAGACCCATTTTCTATGACCCAGGTCGACGAAAAAAGGGCACTTCAGTGATCCCATCCCCCCAACTCCCCCCTCCCTCCCCTCCCCCCCCCCCCACCCCCCCACCCACCCCACCACCACTTTCATCCTCTCGGACCAAACAAAGGAATGCCTCTAGATGGACTCTGTTGTCATGAAGAACGGCCAGGGTATGAAATTCAGGAAGTGAGAATTGGATTGTCAAATGCACTAGTCAAATATGCCCCTTAGAAGAAAATTCTGTGTCAGTTCGGGAAGAGAGAGATCAGAGGGTGTTTGTGTCTTTCATGCTAACCGACACAAATGAAGGCTTTGTAAACATACCAATAGTGTCTTCATCAGAGCATGCAATTTAAATCACATTTACAAGTAGGGGATTCCGAGTGGAGGAAATATCATCAAATATAGGCCTAAAGTATGTTTTATTGCACACAAATGTACAAAACATAGAGTGACTATGACTTACTTCCACAAGTTTTGAATGTAATGTGGGCAAACTATTACATAATGGGGGGGGGGGGTGTAAGTAAATTGTCACATTCCCTTTGATATCATTCAAGTTGTAGAGTACATGTAATTCATACTCAGAAAATAAATATATGTTCCTATAGATATAATGCGATGCCAGTAATATTTTACACATGGAACACTGCCAAAAAAAAATAAGCTGCATGTACATAAATTGTACATCCATAATATTCATACCAACAATTGGGATATCATCACATTTTCTAATGTGAGCATGCACAAATGCACAACTGTACAGTATACATGCCAGTCCCAACATGAATATGTCTCTACAAGGAATGTTTCTGCATACATGTACATTGTACATGAGTCATTGGCATTAATGACATGCTTCTGTAATTTATTCGATTAAATGTGTTCATCCACATGATCAAACTACACATGATTGAAACAGTTTGCACACAAACCATTCTGCAAAACATTAGTTAAATGTGTCTTGTCTTTTAATCGCTGAAACCTAAACATGGATGATAGGCCTACACTTGAAAATTGTGTCTTTAAAATTTCGCAGTCAGTACCAGAGACAAAGGAAAAATAATGGGAGCTACATGTAGATTCAACACAAATATAAATGGAAATATTATTTCAAACAGGACAGACTGTTCATTGACTGCTACAGTAATTGTTGAAAGTTGACACCCTGGTGGGGAGAAAGCATGCTATTTCTTGTACATAATTGGCATATTATGAATGACATGATTTGCATAATAATATACACAATGATGTAAATTGCACACTTCATATTTCCACTGCTTGCCTTGGGCTATATCACTATAAATTGCAACAAGACACACCGAGGTGTGATCAGTAGCCCACTATCTGACACTGTATGTTTGCTATTAAAGGATAATGAATGTGGTAGCAACATTGTTACAATGCAATAAATGATGTTCTACAGTGTTAACAACAAGCAAATTGATTTGATCTCTTTAAAACATGTACAGTATACTTTTCGCGTATCTACGAATATATTCTACAGGTGTAATATGTCAGCCTAATTGAATGGTAGTGCATACAATGTACTCTCAAACAGAATGTACAATCCTACATCATGCTTGTACGTAGGTGTGTACAGTGACTAGAACTGTACAAACCACAAACCACAGTGTACACAGCACCACAGTCAATGTGGCATGCCTTGCATTGCAAGCTACAGTTGTGCGAATGGGAACTTCTAACATTAAACCCCGCATCCTGCGCAATATGTACGAACTGGGCTTCCCTGCCACTGTGAGTTGGATGCATTCTCAACTTCATGACATTATCGTCATAGGGAAGTGGCTCTTAGGACTCAATTAGAAAGGAAGGTACACGTGGCATTGGGGGGGGGGCATTTTTTTTTTTAATGTGACCGTTGATATTATACGAATGGAAGGGCCTGAATTTGTTTTGAACACTACCAGTGTAACTCCCAGCAAGTGGCAAATAAAAATTGTCAGAAAACCTGCATGATGACCGAGTAAACAACTTTAGTACTGATGAAATATACACATTGTGCTTTATAATGACAAGCTACAGGTACGTACAGTAGCATAGTAAAATGCAGGCATACAATTCAAATCTGCAGCAGTACCCGGTGGTGATCAGCATTGGTACACTGCAAGCGATTTTCTTTTTTCTTTTTTCTTTTTTCTTTTAACTTGAAAAGCTCTCTCTCTCTCTCTCTCTCTCTCTCAGAGGCGAAATAGGAAATGTAAATGAATTAAAACACTTGAATGAATAAAAGCAGTCATACAAATACCTGGTGAAAAAAAAAGAGTTGGATAAAAAAAAATGACAATCTACATTTGTGCATAACACTTACAGCTGCTAGTGTGGGTGTAACAACCCTCCCTGTAGTCAGGGAGTGAGAGGACACCTCCCTGCTGTAGTTCAGATCTTATCAAATAAAAGTTCTCAAATGAAGGCCATAGTATTGATATGTTTCCATTACTCTAATACTTTGATCTGTTTGTTTTTATTCTACTGTTGAGCTTCTCCTGAATCTATGCTCTTTAATATCTTTACTTGTATTATAGAAGGATAACAAATTCATTGAAACATTCATAAATCAATATGACTTCACTGGTAATTCCTTTTTTTTTCCCTTTTTTCCTATACAAACAGTGAAAAGTTCTATCAAATTCATTGTGGGTCCAAAAGAAGAGTTAAACACAAACAAATCACGACAAAAAGCTATAAGAATAGCATGAACACTAGCTAGAACTGAATATCAAAGTTTTGCAAGAAGCAAGGACGCAAGTAGGTCATAGGTAAATTGATCTAATGTGGTCAAGCATGCATGGCCTTCCCACTGAATTTTTTTAGGAATTCTTAACTCCCCCCCCCCCCCCCCCCTTCATGGTTCTCATGTGTTTTCATCTCAAATCTTGCCATGGTGAGCAAGCACTGGCCACCCAGGGGAAAATGCTTCATTGCCCAAGCAGCAAGAAGTAAGGTACTGGTACATTTAATTCCCCCTCAGAGGTTTGTAGGCGGTGGTTCAGCAAACAAAACACACAAATTTACATACACATTACACATGAAATACCTATCTATATTCCAAAATGATTGCAAGTATGCGAGTATCGATAAACACACAACAGTAAACATGGCTTTGTCCTTTATGTCCTGTAGAGGCACAAGCCTCCATCCTACGATGTATTCTGTGGTTTCCTACTGCGCCCAATGATACGGCGCCCAATGATACTTCATCAAACAAAGTTAGAGACGTGTTCATTGTTTGGCACTGGAGGAGTGTCACAATAAAATTATTAGATTCTAAGGAAAGGTGGTATCAGGAAAATTTTCTGTACTCAGTCCTCAGTCAAAAGCCTAAAAGGTGCTGTGCACACTGCATGCTGACGTAAGAGTCTTATGGAACAATTTTTTTTTTCTGTGTCCTTAATTACCACACATTCCAATGTGGTGAAGATAAGTCACAGTGCTGGTACTCAGCTTTTATTGGGACAGTGTACTGCAGTCAACTTTTACCTATGTTTTCATGGATCTGCTGATAAATCACGCTCACATTTAGTTGCTTTGGTATGTGTTTCTTTGCTTTGTGTTAAAAATAAAACAGCATTTCCTTTCAGGAATAATTCTCCTTTAAGCCTAGATGCACACACACACACACACACACACACACACACACACAAATATGATACATACAGTATTCGGTACACAAACACACACATACACACACATACAGCAGTAAATGCTGAGTGTATGTATCTACAATACAATATCTGTACCATACTGGCAATCCCTCACATTGCCACATGGGTAACAAACATGCAGAGGACTGGTACTCAGTTAGTACATGTTGAAGGCATTATCAAATCAAATTATACATGGCAATCCCTGGCAATAATATGAAACAGCTCGGATTTATGGCAACGTTCCTGCCCCACCTATCAGTTATTTCCTGTGTTCAGCTAGCAAGGCACAGGGACAAAATGGACATTGCTGTATAGCCCAGAGCACAGCATGGGAGGGTTACACCATACACATACAACTGTACCAGTAGTCTCTTGAACTGTAAACAGCTATTTATAACTCTGGTCAGTAATATCTCACCATACTGCCCATATGATGAGACCACATCCTTTTCCTCTCTCTTTTTAAAAAGTCTTTTATTTTTGATACCCATTTTGTGACACTTTGGACATTAAAGGTGTGTACAGTTCTGGTCGAGGTGAGGATTCAGCTTTTAACATTTTGCGAGATATTCAGAAACTACTCTATGAGATGTCACAGAGCATGCATTTCTAAAAGGTATCAAAAGTTGATTTGATGAAAATCAGTTTTGAATTGGCTGAGATATCCAAAAACAAGGTGAAACAAAGCGATCGTAATAAAGTTGTGGCATGTCGCCTTTTATTATCATCACTTTTTTGGATATCTCGGCCATTTCAAAACCAATTTTCATCAAATAAACGTTGAATCCTTTTTAAAATTACATGCTCTTTCATATTTCATAAGAGGTTTCTCATTATCTCACTTAGAAATGTTCAAAACATGAATCCCTTACCTCAATCAGTACTGTACAGTCCCTTTAAAGACACTTCATCAATTCATGGTAATGTATACAAATATTGTGCATTTAAGGGAGGTTTTATTTATAAATTTACTCTTTTTTTTTGGTGAAAGTTAAGAGTCAACTGATACGTTATATTTACAAACTTTCAACATGCTAAGATACAAATTTGTGCAATGGATAACATATCCTGAGTAGCAAATCAGCAAGTTTTCTTCTCTGAAAGAAATGTAGGGCCTACTTATTTCTCCTTCCATCTCTGAGAATATTGATTGTGAAATGAAACACTTGCGAGACTGCATTGCTAGTTCTAGATACCCAAATTATACCACCGCGTACATGTATATATTGTACAGTTCTTTGTTTGTTTTGTTACTATTTTTCTCTTTGCTCTTGTTCTCCACTGCCACCACAAACCTATAACTGAGGCCAGATGCTGTTTTGGCATTTGCATTGTGTGAGCCCTAAGTACACATGTATACAGTATTCCATTCTCAGGCCCTAAGTGGTTCACAGAGATAAACAAGGAAATGTGCATAATTTACCTGCTGCATCTTCTCGAAGTCTATTCGCCTCCCGCTCTGGATGTGACCGTCGTAGTGAACGTGCCGGTGCCTCTTCCGAGGTGACGTATAGTCCCCGGCGGGGCCAACGTTGGCAACAAAGTGGATTTTATTGTCTATTCTCTTTGGGGAGAGTCTGCAGAGGTGCTTTGGCGGTGAAGTACTAAACTGTAGAGGCGACGACGACTTTGTGAATAACTCCTTAACCTCCTCGTCACTGGAGCTGGACACTTCCCCGTTCCTGTTCCAGTGGTTCACCTGTGACCACTTCCGTTTCTCCGGCAACTGTCTCTCTATGCAGGCCAGCTCCTCCTCCGAGCTGTGCCTGTCTGGCGCGGAAACGAGGATGTTCTCCGAGGAATTGTCCTCCAGCGGTCTCGGTTTTGTGGCAAGCGATGGGTACTGGTGGTGCAGGGGGCCGGAGTTCGGGGCCATGGTGCCAATGCACATTCTCCTCTCTACACAAAAAAAAAATTAGGAAACAACATTTATCTTTTTAAAAGACATATAGCTTCTATGTATTACAGATTCTATGAGTGAGTGGGCGTGTCAAGCACTTACTGAAACTTCATGGCCGCTGAAATTTGGTTTTAAGAGCAATTCCACACTACAGCTGTAGTTCAAGTTGGTTTTGATGACCAGGGTAAAATACACAAAATATAAACAAAACAAAACAAAACCCCGAATGGTTGAGGTTTCACCAAAATTGGTCTTACAGTCAGAAAGTTCTTATATTCAAATTTTCGCTCAACAGTGGTATTGATAGCACTCAGCAGTCACACACAATCCACCATGACAACTGTTTTTTTCCAAATGTTGATGGAATTTCAGCTACATTGTATTCCATACATGTCTGATTTAATACTTCTATGAATTCATTAAAGCCAATTTGAAACACTGTATGGAATTTCACTCTTTAATCAGTGAATTCTCATCACTGAATACGCATTCAATTGGCTAGAAGAACAGTGATCCAGTGTGTATAGTACATCATTTGCTCGAAACAACAGGGGGCTGTGCCAAATGCAGCAATACATGTCACTGTGTCCCTGAACCTCAATCATGATACTGTCAGCAAATTTTGGGATTAATCAATTTACAATAACTAGGAGGAAATGATGAATGATCGTGACTGTGCGCATCATTTTGTCTAGTTTAAAATAGTGAGATCATTTGTCACTCTAGATTACAATGCAGAGGAACAGATAAAATGTACCTTTGAAAAGTTGTTCAACTTCTTGGTTTTCCTCTTCAGAATCAGTATTTTCCGTCTCTTCTGCTGTGATCTGTTTGGGCAGAAAAATGATAACAAAAACAGCAATATTAGGTCAATCATTAGAAACCATAAAAGTCTGTAAAATTGAAGGTTGGAACTACAGCAGTTACAACAGTAAGCTTTACACTAATTACGGCATAACACAGTGGAGGAGTTGCCATGCCCTCTGGATTTGAATAATTACGCACGTAGGGTGATCGAGAACCACGCATAACTACCTGCATCATTTGTGGGGAATTTATTCAGCATTAGAGCATCATAATCACCAGTTTCACAATACAAGGAAACGCTTTTCTGACCACAGTGGCAATGGCACCACCAGCGCCTGCCCGCCCTCCCTCCCATCAACTTCACAACAAAGGACGTAATCAAAAGGGTCACTCTTGTTGAGAGGCATCAACTGCGAGAGAGAGTAACAGCACCGTAGGTCCATTATGGGGCCTAGGAGCAATTTAAAGGCCTATGCTAACAGAGTAGAGGCAAATTACAGGATGCCAAGCAGTTTGTACCTGTCTTGTAAACAAGTCACATCCCTAACAACTGCAATTTATATGAAGGAATAAACAGACCAAGAGGGGTATACTTCTGTACAAAAGAAAAAGGATAGAGAATGGGGTACAAACTATTGTCTGTTTCATAAGCTTTAATACTCTAAAAGTGGATACCAAGCCCTACAAAGAACAAAACAACAATACAAAATTCCCAAGTGATGAGTTTGTATGCATAATATTACTCCCTCACTTTAAATTCAGCGACTGCATAGAAATCCCCTTAACTCAAGCCCAGGCAGAGGGATTTAATAGCACTGTGGAAAGTGTGGCAGCTTTTCATGTCTACGCTCCCCTGTTTTCCCTTTCCTCACTCTCCAAAGAGCAGCTTATTGCAGATTTATAGTAGCTCCGTGGATGGCATGAAGCACGGACTGAATGAATAACATTGAGGTCCATGGCACTTGTTTTTTGATGGGGCTGAAGTAAAAGCCTCTTTCCTTGCCAAGATCTGACCTCTGTAAATCAACTGCTGATGAAAAGAAATCAAAACAGGCCTCTTCTCTGAGATAGAGCTCCTTGGCATCTTAGGCATGGAGGCCAAATTTACCCTTGGTTGTGAGCATGGATACTTCCTGCTATCAATAATTACAATGTACCCACTATTTGTAATGTTGTAAACTTCACAGGGAGTTTGTAGGCACTGAACATTCTCTATCACCATGCTTGACGTAATGCATTTGCCTTTTGCATGATATTGTCAGTAAGATGATATTCCGCCACAGCTTATCAAACAGGAAATGTTATTTAGCAGTTCCTAATCCAGATGACCTCTGCACCATGCAAATTTTTCTTTTGAACTATTAAAGGCAATTGTCACACACTTTGCATATTGATTTGCAAAAGTCTTTAAATACAGTAGTTGGTGATGGCGTTCATGTAAGTTGTATAGTTGATAGTGATTGGGCGCATAAAGTAATTTACCAGTTTCTCTAAAAAGAAAAAAAGACCAAAAAAAAAAAAAAGACAAAAGAAAACATTGATCGACTACCATACAATAGGTTCCTAAAACCAAAACCCTTGCTGAAAAGCTTCATTGGGTGCGTTCATGCCACACTACATGGGCTTGCATGAACAGTGAGCATGTTGAAAGAGGAGGGGGGAAAAAATCAATGGACAAGTCGAAGTCTTGGGTATCTAGGCTGCATGCTAACAATGCATTGTAGCTGCATACCATTGTACTAGATCTCATTTACATAGCATCCCAGTGGGAGCAAACACCAAGCTGTTCATGGCAACTGGTAGAAATTAAGAACAGCATCAAACAGATTTGCTTATAACAGCATCATGGTAATACCCTAGTCCTTCCACACATTCAATGAAAGACAGGTGAGGCATAGAAAAACTAGGATATTATGTAATTACAAAAAAGGAAAAACTTAAATCTGACAAACTTCAAAACATCACTACAGCATTTCTAATATATGAGCTCTCCTTAATAGGTTATGAATACGAATAGGCCTACAAAGCAAGTGAAAATTTCTCTGGAAAATTTCAGTGCTGTATTAATTATGTCCTTACATTTACAAGTCAGATAGAGGTACAGGTGTTGGTACATGTTGGCTACCCACACTATTCTGATTTTGCCTTAATTGAAGTAAAATTGAGGTAAAAATGAAGAACAGAACAAGAATTGTGATTTAAATTATCAAAACGTAGCATTAAATTCAACTACAATATAAAGTACATGTATGCCTACAATGTACATAATGTGTACAGGCTCACAACTAAAAGAAAAAAATAGAAAGGGCAATATTTGATGACGAACACAAAACATGAAAAGCCACATGTTTGCTGACCAATTTTGCAAAGTCAACACACAGACACACATTTCAAGACCACAGGTCTTTGTTAGTACATGGCTCACACGTCATGGGTCTCTCCGCTGTTCCATATAAACTGATTCCTTTTGAATCGGGGATTGGGCAGGTGGTTGTTTCTCCAGCCTGCCTTTGCACAAATGTAAATGGCTGTCATTCCTGGCCCTGGCATGCCTTTGTTGCTAGCCTATAGTATACCGGTAGTCACTAGTACTATAGTAGCAGGAGGGCTTACCGAACCATTGCCAGGATTGTACATACATGTATACACTTCCTGATGCCCCAATATGTGAGTATGATACAATGGGAATGTCCAGGCCAGGTATGAAAACTCGTACACACAATCAATTCCCAGTCTCGAATATCTAAATTTTCTGGAAGCAAGCCATCTCTGACAGCTGTTGGTATTGTTAATCCAACCCAGAGAGGGGGTGGGATGGGTCTAAATTTACCTTGTGTTTGTGCACACAAAGTGTATCGAGAACTACTTGGTGCGGGTGAAGGGGAGACATTGCAGTACCATACTTATGGGCAAACTCAGCCCCAAAGTAATGAGATCATATATAGGGCCTGAGTTTACCCATAAATACAGTAGGGCCCTATGGCTATGTGTTCACAAAATTATTGTTAGACTGTACGGTACTACACACATTGCTGCTGCACGATATGCTTGGTACACCTCTAAAAACAGCGAAGAAGGTACAATGGCAAGTAGCACAATTACATGTAATCCATGTTTGTTAACACTTAACACAATTATAGGTCAACGATTCCTAAAAATGTAACCACCATGATGGAAATGATATTATCATTCATAGCGTTTAGTTGTTACTGACTCAATCATCACCATGATCAGCATGTTTTCCATAGGATGCTGCAATGCCCACTGGCACTGCACAGCCACTGCCCAAATAGCAGTATTTATAGCACTGCCATTGGTTAGTGGTTTCTTGGACTCTGGTGTTTACAATTACAGATGTAACTTAGATCTACATTAAGAGCTTTAAATTATTTTGTACCAGTTAGCCAAATTTTGTCATAACCCTATGCCTATGGGTAGTAATATGGTTAAAAGATTTTAGAGGTACCGTACCTAGAAACCACAGAGGGCCTATAGACTAACGGTTAGACCCCTCTCACGGTGTTATGCATCCTTAAGTGTAACATTCCTCTCCAGTAAAAAAAAAAAAAAAGAAAAGAAAAAAGTAACATGTTCAAAGTTAAAAAAAAAAACTTTTCCAACAAGTGTTACCCACATGACAACTCAGTCACAAAAGGAACTGAAATTGAATTTGTCACTTACCTTCGCTTCAAACGGTTGAACGTCATTCAGAGATTGAGCTCGAAATTTTTGGGTTAGAAATCTAATCATCATTTCCAGAGAGTGGTGATGAGCTGCTGACCAGAGAATTGTTAAACCCTGTTTTATATCCTCCAAGCTAACCAAGTGAGGACCGTGCATGAACAACAGGTCCGCTGAACTCAGCTGATCAGAGATTATAGAGTCTAATCGTGTGGATGTGGCCCGCACTTCTGGCTTGGTCACGTACTCCCGAAAGACTCCTTTCCTCTTGATCCTCTTTCTATTTCATTTTGAGCGTTCATGTGCCTGATTTTGCTCAGACACAGAGTTTGTTTTGCTCTTATTTGGGTATTTCTGAGACATCAGTACAGTGGCCAACCTCCGCTCAATCACATATACACACCACTGTGCATCTACTCGATCCTATGCCTCCCGTGTACTCTGCTGCTAGTTGCAACATGAACAGCAGACTATAGAAATTTACACGGCGACATTCACTGTCAGAAGGCAGTTGAGCTCCTCTTCGACGGAGATGCTCCTCCTCCGATAATGCGTGTGGACGGCAGGCGGCACAGCCAAGAACGACAACAGATCGGAGTAATGTCTTTGTTGCATGCTATTCCTCCTGCTAGCGCGCTAGCTACACACAGCGAGCTCGATAAGGGTGACACACACGCACGGAGGAAGTACTGTACGAGTACGTACAGGGGGGCTAGGGAGCGCAAGAACGAACACGAGAAATTGTGCATTCGACCGGTCCGAAAGGCATAATTCACACGACTACCGTAGTAAACAAGCACTAGACGGCACATGAAACAAGGCTTTTCATTGGACTGTCCGCAAATTGCGTCATGGTAATGACCTCTTGCCACGCGAGGGGCGGGGCCTAGTGACACGTGCGTGCAAATCGTGCCAGCCAGCGAGTGTCCTCGTGTTGGTTGCGAGAATAGAGAAAATTGACTGCCATCCGGAGAAACGAACACAGTGGTATGCGAAAAGCACAATGCGTGCAAAGTGAAATTCTGATTGAAGAAGAGATGTGGTTCGATCGTTGTATGTTGGGGACCAAAAATGGTTGCCTGGTGTGCAACAAAAACCCCTTTTCTTGGACCACCTGCCCAAGAATGATACCGTGCATGCAAATAATTTTAGATATGCATGGAAAATACACAACTATTTTCCATTTAATCAAGTTTAAAGGGATCGTATAGTTTGGGTTGAGACCAAATTTCAGGTTTCTAACATTTGTGTGTGTGTGTGTGTGTGTGTGTGTGTGTGTGTGTGTGAGATGATGAGAAACCTCTTATGAAATATGAAAGAGTGTGTAATTCCATGAGGAATTCAACGTTTATTTTATGAAAATTGATTTTGAAACGGCTTAGAAATCCAAAACAGAGTGATTCTAATAAAGTGTGGGACCCACATTCTATTACGATCGCTTTGTTTTACTTTGTTTTTGGATGTTCCAGTCATTCCAAACCCGATTTCATCAAATAAATTTTGAATTCCTCTTAAAATGGTATGCTCTGTACTTGTGTTTTCTTGGTATCTCGCAAAAAGTAAAAAGCCCAATTCTCATCTCCACCAATACTGTGCCATCCCTTTAAAGAATGACTCGGCCAACACTGTTCAAATTATAATACATTATTAAAGGAACACTCAGGGAGGAGAAAGGATGTTCTACACACGAACATATACACACACTCACATAATGGAGACACTGTTGTTCATCGATATCTCTGGGTTTGCTTCGGGATTTGTGTGTGTGTTTGTGTCTGTCTGTGTGCGTGTGTCTGTGTGTGTGTGTCTCTGTCTGTGTATTTGTGTGTGTATATGTGTTTTTATCAAATCCCCGAAAGCAGCAGAATATGGGCAAAATCGAATACTAGTGTTGTATGAGTTACTACTGTAATAGATTTTAGTAGGTCAATTAATGTGGTAATCTATGGCGTTTTCGTCAGTAGATGAAACCATCTCTCATGAAGGACGATGTCGCCAATTCCTAGGTTTTCTAGAAAGGCAATGAATGACTCGAACCGAAGATACGGGAACGATCCCAATCTGTTGGTGCTTATCATCCGAGAAAATGTTTGCTCTAAATTCAGCGTCGAGAAAAAACACTGCATCACCCATCTGTATGCGCCGAGGATTTCTGAGCAAGCGACGTGACAGGAACTCACAACGCAATTTCACTCCATATGGACTTTTCTAATAAGAGTACAATTTAGTATTTTTTGAAAAAGAAGAAAATAGTAGCAGTTGAATAAACTCAAGCAAAATGACAAAGGCAAATTGCGCTAAAGTGACCAAGACGATCATTCAAAGGTCGCCATTGGGTGCCAAGATCGACTACTTCCTGGCAATCAAACATGCAGTCGTGCATATTCTACATGCAACTCTGACAATCAACACTTTTCTTTTTTTCCTTTTTTTTTCCACTGCCTGGAGTCATTATACTGGGTTCTCCGATGCAGGCATTTTATTACGTATTTACGTGCTCCTATCATTTTTTTTCACTGATCTTGCGCGCTGATCTCCCAATGTTGATAGACCCGCAGAACGATATGTGTATATTATAACATGGACTCCCTTACAGGTTGACTTCGCTCGTTTATTTTTTGCTATGTCTTAATTTTGTGAGAGATGAAAAGTTCACCCTTTTTCGTTTGGAGACTCGATTCTTTTTCCGGACATGGCTGCATGAAATTATAGTAACTTTACAATTCATGGTAACTCTGCAATTGATTAATTAGCCATTACTGATTTTTTTTTTTTTTTTTTTGCTTTGATCGGCTAATTAATAATGTTGCCATTTGCAGAATTACCAATGATTGTAAAGTTCTTCTCCCGTGAGAGTGACCACAATCAACTTGCTGATTATTCTGTCATGTTTAGTTTTATGCAATGGGACCCTGGTATACCTATTCGCCTTTTTAGTGAAAATATAAACCGAACAATCCAAGAATTAGAAAAAAAAACACAAAGACAAAATTTAATACGGACGTTCTGTACTCAGAGCGTTATAGGCCTATATGTGGCTGTATACTGCAGTCAAAACAATGGCTGTCATTACAGCTTCTCTTTTTGTTTCTTTCTTCTCGAGTAGAGGGTAAATGTACCCTTTATTGAGATATGTGTATAGGCCTATTGCTTCGCTTGTATCATACAGTTTCCAACAAACAATTCTCATATCTATAAATACGAATATCAAGTTATAAGTAATCTGGTACGTATAAAAAAGGTATAGGCCTATACTGGAAAAGTGCAAAATTTCAGGGGCGCATTTCGCGCAACCAGATACTAGCCCGAAAATAAAAGCACGCGAATATTTTTACTTGCCGTATGTTCCAGTAATTAATGTCTTGATTCCACGAAATTAAAATCATGCGATATTTACTTTACCCCACCGAGCGCGAAATTTTACCATCCACTTGTCCAGTAAATCACTAATGACTATGTTATAAAAATAATACTGCTTTATGCTATATGTTTAACTACTTTTACTGTCACCACTATAGTACTACTTATACTACTACTACTACTACTACTACTACTACTACTACTACTACTACTACTACTACTACTACTATCTACTACTACTACTGCTATACTACATCTACTACTATACTACAATAATAGTACCACTACCACTGCTACTACTACTACTATAAGTTTACTACTAAATTCCTATACTACTACTACTACTACTACTGCTACTACTACTACTACTACTACTACTACTTCTGCTACAACTACTGCTACACTAGTACCAACATTCCATTACATGTCCTATTATCTCAACGATATCTATTTCCTTTTCTGGTAACATAAGGGTAATTGATATTATGATAAACAAAAATGCTGCAACGTCATGTATATCAGCAACATCTTCTTGATAATATATAATATTCACTGTTACCTTCAAATTGAGAATATACCCATTAACACGAATAAGATTTAAAATTATACGAGTTTTTGGGCAATCAAATCAAAAGGCAATGTCAAAGTGAATTAAAATGTATCGATATCCCCATCCCTCCCTCCCTTTCGCTCCCTCCTGCTCCTTTTTTTTTTCTTTCTTTCATTTTTTCAAGTGGTGACGACCAATGCAATTAACTTCCTGTCGACATTTGTGATTATGTGTGAAATTCAGATCGCATTAATCAAGTAGTTCTGTGTTGGGTATGCCTTAGACAAATCGTGACAAAACTTTGTGGTTGCCGCATTGGCTTCAGTCTTAAAAATGTAGAAATATGATACATGAATGCGAAACCCAACTGCTACACTGCTGTACTATGACAAACACCGTTACCACTGCATGTGTGTTTGAGAGAGTTCAACATCTGCTCAGAATGCATTGTCCCTTTCATCATTTAGACGATCAACAATCGTCGCTTTCCACTTCAGATTGATTCAGAATTTCCTGAAAGAATGATAACGGTATAGCAGTTCGTTTTTGTTGTGCTGAACAGGTCTGGTATTCGTTCATTAATTTTGTTCAAACACTGGCGCCTTGCAAAACGCCCTCATCGTTGAAGTCGTTACACAGCGACCTCTTCCCTCCTACCATCCCTGATCTACAATAGAGATCAGTGGGCCCTTAACATTGTGTGCTATCGTGTTAATGACATTAATTTTATTACTTCAATCATATTTCCATCTCCAATCTGACGCCGATAAGAGTGTCAATTTCAGTTTACTTTCTAAACCAGGATCCCAAAAGACTATAGACGACCTGCATGAGACTAATATACCCTTATTTTTTTCTTCTTCTTCTTCATCTTCTTTTTTTTTTTCAGGTTGTATCTTCAAGTTATTAGCTTATTTAACGAAAACCTTCTGCATTCTTATCCCACAATACATTTTACCACAATTCAGTCAGATCCATGCTTGTTACTTTACCCCGAACAGCAATATACCAACATGTATTTTTTTTCTCAGTCAGTTATTAGTCTATATTGTACACGTAAAATGTTAGTTATGTTCGAATGTACTAGTAGTACGCCTTATTGTTTTCGAAAAAAAAAAGTATTTTATTAAAGTTTGTATGTTCAATGGAAAAAAAAATATGAATAACAACTGAACGTGACTTGAACTGAAATTGAGATGAAGATATTTCTATAGATATTAAGTCGCAATTATAATGGCATTTGCATTTTATTTATTTATTCATTTATATACTTCCTTACTTGCTTATTTATTCATTCATCTATTCATTTATTTATATATCTATCTATCTTATTTATTCATTTATTATTTCTCTTTTCGTAATCAAAATTAATCCAAGACATATCATTATCTTCCAAGAAATTTGATAGTAGTGTTTATGGTCCTATAATGATGAGAACCTCGCCCCGGAATATCGCTGATCACAGCAAGCAATCGCGATTTCCAACTCTCATCTTAAAGGGGAAATCCAGTCCAAATATAAGTTAGTCTGACAAGAAAGAGTAAAATATTACGAGTTCAATGGTAAAATCTTGATCGAAATTGTAAAAAATAAAAAGTTATATGACATTTTGAAGTTTCACCAATTTTTGAGGAAACAGTTCTTGAACAGTCAATATGAATATGCAAATGGCAAAGTGAGCATGTCATCTCCTCACAACTTGCCATATAGTTTGTACATAAAATATCAAAATTTCCAGTTTTTCATTCAAACGCAATTATGCCCGAAGCTCATATCCTGATATATCTAACTGATCACTCTTCTGTGTTAAGTTATTCATCCAGGAATAACATCATGTTTCAGACTTCAATGACAGAAACATTGAATTTCCGTCATCTTTTTTGTACACGATCAATGGAAAATTGTGAGGTTATGACATGTCAGCTCTCATTGGCATATTCATATCCACTGTACAAGAACTGTTTTGCAGAAATTAGCAAAACTTCAAAATGTCATAACCTCGTTATTTTTCATCCGATTTTAGTCCAATTTTTACCGTTGAACTTGTATGATTTTACTCTTTTTTTTTTAAATAAGACTAACTTATTTTTGGACTGGATTTCCTCTTTAATTTCTCGATGTAGAATAACAACCAATAATGACCCTGATAAATTCATCTTGATTTGAATCATCAAACAGATACTGATTTGCCCCTTTGCTTCATGATTATAAATCAATTATAATCATGATAACTAGACTGTCATCTTATACAACAGCAGAATGCACCAAAACAAACTGATTGATTGACTGATTGATTTTCTTCGTTATCATAGTATATCTTCATCGTGCAATAGAATGGTTATTCATTAACATTTTGGTAAACTTTACATTCATTATATTAATAACCTGTTCCGTCCGTTTGTTATGCACGCATTCCACTGACTTATGGTGTGTGTATTTGCTTATGCCAATATCATGCCTTTGTTACAATTTTTGATATCTGGAAAGTGAGCCCTTTTCACTGAAGTGCAGAAAATGATGAAATACAGTAAATCGTATAAATGAAGGATTATTGATTTGGATTATCATAATGTGCAGTAAACGTGACACTGTTCTTGTGGGACTGTTGTAATCGAGTGAAAACGACTAATATCGGATTACGATAACTACAAAGAATCATGGTTAGGCTTTTGCGGTGTTTTCTACTTTTGTTGTAAAGATTGTAAAGCGGAACACCGACAGAATAGAGGTATACACAACTATATTCATGTCATGAAATTAGCCTCCAATAATGAATAAGCAAAACGATTAAAAAACAGACACAGACAATTATATACTGTTTTTGCGTTTACATTTCAGCTTTGGTTGTTTTTTTCTTAGCTTAACAGATAAAAGATCGTAAAACAAAAGCCCGTGTGGCACCGCATCGCGGTCAAAACAAATCTCGTAATTCAATACATGTATTTTATCTCACGCTCTTCCCTTTTTTATTTATTTTTATTTTTTACTTGCGATGTTTGAATCTACCTTGTTCCTCTTTTTCTTTTTGATTTCTTTAAGAATGTAACTTGATAACCACAAAGCAATTTCATCTGTATAATGTTATGGTGGAACGGATGATCACAAAGCAGTTCCAAGCGAGACGAAACTTAAGATTGTGATGGGGATTTTTTTTCCTTTGGCGTACTTTCTTTAGTCGTGTTATTTTTTTTTCTGAGATTATATACATATACGTAATGTCTTCCGCGCATGCCGTCGTCAAGTAAACAACCGGATAAAGCTTTTCGCCAAGCTTTCTCAAATCGAAAGAGGAGAGCGCGTGCTATATAAGTTTATCTCGAGAGCAACGACCTTGGTGTAGACGATGCCTCAGTACCTTACCGCTGCAACGTGATGAAAATTACTGTTCAGTTGTAATTCATTACCCTTTCCTCCTTAAATGATACATCGCGAGAGAAAAAGAAATGATTTATACATAGGAGGGGGATATGCACTCAAATATGATTCTGTAAACATTGTATAGAGCTTCAATGTGAGCGGAATTATTCCCACCGTATACTCTTTTTGTTGAATAATGGGTGAGGTAAAAGTCTGTTGCATCTGTACGCACTATATATTTACACCACGGGCGAAATAGAGTAAACAGATCCTATATAATTATGTAAACTATTCACAGAATTTCGAAAATTGAATAATTCTCTTCCATGCTACAGGGCAAGGAATTCCAAATTCTTAGACCTGTATGGTGACTATATCATTGATCCCTTCTATTTGTTGTGCTTCTAGTTTTAGGGCTATTATTTCGTTGTTTTTGTTTGTAAACGGTTTGTTTTGTGATTTGTTTTTCTTTTGCCAAAATGTGACTTTCAAGTAAGTTTCAGGTATGTATGATAATCATAGTAAATATGGAATAGCACATTACTAGTATGTTTACCCAATCTGACACATTGCAGAGTGGTTTATGAAGATATTCCAAGACTGTAAATCATAAAGATAGAACAGATGCTTTGCTGGGGGTACAGAATAGATAAATCGGAGAAGTTTCTTCTAAACAAAGACGATCAATTAAGACATCCATGCAGATGCAGCTCCCAAAAATGAAACCATAGGACACTATGTCATGATATAAGCTGTAACAGGCCTGTAAAGACATTAAAATTTATTACAATGTACTTTATATATCTTATACGGAATTGCATTACATTCTAATATATGAACTGATATTCTTAATTATTCAAATCATTATTATGACTTTCATTCTGACATTCATGCCTCGATTCAATTCCATAATCATATATTCTAATTTTATTCATAATATCAAATTTGTTTCCGATATAACAACTGCAACAAGTCGATGTAATGCCAAAAAATGGTTTAAACATACATTTTTTATTTGAAGTATACAAACAAAGAAAATAAGCAAGTGCATAATGTATATCTGAGACTATTTGTTCAACATCAATGCGTTATTGAAAAAGAGGGGCCTATGTTACATAGCCTGTAGAGATATATATGTGTCATTCACTGAATTACATAGGAGAAAAGTGAAGAAATAGATATAAGGCACACAGAAGCGCGCACACACACACACACACACACACACGTATACAGGCACACAAAATGTAACAAAGACGTAGACAGGAGAAACAGCGAGAGACGTATATAGAAGAGGTATAGTCCGAAATTGATTGCTTTCATGTCTGCATTCCTTTTTCATACATAACACAAAGTCAATTGAGTAC
Organism: Diadema antillarum; assembly: GCF_040938485.1. NCBI lineage: Eukaryota > Metazoa > Echinodermata > Echinoidea > Diadematoida > Diadematidae > Diadema > Diadema antillarum. The sequence goes on along the minus strand of NW_027270998.1, from coordinate 1,493,063 downwards.
GATATGAATCTAACAGTTGAAACAGGTAATTGATTAATTCAAGTACACAACATTTTTTCCATGATTATGCAAAATGAAGACGAGCAAGTGTAATTTCATGCATATGCAAACTTAAGAATCACAATAGTCATGTACCTGCCGTTCAAGAGACAAATTAAGCAACTCTATATATAATCACAACAGAAATACAGGAGACCAACGCGTGATGAGGAAAAAGTGACCTCGGAAATTGTCGTGTAGAGCTGAGAGATATATCGCCAAACACTATCCACTGGCATGGGCACAGTAATTGACATAGAATTTATAAGCTGATATAAACAAACACAAAAATATAATACCGCCAGCGCTTTTAGCTCTGAAATTTTTACCTTTTGCATTTTTATCTTTGGCAGTTTTGCCTGTGACTTTAGCTAAGTCTGACACTTTCACTCCAACATACTTACTTCTGATGTTTACCTCTGACCCTTTATCCCTGACATGTATATCTCTGACATTTTTACCTCTGACCCTTTACCTCTGACCCGTTACCCCTGACATGTTTACCTCTTACATGTTCACCTCTTACCCTTTGCCCCTGACATGTATACCTCTGACAATTTTACCTCTGACCCTTTACCCCTGACATGTATACCTCTGACATGTTTACCTCTGACCCTTTACCCCTGACCTGTATATCTCTGACATTTTACCCTTGACATTTTTTGTTCTTTTCCCCCTCTTACATGTTCACTTCTTGTGTCATAACTTCTGACATTTGTATTTCCGACATTTCGCACGCTATAACAACTTTTCGTTTTACACTGTTACTATGGTATATTTACGCCTGACCTTTTTACCTGGCATCAGTTAGAGCCCTTTGGAAATACTTATTGCACATTGATTTTATACATTACAATCACAATTTGAGTCACAATGAGTCGATGCAAAACTGTAAACATTGATCTACAAGAATCCCAGAGTACAAAATTATGCTATTGTCATTTTGACCACTTAGCTACTGTAGATGTTAAAACACTAGGTTTATATGGACTATAATGTGATTCTTGGTTAACCGTTTTGATTTTCGTGTGATGATTTATAGGGTAATGTAAACATATAAATGTAAAATAAGTGAAGATAACCACAGAATGACAGAGACAAGAAAGCCTATCTATAAGGGGAAAATATCTCTCAACTTGTACAATATCTATATCGTATGGGGGTGTAAAAATGCATATCATTTAATGGCTAATTCCACTTGAGGCATTTTTATCAGAGAAGCTAGAGCGTAATCATAATTCGGAAGTGTGTGTTATCATTGTATTATATGAAACTATTTTCAACTGATCCACTTTACTATGAAATTCAGCAAATGTTTGTTCGTTTGTTTGTCTTTTGTTGTATTCAGCTAGTCAGAACGAAATTTGTGATTTGATTTTAGTAAAACGACAATGAAGTAAGAAGCATGTATGTTATCAAGATTCTTATGATGAAGAAGTGTGGTTGGAAAGTATAATTCATTCGATGATTATTGATACATTGTTACATACAGAAGAAAACTAGGTATTCTAAATGCATATCTTGATAATTTCGCATCCTATTCGCGTACAGCATGTACTAGGAGTGCATGTCGTATGTCGTGCTAATATGTTTCAAGTTTCCTTCACAAAAAATTAAGAACACATTTAGATGACTGGAATTAGGCTGATTAAGAAATGCATTTTGAAAAATGTCTGAAATGTACAGAGTTGCACCCGTAAAAGTGCTACCAGTGTGACATTAGTCAGCACTTTAAAGGTGCAAAGTCGAACCTATTTTCTCTCAGTGTGAAGGGGGGGGGGACTGCCCCCCCCCCCCCCGTATCCCTCCGGTTCTGATGTGGCCCCTACTAATCATCTCTTGTAATGGTATCCAAGAGGAAAGACGGGGATATGGAATGAATGCAACTATGTCTTGTTGTTTTTTGTTGTGGCTTGAAAAGGAGCAATGAACGATAATAAATTGTGAGCAAGCACCCACGGCTAGACGTCCCCATTACCGAAGGACTAAAGGTATGAGAATTGAGTGCCTTGCCGAGGGGCGTAACCACTGCAGCCAGGGGACACGAACCAGGGACTTTTTGACTGATAGCCCACGGTCATAAACCAGGCAGTTTCCGCGAGAGGCATTTATACAAACTATTGGCAATCGGTCTGGTGCGTCTTTTGTACACATCATTTTGAGAATATAATTCGAAATTGCTATTATGAAATGTAAACGCGAATGAAGTAGAGGCCCAGTAAAATTGTCGGGAGACGCTTAATGATAGATCTGTTGTGATAAGAGTTTCACGATCTGCAGTTTTCGCGAGAATTTGTTGGCGGCTTGCTGGGACCTGGATGGGTTACATTGCGTATCAGCCATCTTATGTCGTCATAATCTGCCCAGGTGTGTCCAGAACAATGGACGCCAGTTCCCTCCCTCCCTCTCCATCTCCCTTCTCTCTCCCTCTCTCTCTCTCTCTCTTTACCTCGCTTTCTCTCTGAAGCCATTTTCCCTTTCAGGTCGTTGTCCTGTCAATTTTACTGCAGCTTTTGTTTTTCATACAGGTATAGCTCTTAAGCGTCGATTAAACCGACGGATGGGCTGTGATACATAATCTAATCGACGTTATGTTTCAAAGCAATCAAGGAACTAGTGCATGTCGCTCGTTAATTTACAACGTACTTGTTTGTGTGTTTTTATTTTGTTGTTGTTGTTATTGTTGTTGGTTTTTTTCTTTTTTTTTGGGGGGGGGGGGAGGGACACAGTTTCTGTCAACGTTTCAATTACACGGCTTCTGCCGGCAGCTTCATGTTGGAAAATCGTGCTGAAAATGGTTCATGCATTCATGATTTCTCCCTTCAAAGCATGTCGTTTAACAAGCCAGGCAGGAGCAAGCGGAGTTCCATGCATGCTGACGGGCGAAATACATGTCACTGTCCGACCCGCCTGCACTTTTCCTCGGCGGGAAGAGCTTAACGTTGTCTTGATGCCGATAATCTAATTCGGACGGACACGCAACGCATAGAGAGGGCCTTTTTAGATCGGTTGATGGCATGCACGTGGTAAAGAACGCTGCAATCTCCAATCTAATATGATCTACTGGCTCTGGTATGCCCCCGGACACGACATTTCATCGTGAGAAGTGACTCCGCTGCAGCTCAGCACCCGGGAGAAACCCTTAGCCAGGCACATGGGGGTCAACGTACTTGAGAGTTCCGACCATCTCCCCCAGCGATGCCGGGGCACCCCAGCGGTGATCGAAAATAGTCTGACTCAAAGTAAATTAAGTGGTATGGTTATTTCTGTTATGCAGAACTGCAACTGTACAATTTATACCAGCCCCGGAATCAAGACAAAATAAAAATGAGGCAGTTCCAAAGGATGCAAAAACAACACCTCGACTACTTCCAAATTCTTATAAATCAGACTATGTTATATAGGCCTATATTCCTTACACTAATTCTTTCAAGAAATTATTCCTATCTAAGAGCTATAGTTTGACTCATGCAAATTTGGCAAGGTTCTCCACATTCCCACTGGTTAAATATGAGGACAGAAAGTAATAAAACCCCCTGAAAGTCAGACTAACCAAATGGGAAAAGCAAAACCCTGTCTATGCTGGTTTTAAAAAGCATCCAAGTGTACGACAGCCATTTCAGAGATCGATCGCCGAGGAGGTCAGAGTAAATTTATTGAAATGCCTTGCCAATATATTATGAGCTTTCCGCGTAAAGCTAATTTCGAAACTGTCCTTGAGGCGAATCCTCCATCCTCCACGCTCACCAACCATTATATCAAAAATGCTTTCAGCTTGTGGATTTTACAAGTCACTGGATTGTGCTATCACAGTCGCGATAAGTCATGGCGTATTTCTGCGTGAACACACAGCTCAGGATTACTTGACTTAGTCCCCAACCTGGGTAGAAAAAAAAAATGTCAAGTGTGCTTCACAGACTGAAATCCAAATTTAATCAGGTCTATTTAATTCCTGATATCAAGGCTTCTAAACACACTCACATACTCACACACGCACACAGACACACACACACACACACACACACACACGCACACACACACATATACATAAATATGTTATATATCTATATCCATATATTTTATGTCACTATAATGTAAAGGTATACGCGTGTATTCAGATGTTATTCTGTAGATTCTGTCTTTTGACGATACTGTGACATGAGTTTGTTATTTATTTGTGTGTGTGTGTGTGTGTGTGAGTGTGTGTGTGTGTGTGTGTGTGAGTGAGAGTGTCTGTGCCTTGTGTCTCCTGCTTATTCCAGCTGACAACATAGACTTTGCATGTTACATTGTTTACTGACATAACAAAGAATGTTGAACAACAACAAAATTCGTTGTTGTTCAACATTCTTTATTAGCTACATTAATGTAATTATATATAACATAATATATATATATATATATATATATATATCTGTGTATGTGTGTGTGTGTGTGTGTGTGTGTGTGTGTGTGTGTGTGTGTATGTAGGAGGGAGGACAAGCGATAGACAGAAAGAGAGAGAGGGAGAGAGAGAAGCCTGGATATGATTGCTGGTATGGTAGATATGTCAGATGTGTAAGCAAAGGTCAGGCTTGTATACATTCCATCGATGTTCGACAGATTATTTAAGATACAATGCATTACCTCGACGGTATACAGCGATATTGACTTACACGTGGGTGCAATTAACAAAACGGCGCCTGGAGGACAAATTGTTGGAGCCGAGCCGAGTATGTACCAATATTTAGTTCTATATGTATAGTTCTATAATTGATCTTTAAAAAAAAAAATCAGTACATATGATGGGTCGGGCAGTCGGAACAATCAGATCAGTGTTAATCAAATAATGATGTTCAAGGCTGTCATTAAGAAAAATGATAATTTCAATAATGTATGATAAAGTTGTTAGCCAAGTCTTTCTTCCACGAATCAATGAGAACAATATTATCATATCCAATTCTTGTCAAACAAACTTGCATTCATCCGCGTATGCAGTCAAAGGTTGTAAATATAGCATTACGATTGCCTATTGTTCTTCACGTGTTAGTATATTCGATTTTCACTAACGTCAACATATTACACACAAACACTTACACATGTACAAAACAATAACGCACACGGATACTAAAGTTTTGATGCTTACACTACACAAACAAATGCCTGCATTGAGCAATGATTGTAGTTCTCCACAGTCTCCCGCGTACTCTAATAGACTAATCTCCGTGTTTTAGCGTTAAAAAAAAATTATGGACGTGACGCAAAAGAAGCACTTTGATAAATGCTTTTGGCACCTTACCCAAGCACAGAGAAAAGCAGTTAATCACTCCACGGTTTTTGAAGACAAACATCCATCACTAATATTTCTTGCTGCAGCGTAAGAATGTTCGTTCTCTTCTCACACTTTCTCTTTCCTTCTTTTCTTCTTTTTTCCAATCTTTCTGTTCATTCATTCATTCATTCATTCATTCATTCATTCATTCATTCATTCATTCATTCATTCATTTATCCATTCATTAATTGATTCATTTTCCATCTCCAACAAAACTTTCTTTCTTTTATGTAGTTTTATGTAGTTTCTTCTTTCTTTTATGTAGCTTTAATCAAAACACATGCACAAAACACACTCCATTTGGTCAATACACACTCTTTGCCCAAGATGATGGTGCCTTCCGTATATCTCCTCAACTGTCAGGAAAGCTGGGGAGACCTTTATGTTAATCAGACGAACGCTCAAACCATGGACCCTATAGGGTTCATGCTCAAACGCAGGATTTTGTTTTTCACTATGCATTGTGGAAATTTACTATTTCTATATTTTAAGTGTAGAATGCTGTGAGAGTTTTCTTCTTTTGTTTTGCTTTTTTTAAAGGTTTGAGATTGTTTGTTATAATAGTGCAATTTTTGTACCATATTACATTCATCACAATGATTGCACACTGATATTTCTGAGCTCTAAACGACGAGAAACGGAAACTGATGAAAATCGCGCAGTCTGATCAAGGAGCCTGTAGATTTCTATCTTCTTCTTCTTCTTTGTCAAAAAAAAAGAGAGAAAAAGATATTTCAATACTTTTACATGGTATGGAGGATGGCATTTCTGCCTAAATTTGATAATGCCTTCTCTCTGGTCATTCTCCCCAGAGAACCCCATTATCTTCTCGTCGTCTCTCGCAGAGATAACGACAGGCCTGCGCTTTCATACCATGAATGCACGTCGTGTGTGGACTACTTCACTTGTTTACGCAACAAGGCACTGAGCATTTAATTACGCACGCTAATAAAGCACGAGTGCCGTACTAGGATCTACTTGTCCGTAGCCGGGTAGCGCTGGTATAGGTCCCTGCTGTAATGATGCTTTTTGGAATGGAAGCGAAGGAGAGAGAGTCGTCGCATATTACCATCGCAGAATGCTAATGAAGAGATGGGTTCTCTAGCTGATGGCGGGGTGAGCGGAGGGAAACCCCCTGCCACGTGGCTCCGGATTACGTGGGCGTAGCTCTGTCGCATATAGCAGCATTCCAAAGTTAGAAGATGACTCATCCTCAGTCTCTTCAGTACTGTCTCTCAATCTGTGTGTATATTATGTGTGTGTGTCTCCCTGGGTCTATCTCTCCCTCCCTCTCTTTCTTTTATCTCTATCTGTCTCTTGGGTTTCTCTACTGCGGCGCCACACTAGTTCCACCTAAAGTGTGTAGCGAACGTGTCTTAATGAACGATTGACGCGCACAGATTCGCAACCACGGCAAACAGTAATGGCATAAGTGCGAAAACATTTTAAAACTGCAAATAGAAAACCAAGGATAGTTTCATCTAAAGCTTAAATTTCACAGGGCTCACGTACGGCAAGTGTTTTGTAGGTCACACGCAAGCTAGTATGAATTATTTCACATGATTTATTGATGTGAAAGAGACAGAAGAATCAAACAATCATATAACATCATTTAATTTCTGTGCCTGAATTGCAAGGTCATATTGACCAATTTCGTAAACATTTTTATACAGATGATTGAGTAAATGTCTGGGCTTTGAAGAGCACATCGAGATGAGGATAGATCCATTACAGAAAGGCAGATAAGGAGAAATCAAGACAGGGTGAAGTGTTTGTTTGAGCATGGAGCTAACTCTGTGGTTTGAGAGTGAGCGAGTGTGTGTGTGTGTGTGTGTGTGTGTGTGTGTGTGTGTGTGTGTGTGTGTGTGTGCGTGTGCGTGTGTGCGTGTGTGTGTGTGCGTCTGTCTGTCTGTGTCTGTCTGTCTGTCTGTCTGTCTGTCTGTCTGTCTGTCGGTCTGTCTGTCTGTGAAGAGTTTGGACTATACACAATGCCCTGTTGAATGTCTGGCGCCGCTATTGATTTCAGGCAATAGAAGTTTTAAGGTAGAAAGGGTTGATCGAGACTTGCCGAACGCTGCTAATTCTTCTTCTTCTCAAGCTCCGTATATAGCACTTTGTGCCTGTTTTCTCCAATTGACAATGAGCTATGCAGCTGCGAGGGATCGGGATCATTCACCCCCATTTTCTGGTGCATCTTCTAGGCAGATCACTTCGCCGGGTTTGCACTCCGCTTTGGGCGAGATGTTGAGTGGTGTCTTTTTCATGCACATGAGTAAACTGTTGTTGGTCTCTATATTGGAGACACCAAATTTCCATGTGCTATATTCGAAGCCGAGACCCGAGGGACATATCTTTTTTTTTGTCTCTTCAACAAGCATCATGTTCGACCCCCTTCGACCTCCTTTGTTTTACTGTATCGATGTTATGTATTATCGGTTAACAGTCAAGATTTTGCTTATTGTTCTGAATCATTCCGATGGAAATAGAAATGTATAATACACGTAATTACATTACATTACAACTGCAGATGTAGGCCTTTATAACCATATGCATGTGTGTGTGTTGTATATATATATATATATATATATATATATATATATATATGCAACCCAACATCACAGCCACGAATCTGTGCAAGTTTTGCTGTCAATATATATATATATATATATATATATATATATATATATATATAGATATATATGCAACCTAACATCACAGCCACGTATCTGTGCAAGTTTGGCTGTCAATATACTTTATTTACACGTGCGTGCCTGCGTGTGTGTGTAATGAAAATTATTGAAATTGTACAAAGTAATGGTAACTGTATAACACGTGATTGTATACAGTCCAGAGCTATTCTCACTGCAATCGGTTAAATCTCTATCGACGTTCTTGTGCAACAAATCAAACGACTGATAAACTCATCAATAATGGTGGATTTAACACCTACTTATCTTTTTTGTTAGTCCGTCACGAAGTATAGTTGCAAATGCATTCCTTTCAAAGGCTATAGCTTACAGTCATAAAAAAACGGTCTTGATTTACTAAAGAAATATCGATAGACAAATAGCGAGGGAGTCAATAGGCGTGCATAAGAATTCCATAACATTTGGAAACTTTCTTTGGCATATCATGTGTATGATTTATGGACCTGTAAATCGAGGCAAAATCTCACATGTCCTCTCTCTTAAGTTGTTGAGACTGCAAAGAAAGCCATTATAGTCTGAGGCCGTCTCCCATCATTTTCTTTTGCGTGCACGCGCATATATACATAAGATTATGTATAATGATGATAATAATAATGATAATGATAATGATAATAATAATAATGATAATAATAATAATAATGATGATAATGATAATGATAATAAGAATAATAATGATAATAATAATGATAATAGTTAATAATAATAGGTGTGTGCGTGCGTCTGTGATATAGATAAATATGTGTTTGCGAAATGATAGTGTACAATACCACTCACCGCTACATTTATCATGTCACTAAAATGTAGACGAACTCAACGTCACGAATATACTATTCTCAAGTTATTAGTCTCACAAAGTCTGCTCGTACACCTTGTCATTTTGTTATCACATTTCGCGAAAAATAAAAGAATAAAATAAAATAAACCAATATGCGACTTGGATGCAAACTAACAACTCATCACAATGATGAGTTATGATCCTGAAAATACAAGTGCGTTATTCTGTAATTCAAATAATGATAAAATAAAAATGTTTATTGGTTCAATTGTGATCACATTTCATACGATGCGGAATGCAAAATCATCTTGAGTGCTTACAAAAATTCCAGCGGGGCATGCATGTCGTAAATTATATCAGAGTGTGTAGTTTCTGTATCCCCTCACCCCTTAAGTGTAAGGATGGGTTACGTTTCATTCCTTTTTTCCTCCAATAGGGCCTCGATGGAAATACAGCACTATCGATCATTTCATTGTCATACGTTCGAGGCTAAATTGGAGACGAGCTAGACGGTGGAAAGCTGGATGAGTACGAGGGTGGGGTTGTCAGATCGTTATTAAAGATTGCCCGTGTAAGTCATCAGCCGTGTGATGAAATGACAAGGGAATGAAGAGAGGAATAAGAGGGGGGGGGGTGGAGGGGAGGGGGGGGGGGGTAAGGAAAAGAGAGGAGAGAGCGCAATACTTGGGGGAAATCGGTTTGCCGCGCTTGTCCCGCTCCTCGAGATTTAATCGCGAAACCACGGCATTGCCCCGAAAATGCCTCCCATTCGCCGTCCGTTCATTCACCCTTCCCGCAGCCGAGCCGATGCACCGGCACACCGGGCATGCTGCACCCAATATTGATTTATTTCATTATATCCGAGCAGCTTGAAAACTTTCTTTTCAGCCTTCGTTAAGACTAAACATGAGACAACATATTGCAGCGCATTACTTTCCTTGCATGCATAATTATTGACACGAAGACAGAGAGAAATTGCATTATGTAGTAAAATCGAGACAGCTGAGGTGAGGCAGTTTGAGTCGCCACCTCTAGACTATTGCTACCCCCCCCCCCCCCCCCCCCCCCCCCCCCCCCGCTCTTCCACTGGTGCCTGGAATGAATGAGAGTGTGCCGAATTCTTCCCTGGGAAAAGATTGGCGCTTTAACCCTTTCATACCCCGAGGCAGGATTTTCTTGCCAAACAGCTATGACGCTTTACGAGAGTGGTCCTGAATGTGTTGAGGAACTCGCTTAATGAAGCCTAACCCGGGGATTCTCATCCATGCTATGTCGCGATAAAGCTTCTTAAGGTAGATTACGCTTTTTTTCTCTCTCTCTCTCTCCCTCTCACGGATGCACGATGGAGGAACTCGCTATCTTGCCAGTAAGCCTTTTGAATATTCCCAGCAATATTCCAAGTCTGCATATAATAAGTAGCACGCGATATCATCAGTGCCTAAGTGAAACTTTATTTTCAACCAGTGACATCTATGGGGTTTTTGTATTAATATAATTGACTTACTGTTTGGTTGATTCCATTTCATTGGTTGTTTTCGTTTTGTTTTCAATTTACATGACGGAATATTTAGATGCTGAATAACTATCAAGACTTAAACTAGGATATGAGAACATTATTATCATTACAATAATGTTGTCCATTCACATATACGAAAAATAATTACGAATTGATGAATTAAGGTATAATGAAATTTGCACACTCATGGAGAGTGCAAGAATCTTACAGATTTCATTTTTTTCTTCTTACAATATCGGTTTTCTCATTGACGCCCTATAACTTAAAGATTTGGTCCTTAATGCTGTTTTTGTATTCTGGTTGTTATAGATTAGCTTGGTATAATAAGAATCTTACTTTTGCCATGTCTTGCATGGTTTAAGTTACGATGAACATCTGTTTCAGACATGGACATCAACTTTCAACTTATATAACAATAATGATAGAGACATGGAACCCTCAAAATGTGTAATACAGGGGGGATTGTCGAGGGTATACAGAGGATAGAAAATGGGAGACAGCCATCAGGCAATAAAGAAAAAGAGTGAAAACAAGACCAAAATAAAATGACATACATTCACAATGTCATACGCTCAGTCGTTAAATCTAATCATACTACCTATGAAGGTTGTGCGATTGGTGATGCTAAGCTTCATGGTACGCCTTTTTCGAGACAACATCATTCGACAGCGAAATGCATTCATAAATAATTCGACAGTAGATTTGATAGTGTTGCAAGGTGATGTTTAAATGATATGACGATGTGCAATAGAATAACAATCCTGCAGATGTGCTGGGGACCAAGGTCATATAGAATTTAAACCCTTGAGGGTCTCTATATCCCACCAGACCCATTTACCCACCTTTGCGGATGTTTTTACTTTTTTTTCTAATTATACATAAACTCATTTCAAGATGGGACTATATGAGATATTCTGGTTTCCTCAAACTACGCTCATACAGTGGCCTTGAAAATTGCTGGATAGCTTGGTGTAGGTTCGAGGCCCAGGGGAAATCTACGCAAGATCGTGATTTGTACAGAGGCACCTACGTATAAGCGCTGACATGCAGTGTCTCTGGAGTGTAATAGCATATACATATATATATATATATATATATATATATATATATATATATATATATATATATATATATATATTATATACAACATTTTCGGCCCACCTCGGGCCTTCGTCAGTGTATATATAGATCGATATAGAAAGATAGATAGATCTAGAGATAGATAGATAGAGATAGACAGATAGATAGACAGATAGATAGACATAGATAGGTGAGAGATGAAATGCATATATGCATCTTCCGCTTCACGACTTAGTCTGGTTTTGTCTGCGCTCTTGATCACGGTTTCTTCAGCACTTTTCGAAGACGTTATTTTTCTCTTTATGATAATAACGACAACGAATTTCGGTCTATGAGGATATGCGGAAAAGTCGTGCGTGAAATACACTGAAATGTCCGCTGGTGACACAATTTATTTCGAGGTTTCTTTTTCATTAATCAGACAAATTCAAGTACACTATGGAGTAAGCGGCATTTTGCCACTTTTTGCCCGTAGCTTTGAAAGGAGGAGTGCTATGTTCTTTAAATCTAACATAAACCAGATAAGCCTGTGCATTCTATGAAAAAAAAAATCTCAATTTCGACATGAAGCCCCACATCGTAAGCCGGCACGGATTGTTAATACGTGACCATAATCAAGATAAATTTGTTGCCAAATTGGCGCTTCGACATTAACAACACGCCCGGACACCGAAGCTGTCCTACTTCTTGTTTCCGATTTCCTTTCCCAATCTCCCTCTCTCTCCCCCTCTCTCTCTTTCTCTCCCTTTCTCTCTTTATCTACTTATCTATTTCGCTCTCTCTCTTTAATTAGAACATCAAGTTGATTGAACAGGCTCTGGGAGTCGTTCGGGCTAGAACCTTAACAGAGAGATTTAACAGCTCGCCGATGGAGGTGAGTGAGACCCTATAAAAGCGCCGCAGAGAACGCCATCATGTCATTAAGGCCCAAGCACATAATTCACCCCACTCTATATTTCCTTTAATTAATCAAATTGCACTTATTGAATTGATTGATCTGAATTTTATTCTCACAAAGTTGAGGGTAGGGTTGCTTATTGTTGTTGGGTTTTTTTATCAGCGTTTGACTCGGCAACTGTAATGGCACAGTGGATTAGTACAGAATGCACTATATCATCATTGTTGCATGAAGTTAGGCTGCGATAATTATTGTTTACCGACATCAAACCAAAAAGATTTCTATATAGTGGAATGGTATCGCGTCTCAAATCAATAGTTTCACGCAGAGCAGTGCTACAAAGCGCAAGGTAGCTTATCATTTCGATTCCTTCGTCCTCGGGCAAAATATTTTGCCTACACTTTACCCCCTCTTGACCCAGGTGTATAAAAAGGGTACCTGGTAATATTCGGGTAATAAAACTGGCAGCTAGGGCCCTCTAGAAGAGCACCTGTACACAACACTAACAGGACTGCCCTGGATAAATGAAGCCAATTTTGTATCGTATTCACAGTAAATACGACGTATTGTTTCCTTTCCTTGTAATCCCGGAAAAAACTTCCAGCGTATTTGACTGGTTTAAGCTATCTATATATCATGATTATTTTGTGGTATTTAATCAGGGAAATCAGATATGTATGCAGCTCCGGTTTTTTTACGACCTTTGCTGAACAAGCTGAAAATCGATAAAACAAGAGGAATGCTAGATGTCCCTTGAACGATGCAGTTTGTATGGCGGAATAAACTTAGGAAGATGTAGAATTTGCAGTTAACCATGGGGTGTGTGTAGCCCTGAAAAGATATGTGTCGGTATCAGAGAGGAAAATTGGAGAGGAAAGAGAAGACGAAAACGAGAAGAGAAGAAGAGATGGAAAGAGAAGAAGTAAAAGTGGAAAGAGTTGTTGTAATATGTGTGTTGTGAGGGTGAATAAGATTTAGTCCTAGACGAGATATAAATGAAATTCTCGGCAGCCAGTTATTAGATGGTGTTCAGTACCAAATGGCCATGTTTATTGCTCCTCCTATTCTCTTCGTTAACGACATTATAGTTCAGGTACATCACAACAGGAATGTCATTCATTTGGACATTAACTTCACCGTGTGTATCATGATTACTTCATGCCTGTCAAGTATGCAAGTGTCACTTTTCTGTCGATCCACACAAAGAATTTTTAATCTAGACTCTATCTTGTCATGTAACTTCATCACAATTTATTACGTGTAATATTGCCAAATCTGTTTGGTTTGCAGTTTATCTTTATAATAAAACATCTGAAAAGGGAAATATTTTGCCTCTGTTTGTAAATCATCGATACAAATGTCAATCCACGTAGTTTTAAGAAAAAAAAGATAGAACCTCGGTTAACGACTCTCGCACACGCAACCTAAACGATAATAAGCACTTAATCCACAGACACTGATCTTTCTTTTATTTTACCTTCATCCTCACAACCAAATTTCCTAAAGTGGAGGGAAGGAAAGAGGAAAAAATGAAAGAGGAGCATAAATGCCAAGTAGTGGAAAGACAGAGAAGGAGAAAATGTGAGAAGAGAGGAGAGGTAGAAGTAGAAGTAGACAGTAAAGACTAGAGAGTATTCTTTCTTGATTAGGAGTCCTAAAAAGGACTGTAGGTAGAAAAGAGGAAGTGTGTATTAAGAGAGAGGGAGAGATCGACGTGATGTCTGACATGGAAGTTGACTGTCCGGCTTCCGACAGTCTGGTACTATAGGGTGATGCAGTGTCGAAGTGAATAATAGGCTTAACCCTAAGGGGAAACGTGTTGAGGGTAATTTCTTACTCTTACCTGAGTAACGTCATGTAGTGAGTGGTAAAAAAGGCTGTTGTCGCAAAACTGATTAAGATAATGCATGACACACAAATATACACAAAAAATAACAACAACAACAAGAATTTGGCTCTAAAGCACACACCAATGACGTTATAGCGATACACAGCTAGTATCAAACCAACCAACAACAAACTTATTAACGGAAAATTGATACGGCAATTACAAGGAAAATAGAACGAACATAGTACCATTATGGACTTTGATTTTCAGCATAAAGCTTTAGATTTTATGAGAAAGACGGACATGTATCACACCGTAGATACTACAACGTCAATGTATAGCCGCATAGGCTTCTCTGTAGAGTCTGCTTCATTACCCTCACACCCTCATATTGCAAAGACATTGGCTTTGGATAAACTTTTTTTTTCTCTGTTAATTACTAATTCAGTATATAGTTATTATATCCAGCTTTACCAATACTGAGATGCTAACGTTATGTATGACTGAAGAGGTTGATCATAAATTTTATACTTAATTTGTAAAACGCATCCCAACGAATTGGCAGTAGATAACGTAGACCGTACATGGCACATATTTGTAATGTGATCTTTAAAATGTTTATCTTCGTGTACATGAGTTTGGTATCGATACGATATTTATGTTTGACTTTGTTGCTCGTTGTTGTCATTTCATTATCATAGAGTGTGCTGTATTCACTGCTTGCTCGTAAACACAAGGCACGCACACAACTATCTTACACATAAACATGCATAATTTATTGTGTGTATGTATATTGTGTGTAACATACTGTACTGATATTAATGCATGTCTGTTTAACTCGTTAGATGCTATACTTTCATATTCTTCGGTGTATGATTCCTTTTAGTGTATATTTGTTTTCTTGTGTGCGTGGGTGTGTGTGCATGTGTGTGTGCGAGTGTGTGTACATGTGTGTGTGTGTGTGTGTATGTATGTGTCCGTATTTGTGCTATATCCATGTTTGCTGAACTATTGCGTATACTGATGTGATATAATATGTTCGATACGTACGCCCTGTTCAGTATCTGTTTTTACTTTACCTGCAATAATAAAAGTAATGTTGTTTGTGTTCTATAGTTTCGTTGTTGTTCACAAAGTGTGAACCCCGTGCAGCGCTTAGGGAAAAGAAGAGAGAGAGAGAAGGAGAGAGAGATTGGTTATTATCATTGCTGAGAGCAGGAAACGGCTTAAGAAATCACTTTTCTAGGATAAAGGTAGCATCACTTTCATGGAAATGACTGTTATTACTCCATGTATTTCGAGAAGCATTATGAAGCTGGATGACAGAATATTGTTTTAAACATTCCAGGAGGAATAAAACCCCAGCAAAAAGGGCATACGGCTTCACTCTTAACGCAGTTGAATCATCTGCAAACCGTCCCTGCCTGACAAGCAGATATTTTGTTATATTCCTGCATGGCGCTGCGTTTGGAAGAAGCAGGAGATGATATTGCCCTGAGATCAGAATTATGAAGACTCATTTTGCTGTTGAGCGAGAGTCCTAGGGTGCTTGATCGATTTAGATTATGTACATCTGCTTTTTGCTTCCACGCAAAATGCTTTTTAGAATGCGCATTTACATCAATAACGCCGTGCCAACTGAAATTTGGTGGGGCTTTACAACTATGCTATATTCTTTGTGTACAGTATATCGACTGAAGGTAAGCCCTAAATCTCATTTCCGCGGTTCAATTTATCAGCAGGGTTTCCAGACAGTAATAAGAACTGACAGAGTGCTTATTCATCGGGAAGTTCCGTCAAATATAAGCCCGAGGGGATGGCGGTCGGTTCCAGGGAAGTAAAGTGAAGCGAATTACTCTACGTCTACCGTAGATCGCGCCGATCACTCAGGCACGCGCAAAAGCTCTTTGTTATCCCAGTGCATTCTGGGGCTTACGTCAACAGCGTGATTTTGTCCCCGTATAGCACAAGACTTGCAGACTCAACGGTTGAAGGTTTGTACAGTTCGACAGACATCTTTAAACGCGTCGTTTTTGTTTGTTTTTTTCTTCTGCACCTAACGACAGCTGGTTCCCGAGTCCCGGGATCTTATCACACCGGTACTGAACGTTTTATTTGGAAGGAATTAGGCTTCATTTACCGCGCTTTCGTCAACTTTTTTGATTTGTCTCAATCGAAGAGTTAAGGCGGGGCACTGTACTATATCTCGTAACAGTACACTTGTGCAGTTACAGGAGTACAAAGAATACAAACACTATACCCACAAACCCAAGCGCTCAAACAATCACTGCTGGGTTTGCACTTTGACGGATAAGAACATTTCGAGGCAATTTTGCTCGAGTTTCCCACAGCAATTTTGGCACAGTGTATTAGGCATAAGTACGCAAAGATTGCAATAAATGTCGTTACTCCATGCATGTTCAAATGAGAACAGAGAAATGAGAACTATGGATTTAAAATGGCAGGGCCCTCTGGTAGAGCGGTGACAACACTGAAGAGGCTACCCTTATGGGTAAATAAGACCGCATTATTATTATTGTTAAAAAAATGCCCTGCTATTCGGTTGAAAGTATGACTCCATCAGTTTAAAATTTCTCTTCCTGAGCCAAGATCAATACCCACGGGCAATAATTCATGATTTATAATTGTCGATGATTCAGCCATTATAATAGAATGTTTTAAACGCTTGGAGACTTGTTATCAATGCATTAACAAGAAAGTAACTTGAAATCATAAAATGTTGAATTTCGCTTGGGAAAGGGGAGCCTAAATGATTTCACATCTTCCTCTGATTACATAATCACTGTGTTTGCAACAGACAAAACTGACAATAACGTTATATTAACAAAACTTATGAAACCCGTCATCAGTATACAAAAACATTTAACAGGGTCCAAATCCTTATCAAATAATTACCTCGTTATCGCTTGCTTTCAAGCCCATAGAGGCTAGCTGTTATTTATGTTTCTCAAAGTGAGACTTCTGTGACAATAATCTGAAGATAGGATTGACATTTTAGCGAGGCGCCAAGGTATTACCATAGATTGGAAAATTATGTATATTGTCAGACTCATCTATGCATTTTTTTTTTCTCTCGCTTAGATGCATTGTGTGATTTTTACGTAGACGGAAATACGATTCAGTAATCAAAGTTGCATTTTTTTTTTTGGGGGGGGGGCTGCTTGTGTGTGTGTGTGTGTGTGTGTGTGTGTGTATGTGTGTGTGTGTGTATGTGTGTGTGCTTGTGTATGTATAACATTGCTATCAAAAAATAATGCCCACCGATTTTTAGCTTGAAAATAACGACAAAAGGGCAACATCAGGGAATCACAGCGAAAGGCAGAATACAATGAAGGGCAAACGTGGGCACTTTTTCCCGAGTCTGAAAATGCAATCTATAGGAACCGTATCCTTTGCGTGCGACAGCGGGTAACATGAACCGTGGTTCTGACGTTTAAATAAATCGAAGGCCGAACAAGCGGCGGGCAGCTTTAACGTGTAGGGAGACTGGGACACATCCTCAAGCATTCATACTTCCCGGAAAAGCAGGCAGTGTGTAGCCGTTTGATGGCAAACAACTTTTTCTCCTCTCCGAGACCGTGTTCTCGGAAAATATTTTTGTTTTCATTTCTTTTTCTGCTTGTTTATCTATGCGTGTATGAGTGTGTGTGTGTGTTTTCCATAGTCGCGAGCAAAGGGACGATGTTACACGTTGCGTGCGAGATTTAACTCTTATGTTGGCTAAGCGATCTGGGGTTGAAGTGTAGGCTCTCGTACACGCCTTTCTCGGGTATAAAGTTGTAAGCCTCCTAAAGGTCTGGGAGTGTTAGACAACGATGCCGAAGTCTGGGCATAGTCCTGGTGGTGTGAAGGCGACAGCATGGCGACGTCGCACGCCGAGCCGTTCACGGTTGGACAAAATACCGAGCAGGAGGTTTTCTATCGAGGATACTTATTATGTAGCAATTTAGTCATGTCCAGTCCCAATCTAAAAATCCCACCTCCCACCTCCACTGTGACAGGAGTCTGTGGATAAGTTCTATGTTATACCGTCTCTCCCTTGTCAACTGTTTGCGAGTGAAAAAGCTCTCTCGATCGCTGAATATCAAAAGCCGTCTATTTTCTTCTCCTTTTTTTTTTCTTGTTCTGCATGAGAAATTCTTGTACGAATGAAAATTCCAGCCGAAAAAGATCCTCGCGAGAGTCTGCGCTAAAAGCATGCAGCTTCTAAGTTATACTTAAATCATAAAAAGATAATGAAGAAAACGTAAACAAACCGATTATTACATCATGCAGGGATTATTATTATTTTTTTTTGTCACTAATTATTGAATATACCTGTAAGACGACGGCCTCGGCGGACACAAATCCCGCAAGACACTTCAATAGAATCGACGGCCACAATTTTACTAGGTACTTAAATCTACCATCACTTATCAAAAAGAGAACAGGGATGCAATTACTGAAGTTGACGCAAAGTTCAAGAGCGAACAAGTGTCGATTTTACATTGCATTATAGTAAACCTTGAGAGTCCACGCTTGTCCTTCAGTGTGTTGAGTGATTGTGGAAACGGTATACTCGTACAGCAAGGAACATTGTTATCGAATCTCGTCAAGGAAATATAAGGCAGAGAATGAATAACATATATGCATGTAATACATTATAGTGATAATCAAGTAACCTTGCATATCTCTATCTCTCCCTCTGTCTGTGTGTCTGTCTGTCTGTATCTGTTGGTAGAGTCGGGGAGAGAGAGAGAGGGAAAGAAATCCTACCTGATCTAGTGTAGATTTCTACTTGTTAATCGTGGAACATTTACTGAATCATGTCAAGGACACAAGCTCATTTTATGAATATTTGATTACGTGTGTGTGTGTGTGTGTGTGTGTGTGTGTGTGTGTGTGTGTGTGTGTGTGTTTGTGTGTTTGTGTGCGTATGTTTGTGAAGATCTGTTACAAGTGAGAAAGAAAGAAGAAAGGGGAACGGGAGGAAAAAATAAATAATATTCACCTCGTCCCTCAAATTAAATTCTTGTTTGAAAGTGAAAACTCTTTATTAAATTGCTGCATGCCACTGCCGTTTTAGTAATGATTTATCAGCGGATGTAATTCCATTAGCATTGCCATTTATTGTTATGATTAGTGGTTATATTCGTGGCCACCATTATCATAATCTGAAACTGACATGGTTTTCTCGTCCAAGGTAGCCTCTTCATCGACAGGATTTTATCTTTCAGTGTGTGTCCTCCCTCTGGCATGCCCCCGCCATTGTCAGATACCCATTAATACTCATTTCATACCTTCTTTCTTTCTTTCTTTCCTCTATTTCTTTTTCTCTCTTTTACTGCGTGAGAGATTTTGCGTGCCCTCTGAGCACTCAGTTTAAGTGGTAAAATGCATTATGATTACTCGTATTATTATTTATATCCGAAATGCTGAAAGTGTTGATAAGTTTAAATGCTGTAAAATGCTGTATTCTAATTTGATATTTCTTCTGAATTAATGCGCTTAAAAACGTCAGTATTAAGCGCTATATTAGTGTTATTTACTGTTATTATTATTGTTATTATCATTACTATTATCTTTTTACTTTATAGGTCAGTATCATATCGCAGGGACATAATATAGTGGGTAAAATGTCCTATTCAGGACAATAAGTTTTCTTAACACCTCATCTCGACTCTTAGTATAGAGCCCCGCCCTTGATATTCCCGTTATGGCGCCACCGTACAATGCCTTATAGCCTTTTTTTTTCTTTAAAACAAAGCAGTGTTTCATGACCGTGCTCTTGAAAGATCGCTCAACTTACCCTGCCATTGACAGTGACATGCCTTCTGCGTAAAGGCTTGGCTCCGCTTTCAAAGTGACGCCTGCCAACACGGGCAAACGATAGTTATTTACCAGTCACACAGAAGCGAAAGCATACATTTTGTGTCGCCAGGAAATAGAATCGGGGACAGAGATGGAAAGGATACAATTACCTGAGCCTACTTCCAGCATTCGCTTTAATTCTTGCTTGTCAAATAATAATTCTTATTTTACTCCTCTATAACACATGCGATCTAAATCTAAGGCGTGTCAGCTCTCCGCTCTTTTCCCTCCCCTCAGCAATATTCTCTCTCTCTCTCCATTCCCTCAATTATCAACGTCATTGGATCTTGTTGAAAATTCAGAGAGTTTGAAACAGCATCCATTTGGAGCTAAACAGTAAGCGTAAGCGAGGATAAATGGGCGAGATTCTAATCAGCGGCGAAAGCTGCGCGGGCCGGCCGGGGCGATGTTGTAACAACAAGCCCCTCATCTCTCCCCAGCACGAACTGCCACCGTGGGGTTGATTTTAGAAAATTAAATGTCAATATTGTGTTTCTGCTCCTTCCGTTGGATTGCCTTACACGAAGGAGGGATGAAAAAAAACCTTGGCATGACAGATAGTGTTACGTTATTTGACACGAAAGAGTAGAATCGGTCTGCACGACCAATCGCTCCCCGTGCACTTATCGACCGATGCAAAGGGATCACCGGCTATGTCAATTGTCTATACATCTTTATCCTTTAAAGGCGGAGCAAATGCCTTCTTGGAAAGATTGGGTTCGGGTTTTTGTTTGTGAGTGTGTGTGTGTGTGTGTGTGTGTGTGTGTGTGTGTTTGTGTCTGTTCTTGTTTTTTTTTTCACGTAATAATCTCGTTTGTGTCTCTTCGGCATCAATAGTCCTCAAGTTATAGGAAACGGATTTTTTCGAGACAAACAAGGAAGAAGAGAGAGAGAAAAAAAAAGATCTACAGGACGATTCGTGCTGCGTCGAGTTTGATAGGGTGCTTACGGGGCCGCGGATTTTGTGATGTCATTATGATCTTTGTTCTCCAGAACACTGACGCACGATTTTTACGTTTAGTTAGGCACAGTGATGGAGGACTCCGATGAGTCTTTCAAAATGTTTTCATTACCCTTTCTTAATGTCTTTTATGGCTGCCATAATAGTAACGATGTTCAAGAATGGCTAGCATTAGAGGCGTAGTTCGGTATCATCGATTGTCTGCCTGTGCGGCGCCATTATGTACGCATGTTTGCGACTATTGACGTGCATGTCTACGTGAATGTGTGTATATACGTGCGTGATAATGATTGTCTTTGTAACAATGTGCATGAGAGACTTTTTTAAGTTTGTGTATAAATGCATGTTCTTATTTTGTGCATGATCTCTTCTTAGTGTGTGTGTGTGTGTGCGTGTGTGTGTGTGTAAACTGTATCCGTATATGTGTAGAATGGAAGATCTTAGAATCGAAGACTTTATGGGAAAAAAAGACAAGAGACACAAATTCACGGATTTTTTTTTTATCAACAATTAGCAAAAATTGTATGATTTCAAGAGAAAAGATGGTCAGAATGATTTGAGTACATAGAAGAAAAAATATAAGGAAATATAATATGTTATACCAAGATCTACAACTCTCCTCTCAGTAAACACAGAGATTTTCAATTTAAGTTATCACATGGAATTATCTATACTGAAGAACATCTTTGAAAATTGGGTTTTGAAGCAAATAGTAACCAAGAAATAGAAACTTATGAATATGTATCTTTGCAACGTCCGGCAGTTAAAGATACGTGGAAAGGTGTGATATCACATTACGATCTTGTGGAAATCCGAGATATGCACAGGGCAGGCATTTTTGTATAGGGCTGGCCGGGAGTATGAGAATGAAGTTTGTCCATAATCTTTGATCATTTTGCTGAAATGGATTATTTCACGTCAAGAAGTACAGGCATTTTATACCATCCTTTAACACAATTCAGAAAGAATAATAGACATTATTGAAGAGGAGAAAATGACATTTATGATAAGGAAATCATATTTTCATGTAATGAAGGGGGAGTATGTAAATTAATTGAAATGTCGGAATAGTTTATTGAAGTGTAGGATAAGGGTGTGAGCGGAAACCTTAGAACTGGGGAGGATGTAGGAGGTTATGTCTGAGCGTGTATATCGTATAAGTTTGTGTATAGATATAAGATGTCTGATCTTCCCGCTGAGTATGTTTTTGGTTTGATTTATTATTGTTGATTGTATAGATTATTGTTTGAACGCATTCAAGGTGAATGCTTTGTTATGTAAAATTATAACTGAATTGAATTATTGAAACTCGACTGGTCTTACACTCGAGACGCAATGAACAGTTCCAGCACGTTTATTGTCATATTTCGCTTCACAGCTATATTATATGTATACTAAGCAAAACAAACAAACAAACAAGCAAACAAACAAACAAAGAAACAAGCAAGATATAAAATATGATATAAAGTGGATCATGACTAGAAAGTGTGTCATAGTATATTAAAAGACAATTCTCAAGAACATGTGAAAAATAAAGGAACTGCAAAAACAAAGCTTATAGAAATCAAATATAGAGATCATTGAACATGTTCGAGTATTGATATTTGTTGATAAGACACAACAAACAGTATGGATATACAGATATCGTATACCTATTGTGCCAGCCCTTGGCCGAATTCGCCCTTTTTTCCAAACAGGAATTAGGATGAATATGCTATTTTGCGCTGTTATGGAGTTTTAACGAAGAAGATGGAGTAACAATCAACTCGGCAAGATTGAGTCAAATCATTACATATTAATATTATTTCAATTGAAAAAGAGGGCTTAGGGGGAAAGGGGCCTAGGGAGTGTGTTATTTCTCCTGTCCTAGAGCTATAATTTGGTTTTGATGATATCCCAGTTGTGGCATTTATCCGCATTAGTCATGTTATGTGGATTTAATCACTGCTGGTGTTCTAGATATTATCCTGTTTCTGTTTACCTATTTCCGTTTTATATATATGCATATATATATATTTTTTTTTTTTTGGGGGGGGGAGGGATAACTCACCGATTTGAGTAGAAAGCGATCAGGAAGGGGCCTTTCGTTACAAAATATAAAATTCATATAGTAAGATGCCATTACGACAAACCATATGCCAACTGAAACTAGAGATAAACAGTATTTTCATAAATGTTATAAAGCATTCGCACAGAAAATGAACTAGAAATAATAGTAACATTTAGTTACAAAGTAAATATCATAACCCGACGAATATTGGAATAAAATGAATACAATCATATCAATCCTAAACACTCTTAACAGTACAATGATTACCAGAAGTGATTGATTGGAATCTTACCTGTATTTAATCTCGATTTTATTCTATATCTGCATATTTCTACATTTTCGATGAGAATTAAAAATAAAATAAAAAGTTGTATATGATTGTAAATGAACTTTGCATGCAAGTTATCATATCTCTATACGATAATGGGAACTGTCTAAGACTAACATCAATAACTGCATGATTATTGTAATGATTGGAAATATGATCATTGTAATTGAAATGAAAACATATCGTAAACTGTCATATGCACTTTAACTGAGGGAAACAATACAGGACACCTTATGCTTTCATACGACGAGTTTGATTTGGATGTAATATATTGATAGTATATAGCTTCATTACATTGTTTTGATGAAGTATAGTAACTTTCATAATTCTGTTGGAAATAAAAGTGAAAGAATAGAAGGGGTAAAACTGTTGATTGATATGTAACGGGTGCAGCTGAAATGATGTATAGTGTCAGAAGCTGTGAAGGGGCATCTTGTTTTTGTAATGTGCTTCGACTAGATCTTTATTAATCTTGAAAGAGTAGCATGGAAACTAATCTCCTAACTCTGAAATGTTGGAGGATGGCGAGGGACGATGAATGTTCTGCAGGGTGTTCCAAATAAAACGATACATTTTTAAGATGACCCCAAAAATAAAACATCTATCGAATTTTGGAAATGTTCTTATAGATATGTATAGCTGAAAGTCTCTGCTATAGCATTTTATGCAACCAAATCGTCAGAAATGTTTTATGCTTGAGTGAGCACTGCCCACTCTCATAAAGGACGTGAAAATTATGTCGTTTACAAAAGTATAGGCAGTGTTCACCCAAGCGTGAAATGCTCTTGGACTTTTGGTATCATAAATGATAGAATAAACATTTTTTTCTCACCATTATGTATAAACATTTCCCAAGACTTCAGTAATAGATGTATTTTAGGGAAGGGCGATTTTAAAAGTACATCTCTTTTTTCTGGGACACCCTGTACAGCCAAACTTGAGGAATCTGAATTGAAATAAGAGACATAGTGATCACATACGATCAAACAGTCATAGCTGTGACAATCTGACGGATTGTTTGATTATTTCAAATTAAGAAAATTTGAAATAATATCTTGATCTTGAATTTGTCTCGTGCATTCCTAAATTCCTTAATTAAAAGGTAAAATGAAGAAATTCTGTCGATTTTATCACCTTTACGGCTTACTCCCTATGTCATTTAAAGGACAAGTTCACCTTCATAGACATGTGGGTTGAGTGAATGCAGCAATATCAGTAGAACACAACAGTGAGAGTTTGAGCAAAATCGGACAATCCGTTAAAAATGAATTTTTGAAGTTTCTGCTCAGTCACGGCTGGATGAAAAGACTATAGCTTGTGATGTCACAGGAGTACAACGATATAAAGAAAGAATAAAGAAAATTCAACATATTTCCATTTTTCTCCCATAACAAAAGAACACTCGACTTCTCTCTTTCAGAAGGCAGGGGGAATAATATTACCCTTAACATACGTCAGTAGCAAGTCGAAGAACTGTGCACTTTATTCAAAAAGTAAAGTTTTGTGAAATTCTCTTTTTATTTTCCTTCTGTAGTTGTACGCATGTGACATCATACACTGTAGTAGTCTTCTCTTCCAGCAGTAACTGCGCAGATACTTAAAATATTCGTAACTTTTGAACGGATTGTCCAATTTTCCTCAAACTCTCACTGATGTGTTCTACTAATATTGCTGCATTCTCTCAATCCTTATGTATATGTAGGTGGACTTGTCCTTCAAAGTTTGAATTCATGGAAAATGCTTATATTCCACTTCAGTTTCCCCACTATGTTTTTGTTTTGAATATAAAGGGAAACAAGGAAACGGAAACTTATTTCTGCTGTTTTTCTATATGTCTTTCATTGCTTTAAATTGGTCTTTTGTTATCATTGCTATCTTGGAGGGCATTTGCAAATGAATTTCAATATGTCCAATTCTGCAATGTTTACTTTTCTGCCTTGGAGGACAAAAACAAATGTGTTCGCTCATACGTAAAATTTCCCTAAGTATAAACCTACCAGGTTGATAGCCAATGAAATAATCTACGATATGGTATATGACACATTGATTTTTATCTAAATCTTCAATGCAAAATATTAACTGGAAAAAGTGTTTACTTTCTTCTTTTTTTTGCTGAGTGTACATTCATTAATTCCCATATTTAAATGGTCTTCTTCAGATCATTACTCACATACACACACACACACACATACATACACACACATAATATATATATGTGTGTGTGTGTGTGTAGGTGGGTGTGTGTGTGTGTGTGTATGTATAAAATTATATATCAAGTATGGACACGAGAAGAATATTTCAAAGTTGTGAAGATGACCACGAGAATTGCAGTGTAAACTACGTGATGAAGGTGAGTGCACATCATGTAAATATGGCCTATAAACACAAACGACCAAATATAAACAATCATTACAAGGAAACTTCATCACTAAGAAACCATAGTACGAGAAGTGTTCCCCATAGTCCATATGTTATATACACGTCATCTCCACAAACATACGAACATGCAATACTCCTAGTAATATGCACATGCGTGTTGTATTAAAGGAAAACCCTTTTTCACCCCAGTACGTCAGCTTTTTACCAGTAGGCAGACACATTATAATGTGTTTATTTATTCCTCTGTAACAATGTTGTATCAATCTGGGGGTGTCATTGTAAAGTCTGCTCTAAACGGATTACCCTAACGCCGTCAACCTGTGGTTGGATGTATACAAGAAAACGCAAAAAGAACAGTGTTAATTTACTTTGTGCTGACTTAGAGACTCGTTTCGTTCGGGCCCCGAGTCCCTTTTGCTAATGAATGAAACCCCTTTCACTTGGAAAAATAGAACGTAATTAAGTTTGGTGAAAATGTGTGGCAGCGGGGTTTCTATTATTCAAACCCCGAAGAGAGTATAATCAGTCCCGAGGAAGCAAGCTATAATCTCTGATTTAGTTTTTGCCTCCTTCAAACCGTCACCTCTCTAGTCTTGCTTCAAGACTGTGAGCAGAACTGATTTCTCATATTATAGTACATGTACTTGCTCGTCGACTTAGACACGTCCGTACATTTTAAGTCTACTTTTACTCCTTATCACTCGGTGTCCCTCCCTAATGTTGCTATTTTGTTGATTGAATTTTATTTTTCTTCAATTGTTGTAGTTTGCTCAATCTGAGAATAACCTATGTTAAATATTTAGTGACCATACCTAGAAATAAACTGCGATGTGATGAATAATCTGACAGACTTGGATTAAAGCTAACGACGACCATCTAGATCGTCGTTAACCTGCAAGCGCTAAATGCTGATGTCTTCTGCCTCGCATTTGAATTCGATGCTGTCGGACACACGAGCTAAATTGAAGACGCTCTTTTCCTCGAAAAACAACGCCCCCACCACCTCCGGGAGAAAGGACCTCCCCTCGGCTCGCTAACAAGCGTTATTGCTCGGGACTGTGGTTCATGCTTCCACATGGCTAGGTAACAATTAAAAATCACTCGGGCGCCCGCCGACCTTCTGAACCCTTCGGACCCTATTTCTTTCTTTGTTTTTGTCCTTGTGGGGAAGCATGGAGGATGATATCTTAAAAGAGAGAGAGAAAAAAAAAGGGAAAAATGAGAAAAGCTGAGGAAAATACCATCTTGACGGATGGTGACAGATTGAGGGGAAAAACGCAGTGAGTTTGTGATTTTGAAAGGCAATTATGCAGAGTTTGTGAGAAGAGCACAGTGCGAAGCAATTAGAAATGCATGATTGCTAAATATGATACATACACATAATATCATTGTATGCTTACGTAATGCAGTGTATTAATGAGTGCGTGTGTGTGTCTGTCTGTCTCACTCTGTCTGTCTGTCTCTCTGTCTCTCTCTGTTATAATATGGTTTATGTATTATGCTTGATACTTAATATACACACCGGTAATTAATTCAATTCAATTATACTTTATTTCCATCACACAAAGAGTAATACATTTTTATATACAAAGTATACATTTTGTCAACTCACATTGTTAAGCAATTTTAGAAAAAAAAAGTGCAAGTCATGTAATATAACATATAATAATGAAAAAGTATATGCGCGGCTAATCTTATTCAACGGGAAAGCCATGCATACTTTGCAATAGGAATAAAGAATAAACAAAGAGATGGAAAAGAGTGATCTACAGAGATGCATTACGTGATACTAACCCATTACATCAGAACATAAGAGTGATGAGATGAATAACGAGTAATATTGCCTGCAAAATGTTTAACGATCCTTGGAAACGACGTTTTCTCCATCACTTTGTCCCTCTTCACTCAGGTGTACAAAATAATGGGTGCGTATCAATGCCGAGGGTGATGAAAGAGATGGAGTTACCTGTAAAGAGGAATATCATGCTTTATAGAGCTTTTCCGCGAGTGAATACAACAATGATTCATGCTATAATGTGTAGATGATTTGATTAAGAAGTGGAAATGAACGCGCTGGGTATTATTTTCATTACTGTTATAATATATATACAGTCATTTTTACCTACGACTTCTATAACTTAAAATTTGCACTGTCCAACAAAATGAGTCGACAAGGATGGACAATGGCAGATGATTGCAGCAACTTCACTAGGAGTAAAATATGTGTAGTTATCGGGTCGAATCAAATACATCTGAAGCCCCCTCCACTATACACTCACACATATGCACGTCATTGCACACACACACACGCACACACACACACACACACACACACACACACACACACACTTTTTCTTTTAAATAATATTAATTCATTTCCAATCAAATACAATACAAGAAACATCAATTCACTTTGGTATTACTGTACAACGTAGGAGAATAATTCTTTTAAAGATAACTGAAATATTTTTATCATACATTTTCATGTTTCAATATAACAAATAAAATGGTAATAGTACAGTAATTACTGAAGAAAAAATGGAAGTATATTATGTCTAAAATAAAACCCATCCCCCAAAACAATTCTCTCTATAGCTGACCTAAACTACCATTTCTGACCATGTACTACTTTACTATAACTACCCAAAACTACCCAGAACTACCTACTTTAGTACCTACACAAAACTACTTTACTATATACTTCTACTACTACTACTGCTACTACTACTACTACCCACACATACAACCACACACACACAAAAATAGTGTACGCATAACAACGCATAGATACACATAATACTAGTACACAAGTCATTTACACTCGCCGGTACAGCTCAAAGTAGGTCATTTTGCACTCAGAAGTGTTCAGAGCGAGGGCCAGAAGTGGGGACTCGCAAAATGTCAGTCTGAAATTTTCGTTCACACGCATGATGTCATCGCACAGGTGCTCTGTGCTGCATATCCTGTGTTTAAAAAAACAAAAACAAAAACAAAAACAAAAAGCTCTGAAGCTAACCTCAACATCAAACCTGAACACCTGGCGGTCAAATTTAGGTAATGTGAATAGCAGGTCAATGTAACAGGATTTGATGCAGTTTTACCCAGATGTTCCTTGATTTTACATAATCAAGTCAGAGGACTTACGTATGTATTGGCAAATATACCTGGACGTTCTCTCTTTCCTTCCTTTTTTTTATTTTTGCTCTTGATAATCTCTCTATCTACTATATCTATATCCCTCTCCCTCTCACACACATTCTTTTTTATTCTCACATGCACACACAAACACACACACATACACATACACACTACACCTTCAGGTTGCCAGACTGCGCAGTAAAATAATCATAAAACGGGCAATGCTGACCTTCGATTTGTTTGCCAAGTTTTATGCAGCTCTTGAAACATACAGAGAGAGCGCAGAAATTGACCCTATTGGTCTTCGCTATACATGGGTTTTAGGTTGTCTGTTTCACTCGATCACTACTAAAAGGCCTGAAAATATAAGCTGCAAACTGCTTTCCGAAATGCAGTGACGCAGGAAGGAAATAAGGGCAAATTTCGGGAAGTATGCTACTTTATTTCTAGGTAACGAAACGCACATCTTATTACACATAAGGAACACAGTATCTGAGGGAAATACGTAGACAACAAAATATGTCAAACAATATGCAGAACGTTGGCAGCACAGGCTGAGTTTGTGAGTTATCGAATATACATATACCACTTTGTTCTCACTTATAAATATAGGTTTTTCTTAAGTCATTCCTTGAGGTTAAAAAAAAGATACCAATGATTTCATATGCTGGTATATATGTATCGGTAAAATCAAGGTAGTTATACGAGAAAAACAACTCATAATGTTACACGACAGGTCAAAATAAAGAAACTATAGACATGTATAAGAAAAATGTTTACGAGGTCGTAAAATCACGTGATATTGTATGAGTGGCACGATAAAAATCTGGAAATTAGGTTTTGATGAAGTTGAATTGTTTATGGTCTTCAAAGGGTGCAATTTTGACGTAATGTTAGCCTCTACAACAGATGGGTGTAATGAACACTCTATTCTCGTCTGTACGCGAATCGCCTGTTTCCTTTGATGATAATAATGATGTTGTTTTCTTTCTCTCTTTTTTTCCTTCTAAGTATCATTTCGGGATGTTATTCGCATCAATGACGCACAATGCGCGTCCATTAACCCAGCCCGGCTGGATGATAATTCCCTTCGGCGGCTTATTGGTAGAGCGGGTAATTTCAGCCGGCCCCGAGTCAATTAGAGCATCCCCCTCCCACAGTCATTGGGATGAAGGAGTGACGTGGAGACCCGCCAACACTTTGCCCGGACACAGTGACCTTAAAGGCGTGGTCCGCTCCTGCTTATTGGAACATGGGATCTCGATCGGCGATTCCACGACCCTGAAAATCATATTATGTATAGTAAATCCGGAGCGTGATTTTCAAAAACTCTAGAGAGCGTTGAGCGTTGTCATGTTTCTTTATACTCTTGAGACAATGTCCATTCAACGCTCAATTCACATCACGGAAATCGCTCGAATGATATGGAATATTACAGTTTGATAAGACAAGACATCACTGTGTAAATGGCAAACTGACTTTTTTCCTCTGTTTTTTTTTTTTCACTTCATGAGTCTCTACTCGCTGCATCTTAAGACAAAGTGTATGCCTGCTCTTTTTTTTTTCTTAACGATAACGATTATGATGCGAGAACTATTTAACATGAATAATCATATCCACAATGACAATATACGCAGATGATAATCGTAGTGATGATCTTCCTCCTATAGCTCATCACCACCACTTGCACTTCAGCATTGCTATACTCCTGGATCACATAAAGTTCGGTATTATATGCAAGGACCTGCTTAACTGGTTGGAATGAAATTCAGTATTTAATCTCTAATAATTGATTTGGAGCAACAGCCTTAGCTTCTATCATAGTGTTTTATATTCTTGTTCTATCTTTTGTTTTACTTGCCCTGCGCTTCTAAAGGTATTGCCGTAATTCTTCGTCTTATGCTGTTTTATCACCTTTTTATGGGGTTTTTTTCCGTCTCATTCGCTCTGTCAAACACACTACAGCAAATACACACTACACAAATCACGAACACAATGCACCCGGGACATACTAGTAGGCCTATGAACACACATCATGTGCGCGCACACGTCCCATTAAAGAACGTCCCTTTGACATCCAAGCGCCATTTTACCTTCAAACACTTATGCAATGAAAAAATGCCGTTATTAGCAAGTAGGCTGGTATACGTTAAAAGGAAAATATTATACTGGCGTCTGGCCCAATTCTAGTCATATTGCCCTGTAGTCCGTCTAAATTTAACCTTTGGTTATTTTCACCTTTTTAATCTTGAACAGTACCAGAGACAGCCACGACCCTAAGTTAAGTCGACGGCAGCTCGCTGTGAAACCATGGGGAGTTAATTCGGGGCTGGCTATCGCATACAGCCCATGCCTCATCGCTTTATATAGCTTCTCGCAACAAGAGTTGATCGTCAAAAAGCATGACATAATTGTTTCCATGGTAACATCGTCTCGCTGCAAAATACCACTCAAGAAGAACAAGAAAAAAAGAAAACCTATGAGGTTCTTATTCCAGCGCATGCAGCATCAGAATGATTGAGATATCCCCTGGACATCCCGCGTTATCATTTTGATTGCGGCTAACACAAATAACGTTTGATACGGTGTCAAAACAGCCAAGGCCGCTAAAGTATTATGGCAATATATTCACGTGTATTAGATATACGGCATGCAGGTCATTCTTCCTTTGTCGTGGCATGCTGGGAAAGACACGCTCGCGAATCACGTGTCCGGGCAACGTAAAGCGGAGAGCCGCTAACTGCTAACTAGCTCCTTTCAAAAAACGCTGAGGACACCGTGTATAGAGGCCTGATGGCAAACTGTGCAGAACAGACGGAGCAGATAGAATTAAATTATATTTGTGTATAGGAGAGAGTGATAAGAGAATCAGATGGAGGGGTGGGGCAGACTGAGATATCGTCTAAGACGTCTTAGACGAATATTGTAGGCCTATAGGGGAATATGTGCACATGCATAAAACAGTCAAGAGATATCGGACAGTGATAGGAATTACAACATAGTACTTGTTATAAGCATAACAAACAAAAAACTTGAATGTAAAAGCAGTGAAATATCACGATCGATATCGATAGCAAATCACTGAGAAGGGGGAGGGGGAGTCTATTGGAATATAGCTGGACGGCTTGATACCTTGATGTGACCAGGGAGGTTAAATGACTTCTCAAACCACCTTGAAAATGTGGCTACATTATCTTTATTTACTTGTTGACAGGCATTCACACAAGAATGGTAAAAACACTGATTACAATGCCTCTGTTTGCAATGTCTGTTTACAATGTGTGTCAATAGAAACACTATTTCATTCTGTGATTATCCTATTTTTCCAATCGAGGTTTATGATAAAGAGCCTCATTGTTTAGCGTGTTCTCATTCTGGAACGTTCTTAACGTGATTATATATATATATATATTAGGGATGATGAGATTAGTTGTAAGTTTGACGCTATTGCGAATGATTTACAACAAACGCATGGGACATGAATAGAAATCAGGCAGCTGGTGTAGTCGAGAGCGATACTCAGGCTAGCTTTGTGTGTTGAAATGGTAAATACGCGTGCTGTCCGGAGAACCAGTAGATATAGAGTGTGTTTTGCTCGATCGGCGATTGTGTCAACCGATCAAGTTTTAATCGAAACCCAAACCGAAGAGAGCGGGCAAAGGGTTTCGTGCTGCTATCGGATCATTAGTCACGTACGGGTGGGCTCGGCCCAGCGGCCTTAATAAGAGACCGCAAGAGTGGAATAATGAGAGATAAGAAGATCGAAAAAAGGAGCGAGAGTGGGCAAGAGATAGAGAGAGAAAGAAGAAGAGGAGGAGAATTGAGGACCCTTGGTGCATGCGTTAATCACTGACCTAGGACTCTTAGCGCTACCCTGGATGCGACTCTACGCTGACCTGGTAATTAAACTTGACCCGATTCGTTCGTTGATGGCCCGCTGCAATGGGTTTCTGTTAATGATATAGTGGCATATTACGACGTAATTATTCAACGAGTAATGTTGCTTTGCTGGCTCCATGGAACGCGTAGCGGCGAACAAAAAACAGCACCAGCGAGTTGGGCTAAGTAATTGGATTCTCGGTTCAGGCTTCACTGCACATTTCCTCTCGTCACGTATTCGACGGCATTGGAAGTTAGACCTGTATCAATGTGACACCACAGGTAGAGTACACTCAATCTTAAAATGCAAAAAAAAAAAAAAATAATAACAACATTGATACGATTTACGTTAGGAAACAAATGGAGCAGAATAATATGATATTTTGCTCTTGATAGCTGCCTATGAAAGAATGTTTTTTCACGTTTGACTGCATATTCAGTTGATGATGAATTACAATAACTCTCCGCATGATGTTGTGGAAGGTATAGGTCAGACCGAGTTCAGCGCAGCAGAAACACGACATTTTGCCGGGCAAGAAAAAGTCACCAAAAATATACACATTTCACACAGTTCGCACTATATACAGAGTGAATTCATCACGATGCAATTCATCACATCTCGTGTGCGTCACTCTCGCTCGAACAGTGATGGAGACAAGATTCGAGGCCAAGCAAGCGAGAACAAGAAAGGCCAAGAGATTGTTCACAAACAATGGACGCAGAAAGTAAATTCCACCTGGCGTATACAGAACGGCCCCCGTATTTTATATACATTCAGTGCTATCTTGTGTAGATGTTAAAGAATAGCATCGAGAAACCCCCCAACTCTCGTGCGTCAGAGGCTGTCGATGTACAATGTTGACTGACACTATGACACAGTTTTCCATACAAAGTTGATACTACATGACATTGTATATTTACACTGGTATGATGTTTCAGGAAAGTTATTTATCCTAAGTTAATGTTGATTCACATAAACACAAACTTCCGGAAGCTCAGTGTGCTAATGCATGGTTTTTGCCCAGTATGATACGCATTTGCCATTACAAGAACCTGAATTGGGGTCTTCTAACACCTTGTAATCCTACTTTCTTCTCGTCTAGTAGCACATCGGACTAAATCTTTATCATTTAATCTATTACACAGATTCAAACACACTCACAAACACACACACTCACAAACACACACACACATACACACGTATTATGTATAATGTAATACTATATAGTATGTATATTGTATGTTTTGGGAGCATATGTATACTGTGTGTATATGAATTTATATATAATTTGTTATGAATAAACATATATCCCAAAACATATCATACAATGTATTATATTATTGTAATATTTTGTTATTATATGACGCATAATATGTCATATGCGCGCGCGCGCGCGCGTGTGTGTGTGTGTGCCAAATAATAGTATGTCTTGAAGTCGTTAGTTTCTTGCTGTAGTCACACTCAATTTCATTATGTTCATCATTCCATATGGCTTGTTATGCTCAAAATATCTATTCCATCCATGTTTGTATAAACAAGCAAATAAACCTAGACTATGAGATCGAAAGCTCTTACTACCCAGCATGCATCGTACGACATCTGATGTCTTCATTGTCACACACACACACACACGCACACACACATACACACACACACACACACACACACACACACATATATATATATATATATATATATATATATATATATATATATGTGCATTGATCATAATTATGCAAATAATCCCGGCCCCTCTTTCTGGATTATGAGTATTCTCTCTGTCTTTCTCACGGTGACAAAGACTTCCAATTAGAAGTCGAATGAATAATGACACTTTCGATCACCGATCACCTTCTCATAAAAAAGTAAAGACAACAAAATAAAAGAAGATATGAAATATTGGTTTTTCAACTTCCACATTACTCTATCCGATCGTGGAGGGCAGAAACGTGACTTTATTCAAATTTGCTTCATGTCCTTTATTTTTTCTCCCCTCATCCTACCGGCGGACGTGAAGTTTACCCGATCAATCTCGCACTATCACAGATGCAAGTGCTTGACTTAATGACACAAGTTCGCACAGTCGATCACACCACGCACGCACGCACGCACAGTGTGGTGCGGCGTTAGGTGGGTGGAAGTGTATTTGAGACATGGCAGCTGCGATCGCGGCGTGTTTGAGACCGTAGCACACAAACCATCATCCGCCGCCCTTCTGGGGTGAAGAGCCAACACAGGCAAACGTGTCTGGCTGATGAAATGCTATGTCCGACCTCCCAATTTGTATCCCCTTTTATCGAAATTAAATTCCTAGCAAGAACAAAGCTAATGAACAGGTAAATTTGACAAACGTCATAATCGTAGCCTTGTTCGTCCGTGTTTTATGGACTGTCCTCTAGTTTGTGACAGTGTGCGATTCAATTATCATCAACCTCATTTGCAGAACAATACAGCTCTCTGTGAGGCTTTGTCCTTATTTAGCATAAACGCTGAGTAATGCCAGTTGTAACGCAGGTTTTCTGCGATATATCCACTTGATATTAAAGTCTTTTGTAAGAATTTGATCAAGGAGAAGCACCGACAACCGTAGATATCAAACGTGATACAATTAAACTTTCTTTTAATACATTGATATCATTGTCACAAATAGGAGAAGAAACACAAAAACAGCACGAAATCAAATTTGCTATTCAGAGGAAATATATATTATCGAGCGCTCCCCTATCCCTCGCGTGCTAAACCGCGGAGAAGAAGCCGTAGTAATGTGTAGGAACGGTTAGGTTTGCGTGACGACAGCGCTTTGTCTTGGCACCACGCCACGAGAGCACACAGTGTATGCACGAAAACCGAACAGCTTGCAGACGGTAGTAATTGGGGATTGCTGAGTTTTCGGTTTGGGGCGGCTTATGAAAGAGAGTACACGCATGTACGCACGTGTGATTTGCAATTCCGGCGGGACGGACGTGAATCGCTCCGAAACCGAATGCCTGGGTGGTGTTCCCACGACCTCTGCATTTTCGAATAACGAAAATGTCAGCATTCTCATTTTCAGTTTTATAATAAGCTAAATCGGTTTTTGTATTAGATGACAGGATATCAACTGCACAGATCTACTGAAAGCAATCAATTTTTAATAGAAACTTTCATGAAGTGAAGAATATTAAGCGTTTCGATAGCTCTTGGTGGTACATGCATCAGAAAGACAAAGGAACAACATGTTTGGTTTTTTTGTTTGTTTGTTGGAATATTGGTAATGGATGTGATCATAAACTAGAACCACTTTACGTAAAACTAATCTGCAGCTGTCACTGAGGCACAGTGGATGACATGATCCCCCCATAATCCCCCGAAGATTAGATGATTTGTTGATGTTGTTGTTGTTAAGTTGAATAATTATTACGATTCATATCGTTATTTTGTTAAATTGAGATCTAAAATCAATGAACGTATGGTTTTTATGATTATGAAAGGCTATCACATGACGACACATCAATTACGTATACCTTTTTTCAACATGTTGCTTCGTTAGGGATTCAGGAAAAGGAATAACTTAATGTGTAGGTCCTGTGAATGTCAGCAGTTATCATGATTGATAGACATGATATCTCTCTCTTATTCCCGCTCAGTTATATATATGTATATATTCATATTTGTGTGTGTGTGTATGTGTGTGTGTATATATACATATATTATATATGTATATGAGTCTATATATAACACTGGATACAATTCAAGAGAGAGAGTACTCATTACATGGAAAATTATGTGTACTATGCGTTTTAAGCAGTAAAGCATTGATTTTTTTTTCACTCGTCATTTTATATTTGTATATTTACTATCTCGTGCATATTTCTTATGTATCAAAGGTCCCTCGTGTACAATGTGTACAATTCTGCCTGCGATGGATATTGCTCAATAAAATACCTTTTCAATTCAATTCAATTCAATTCAATTCAGTTCAATTCAATTACATGTGATAAAATATTGAAAACGCGCAGGAGACACAAATTTGTATCCTTAAGGTCTATAGTGTCTCCTTATAACCATTTATTGTCTAAGGTGACATCCATATATATATATATATATATATATATATATATATCCTAATAGTGAAACACAAGCACACACACACACATATATACATGTATATATAAAACAAGAATGAGTCTCAAATACGCCATCTGTAGATCCAACAAAAAGGTTTTTATTCACAAAATTTTCAGATGGCGTATTTGAGACTCATTCTTCTTATTACAACATTCGAGGTCCAACACGTGGAAAATTCCAAGATATATATATATATATATATATATATATATATATATAGATATAGATATATATATATATAAGGTTAATTGGGCTTGGCCTCGTACGTTGTGGGTGCTGCATTATCTTTATGTACATGACTGTGTGACGGAGAAATGACTCGCAGACGTTGCAGCATAATGTTCACTATGGCCTTTTATTCTCCCAAGCTTTCTACTGAGTTACCAGTCTTTTTCAAGGGCTTGATGGGACGTAAACACAAAAGCAGAAAAGCAACCAATTTGCATGCGTTTGAACAGAATAAGGCAAAATAGAAATAAAAATAAAAGGCCAATCAAACGGAATGTAGACAGCAACATGACATTCAGACCAATTTACATACATTGGGACAGAATAAGGCCTTATTCTGTCTAAGAAGACTCATGGTGCTTATGGTGCTATGGAAGCAGAAATGAATAGGATAATGATAAACATGGAACATGGAACATAAGAACAAGCAAGCAAACGGACTCACAAACAGATAATTATATACATATGCCTACATAATATATGCACACACAATTGCCAATGTAAATCAAAAAGGTAAGTACTAAGGTTCAATTTGAAAGCACCAATACAAGGTGCTTGTTGGAGAGATATTGGAAGAGTATTCCAAAGTTTGGGGCCTATGTATGAAAAAGAACCCCCCTTGTGTTTGATGCGAGGTGTCTGTAAAAATGCGTTAGTAAGAATGCTGATGAGCGGAGATAGTTGAAGAGTATTTTGTGGAGAGGTAATATTAATGTGAGCAATGTATACGGTAAATAAGGGGAATAATCTTGAAGGTAATACGTCTTTTTTTTCTACAGGGAGCGAGTGGAGAGACAGAAGTACCGTGTGTAACCTCGCGTTGTTTTCTTCATTGTAGTTTAATAATATTATGATATCACAAACTTTATTCGAATATCGGTGTCATTAATATATCATAATCATGAATCGTTTTATCTTCACACGTCTGACGTTATATTTCCTGCGCTCTCTATGCACCTCACAATGCTGTTATCCCCTTCTCGCGTCATCTCCAACCTCGCTAATAGGAGGCTGCATAATTCAAAGGGAGTAGGCATCATTTTTTTTTCCTTACCTGATTGGGGTCACGCATAAAAATGGTTATTCATGGCATAATGATATTTTTTCTTCACTCTTCATTCGCCCATGTACTAATCTATACCCTTTAGATAAGACTAATTTCGCGATGATGGACATTGGCACAACAATAATGGCTGAAAAGAGTGAGTGTGTACGTAGGAGAGAAAGGGTAAGGGTAATTTCTAGCGATATCCTCCTGTGACGCTATCCTCTGAAAATCAAATGAAATGAAACACACACAAGGGAAAGTAATTTTGCCTTTCAATTCACTGATCAACTTAAGTCCAATCATGTATTCCAAATAACATTTTGTTGCGAACAGCAGTAAGTATGGAGCCAATAACCTATTTTGTGTCAATATATCGACATATGTCTGATCAAGGGAACGATATTCATGATATGTGTTGTTTTTATACCTTACGCTGCCTTAGAATTTGTGCCAGAACATACAAATTCATTTGATTTCAAATGACCGTCGGGGTGACCTATATGAGGCATAGACCAGTTTCCTAACAAGTATATTGGGATTCTAAACATAAAATTTCTTTACAACGAAAGTATTTTCCACGCAACCATAAAGCTTGACAGAGCCTTACCCGACGTAGCAACAAGTAATGCATGCCATGTTAATTTTAAATATTGAAATGCATTGACTCGTAATTATGTACAGGTGAGGAGAATTTGAGCACACGGGTATAAACTTGCCTACGCTGATATTGTTTTTCTTGATTTCGAAAGGTCGTCAAAGGTCGTATCTCTCATGAGTATATGCATTCTTAGAAGTCCATGAATTCCACAGCTCTGTCTTCTCTAACAGACTACATCAGTGGTTTGATGACGAGAAATGATTACGTAATTCATTTTTCCGTCAACCTCCTGTACTGATACCACAATAGTCCACGAGGAGCCTTTACGTGTAGACGTTTCATTTTCCGATACTATTAGAAGGTCATCAAGTCCCCAATGGATTTATTATTTCTTCCTACGATTAGTTTCAGATCTACTCTAGATCAAACCAAAAGATTTATGTATCAGACTATTTTTTCCAGTCTAGACTAAAACTTACTCAAACCTACAGCTCCTTCCAATATTCATACTTCTGTATTTTTGTTAAAATATGTTACAGTGGTAGTATTCTTTTGTGCAATATATTCATATTGAATTGTGATTTCTTATGTGGATGTTTTGTATGACAGCTCAATGTGTTCTGTTTAATTTGGAGGTATTTATATGTCGTTGCAATGTATTTCAACATTCGGGCTACGATTTTGCAAATTTTCACCAAATTAACAATTCTAATAATAGATACAATGTTTGTGTTAGCGATCGGGACAACAGACGAATAAAGCCTCAAAATCCCCACTGTTATGTGGCTTCTTCTTCAGGCAAGACGGGAAAAAAGGATAAAGTTTGTCTTATTTCGTAGGAGAGAAGGATATAGCGATGATTGGCAACAGGTGTAATATGTTTTTTCTTTTTCAAAATAAAAAGAATATGATGCACCTATTCATTGTAAACTTCTGAGAATCATTTCATTAAAGGTCTATAACTCATACTAATATTCTGATTATTTCATTCATATCAGTGTGATTATTATCATTATCACCATTATCATCACTGTAAATGATTTTTCCAAAATTATCTTTCCTATATAATCATCATCATCGTCATGAGGTGTTTTTTAAACAAGAGGAGATGATAACTGTAAAATACATAAATGAAATTAATGAAAATTCATCAGAATACAGTAATTTCAAAAGAAAAAAACGGTGGGTGTTCGACAAAAGGTCGATTCCCTACAGCCAAGATGTCTGTCGTGGAAGATAAAGGTCGTTACAAGTACAATCATGCACAAATCATATTACTGTCGTGCAAAATGACCTTGTGAAGGAAAACAGCAACAACAAGCGCGACTCGGAGCGTAATTATGTCCATTACGTGGGCAGAAATGAATGTGTTTCAAGGAGAAATCGACGCCATTAGCATGCGGTTTAATGAAAGAAGAGCTCCGAGCGACATAATCTTTTTATCCATTGGTCCTCGTAACCGATATGACTCAGTCAGTGGCGCTGTTGCATGACTTAAAATCAATAGGTCACGGGTTCGAGGCCCCCAGTGAGGCCAATGTGCCATTGTTGTCACCTCCCAATGTAGTATTTTATCATGTCTCCTTGTCTGGCAAGAGGCGAAATCAAGTACTAGTATATGATTTCTGGATATGACTGAAGCATGAAGCGGTCCCAAGTCTGAAGGATTAACAATAAACCCGCCAAGATCTCACACAACTTTTCCACGAAAAGACGCCACTTACAGTTCTATTTATCTATTCATTTGATTTATCTATCTATCTATCTATCTCTCTATATATCTTTCTATCTATCGATCTGTTTATATATCTATCCATCTAACTACATGTATCTATAGGTATAATGTAATCTATCTATCCATCTATCTGTATCTATCTATCTATCTATCTATCTATCTATCTATCTATCTATCTATATCTATCTATCTACATATCTGTATCAATATATCTCTGTATATCTATCAATCCATCTATCTATCTGTAGCTATTTATCTATTTATCTATCTATCTATCTATCTATCTATCTATCTATCTATCTATCTATAAAGGATGACTGACATCGACGACTTGTAGGTAACTGGTGTAGCATAAATTACCAAACGATAATCATCCACTTAGCTCATCTGCTTTACGAACGCACGACTCGTCCCAGTGTAAAAATGAAAAAAAATTAAAAGTATAAATGTTTGATGTGTATCGTCAACAGAATGAGCAGATCAATATCTCATCGAGAAATGAGCCAAACAAACTCATTACACATTAAAGGGACATTCCAGACGATTTATATAATTTCACATCATGTAGTGCATAGTAAGTGCAATGTATAGTCTTGTGGAATTTTTTGTTGTCCGTGAGCGGATAAGCCAATACTCTAAAAACTCAAAACATTGTACTGAACAAGGGTGATGACATAGGAGGATCACATATTCCAGTCATGTAGTAATGTAAATCCAATACAGTAACAATTGCTCAACAAGTTCACCTGTGTAACATCTATGCATGTATGCTTTCTTCTTTTGTTCTGCTTCCTTGAGCGCCCAATCATGCCGTCTTATGTGAAGCTGCTACTGTCGTCATCATCCTCGTTCGTGGTGATTTGTTATAAATTTTGAAGACCTTCTTATCCCTCATCCCAAACACCATAAATTCTGAAACAGTGTACCCATTTTAATCAATTTATAGTTGTTCAATGGTAAAAGTCTGAAAATCATTCGGAAGTCTCCTTTAAACCTCCACTTGAATATTCACTGCCTTGCTCTGGAAAAATAATGTATGGTTGTCATAATTTTGTTTCATACACAGTTTAACGTCCTCGATATTGATTATACATTACAATTGCACATTATAGGGATGAAACAAGACTACCCAACTTTCCTATACTAAAACGTATCCACTACGTTATGAAACACACGTTTATATCGTACATGATATCCCTAACTTCCAAAACGTCTTTCCTTTTGGTTTGATACTTACATGCTATAGTCACTATATTCAGCAAATATCATGCACCTTGGCATTACAACATATTGTGTGATTATACATAATTAGGCCTACATATATTTCGAATATGTATATTGCCTTTCATGCCATGGTATGTATTGTACATCCATATTCTTTGTTGGAAAAGGAAAATGAATAAATGAGATGAAATGAAATATATAGAAGTGACTGTCATTTTCTTAACCTGCATGACTGTGCTCAGTTTACAAGGAAACTACTACACTTCATGAAGTCATTATGGACAGCAAAATATAGAAAATACAAAGAAAATTATACACACTTACACTTTGCTAGCATAGTGACAGAGCACTTGACTTAAGTCTTTCAGAAAGCAGGGCAGTGGCATTTCAATGAACAATGTGAGTAGCAGGTCGATGGAATGTGTACTTTTCATGAAAAATGAGATGTTGTGGAATTCTCCCTATATTTTCTATATATAGGTGTCCAAAACGACGTCATTAATTGTAGTTATCTTTTTATCCAGAGAAGGCTGCTCCAAATATTTAAACAAATCATAACTTTTGAATCGATTGGTGAATATTTTCTCAAAATTTTACTAATGTGTTCTATATATTGCTGCTTTCATTCTGTCAACATCGATATTTGGGCTTTAGTTTCCATTTAATGGAGACGTGAACGTGAGCTACGGAAATAGAAGTGTTTCACACTGGAAAAAGGCAACTGTTCACTCAGAGCATGTCAACACTAAGGTTCAGCCTTCATTGACACTCTGCTCGAAGAAATTCTAGTATTAGGAGAGGCCAAAACGGGGCGCTGGGCATATTTTTGTCCGAGGATAATTGGGCGTCGTGTTAGAGTTCGTTCATCCCGATGGCTGGAGTTCACTGTTCTCTCTGATGTGCCCAACACGGGCTGGTATGTGGTACGCGGCAGGTGGTGTTTCCGCAATGTGCCTGCCTGCTCGGTGAAGCCGGCGGGCGAGAACCCTGCTCCTTTCCTCCCTCTCTTTTGCACTCCATCCCTCCTTCTCTCTAAGTAACTCTCTCCGTCAACATGGCTCACTAGTTGGCTTGTTCTCTTCTCTTGTTAGGCGTTATTTTGTTTGTACATAGCCTGTGTCATTGACCCCCTCATACGTGGCGATCGTGGTCTGGTCATGCTTCCGCATGAGTGCTTGTTTATGACGTCTGAAGACCAACCAATCACTCTCTGTGTGCGCAGAAAAGTATGTCGGGTGATAGGTGGACCCACATGGGTCCGTCAACAATATTAGGGATGATGGAGTGTACTGGTTTTGCAATATCCGTAGGGGGAGAAAAGGGGTACTTTAATTGAGATCTTAAAAGATCATAAGGCGCATTGCATTTAAAGGCAACACCTGCCCGCAGGGCTCTACGGAACATCTCAAAAGTGCCGATAAAATGTAGCCGGCATTCGACATTAAAAAAAAAAAAGATATACAAAGTGATTGCAGCCGCATTGCCTGCACAACTTTCATGCGTCTTAACCAAAAAGTAACCAACGACAACAACAAAACGGGGCCTTCAACTTGTAAGAGAATGTGATAGCACGGAAACGATTTATTATACATACATACATACATACATACATAAGCGAGAGAGAGAGAAAAAAAAACAGAAAGAGAGATGAATACATAGGTAGATGGATAGATAGGTGGACTGACAGATGAATTTATATTGTTTTTGGTAAATCATTCAGTATGTAATATATCTCGAGGTCAAGCTTTCAAATCTGACCCGATCCCCAAAGTGCAACTCTATACTTGGCTTTGTATGTGAAGCCTAGTGCAATGGGTTGCTAAACAAAGGGATATCTGCCCCAAAAAGCATGTTTTGTTCGTCTGTTTCTTGCTCATGTATGTCGTACTTGTTTGTGTAGTTTCGTGGCTTCTGGGGGAGACCCTTACTACTTTAAAGTGTAAAAACAATGTTGTACATTATATATATGTATATATATATATATATATATATATATATATATATATATATTATAGGCCTACACACAAACACACACACACACACACACACACACATATATATATATATATATATACACATATATATATATACACATCGCTTCCATTTTCACACAGTAGTTAGCCAATAAGAATAGAAATACCTCTCCCAAATCATTTTGCTTTAAATTGATTCGTTCAAAAGTTACGCCACTTTGATTAAGGGGGGGGGGGGGGGTCTTTATTGCTGTGTATAATACGAAATATAAAATTACATTTCGAAAGCTTGATGAGGCCCATCATCCCTCCCCTCGTATGGCAGCATCCTAGAACTGAGACTCAAGTCTTTTGGTAGCACATTCAGTCTTGCTGTAACTATTCGCAAAACTAGTTATGGTTCCAATGAGTATGTATGGTGTTTAGAGATACTGGTCCCGAAGGACTTAAACGGAGAGAAAAATGGGACTAAATAATTGTGTTCTAAGGAATGGTGACGTAACAGAGTGGTCAATTATAGTCTGTCGGGAATCAGAGCGAAAGACTTAACAGATTAGCTATACAGTTAAGTACGTTTACCTTTAGAGAGCATGTATGGGTGTAATTTGATCATCATCCTTTAGCACAACTCACCAGAAACATTTGCATAATAATATGATGTTAATTAATATGTATACATACACACGCATACATGCACACATACAAAACACACACACACACACATACACACACAAACCCTGCATGATACACTTTACGCATGATCATTCCCCCACTTTGGCCCCATTGTTGAAAATGTGTACTTAAGAAAGAAGTCTAGCATTGTCTTGTAGATTTTGCACATCAAATTAACGTAGATATAGTTCTTCGAAGGAAGAATAGTAATTTGTTATATGGGAAGGGGGGGGAGAGCAAAATATCACGTGACTTCCCCATGTCACGTACTTCCCGAACTCGAATGACGCCGCAACGAGGTGATCGCAGGGAAAAAAAGAATCAGAATATTTTGTAACAACTTCGTCAGCGGGTCGGCTTGGCTAGCAGCAGGAGCACATGATGATGAGCTGAGTTGTGTGGATAGCACGACCGTACCCAGTATCGGCTGCTCCACCAAGGTTGTCTGTAGTACCTTACCAGGGTAGTCGCAGT
The DNA here is from genome assembly GCF_040938485.1 of Diadema antillarum. Classification (NCBI taxonomy): domain Eukaryota; kingdom Metazoa; phylum Echinodermata; class Echinoidea; order Diadematoida; family Diadematidae; genus Diadema; species Diadema antillarum. The sequence continues at coordinate 1,448,242 of NW_027270998.1, read as the reverse complement.
TAGGCTAACCGCTACCCTGAGTGGCGCCAGTTCCGTACACGTGTGTGTGTGGTATTTACAGTACTGTGTGTTTATCCACTCGTGTCCTTAGCGCGCGAAGCACCGATCACGGCCCCTCACTAGTGCCGCGCGTTTTCGATCGCATTACTCCATTTTTCCCTAATCTTCTCCAATCTATTATTTGTGACCTAATAGCATTTTCATCTGTCGATAAAGGAGAAGGCCTTCGATCAGACTTTGCCTGGAGAACTGTGATCGTGTGCGAGAGGATTTTTGCCGCGTGAACTAGTTCAAATCTCCGTCTTTCTCTAGCCTTATCATTCTCTACCCTTTTTCTCGCACGCTCTCTCTCTCTAACCGCGTTAAGGAGCGAAATCGAACGATGTCTTCTGAAGATATGAAAGCCCTGCTGTACGCTTATTGCGCGTAAAGAAAGCCGATTTATGCCCAGACCTGGGGCGATTATTGAATTTGAGTCAGGGGGAAAACTATGGGAAAGAGACAGGGAGATGTATGACCATCCTAATTCAAGCTGTTATACGGAGTACTACTGGCAAGAAAAAGAAGAAGAAGAAGAAACAAGAAAAAAGATGATCCCCTGCGGTCTCGTGTTGTGTTCTTCTAATTTTCTCTTTTTGTACAGCTGTTCGGAAGTAGAATACAAAGTCATCTATGCGCTTCTGTACAATCGAAACCATTAGTCTGTACGGTATTCATGTCAACATACATTCGTCACATTATATCCTGCTTAGTGATATGGGGGGGGGGGGAGGAGGAGGGTCATCATAAAGAATTTGGGGGTGTTTTTTCCATCCATGATTAGTTCAATTCAAGCGCATGCTGCATTTTTCTTGTTTGGTAATGTAGCAGTGGGATAAACATTTCTAAAGAGGTAATGACAGAAATGATTGCATTTGCTTTCATGGAAGTATTTTGGTGTAATCCTGCCTGGGCAGCTAAAATTGCCTTGCTTGTATAAACCATATGAATCTTAGGTGACGGGCTATCACAGTGGCTATGATAGCCGTGCTTCGCGACCGGTGGACCACGAAGCTCTATAGGTGGGCCGAGATGTCGGTCAGAAACATTAGAATATATCATATTTCCTTTAACTATGTGTCTCCAACAAAAAAAAATCGTATAGGAGCCAAGATGGACAGCTTTCCTGGTCTTGTGACCATGACATTTCTACCTCATTTAAGGCAAATTATCTCATTTGGCAAATCACGTGTCCTTGGTGTATCTCGAGTGAGGTGATGATGGACGCGAGTCGTTTCCCTCGGGAAATATATGCAGGGTAGAACGTGTAGAACACACAATGGTGAGGGTCACTCTGTGCGCGATGAGGATATAGCGTAAAAACTATCACGTGACCTGCAGAACCTTTTTTTTTGTGCATGTAGGGGACATCAGGTTATAGTAGTTCTACTGACATTCGAAATCAATGGTCATATCTCTCTCAGTGCTGGTGCAATTTTACTAACACTTGCAATAACATGTTGCTTCTGTTTCACTCCTTCACCATTTACTTTGTATATCTCCTCTAAGGTAATATCGCTCCTAAATGTTTTTTTTTTTTTGTGTGTGTCATTCTTCTTTTATTTTTCAAATACTGTAAGTAACGATGATAACAGCTACTACGGCAACAACTTGAATACAACCTATCCGTTGCCTCCTGGACAATGCCATAGCAACTGCAATTTCATTTATTTTGTTATAGTTCTGAATCCAATATATTGACTGCTTTAATATAAAACGTAGTATATGATGAAAAAAAAGAAGATACAAAAAATCAAAGGAAACCACGTACAGAGGAGCTCTTAGCTACGTCACGCCACGTCTACGCCCTGCACAATAATAATTCGCTCTCAAGATGGACGATGGTATAGAGTTCGCCGTCCACTGACGCTTTTGGTGACCCGTATTGCGGGCACCGCGCAAATCACACAGTGGGTTGCAGAGTTGGTGAATATCTGCCACTTTATCTAATTGAGTCATTCAAACGTGAATAAACGCGAGGCGAGAGTTTAATGTGCGTAAAGTGATGGAGAAAGAGAGAAGGTGAGGGAGGGGGGGGGGGGGACAGAGAAATAGATGGAGGAAGAGGGAGGTGAGAGATGGATGATATAGGTGTATACATGCCTACATAATCATAGTATATTATAATAATTACATATATATATATATATTCATGATTTTATGTGATACATATATTCTAACATATGTATCACATGTATAAAACTCATGAAGAGATATGTATACATTGTATATAAACATATACACCTATCATTATTTCGGTGTACATATGATATACATATCATTATATATTTCGAGTGTATGTGGGTACACCCCAGACAGCTCATCAAACTCCTTGGACACAAAAGAATCTGGTTAAAACCAAGTTAAGACTTATCTTCTTAAAAATGTTATGCCTATATACATGGTTTGAACTATATGTATGTCATGAATGCTATCTTGCAATGCGCAGTAGAGTAATGTCATTATTAGAAGATGCTCAATATGATTGTCGTTTAGTATCGTTATCATTTCATTTTTACATATCACTTCGTTTCCTTTTATTTTCATATTTCTCTATGAAAAAAATACACCAGATATACAAAACAGAATGATGCATGATAAGATATCTAGCTTGGAAGCACAATAAAATCTTACAAACACAGAGAACATGGCGTCAATCTATGAAAATTCGTATCTAAGTAAAAATGCTAGAGAAATACAATGAAACCTACGTAAAAGCAAATGTAAGTATAATTTATGTATGTAGGCCTTTGCATGTGCAAAAATCTCACGCATACACAAATACACCTTTGTATATAATATGTATTTACATACACACACACACACACACACACACACACACATATATATATATATATATATATATATATATATATATATATTCATTTATATATTCATTTATATATATATATATATACACGCGCGCGCACACACACAACACACACACACACACACATATATATATATATATATATGAAGTTCGTTGTCATAAAATAAATTGACCGGATTTGTTTGTGTAGATCCTCTTTACCTGGGTGGTATGCATGCCTGCCTGTCATTGATCATCATATCGGTCGGTCGGGCGGGAAAGGGCGGCAAGAGAGCAGAGACCAAAGCCGCCTGATGGAATAGCGGTAATAATAGCGCTCGATCACAAAAGGCATAAAAAGAAAAAAAAATGTCCGAATTGAACGAAAGTAGAATGACCCTTTGCTGCCAGGACACCGATGCCCTGACTATAGTTTAGGCAGGATGATGACCGATTTGTGCCGGGGGGGGGGGGGGGGTGGTTTTGGAGTTGGGGTTGAGGGAATTTGCTGATGAATTCACACGTGGGACTGACAATGTGAGCAGAGTATGGAATATAGGCATCGGTGGAGTAAACGCTATAGCCACATGCTGTTGCCAATCGTTCGGTGAATAAACAATTAATAAATAATGACTGTATTTGTAATCATCATTGCTGCTTTGGCGAGGTAATAACGTATACTCTTTGTAGGTCCTTTACTATCACGAGGCATGCAACCACTGGTAATATTGGATTGCTGAGAACATGATAGCTATGAGTGGTATGCCTCACGAAGCAGTTTTTGTTTCCAATTTTGATTAAAGATAGGTACAATAACCACCCTCTGTTCCTGATATGAACTGTCGCCGTGCATTTTGTTAAGAGCAAGATCTGTTGTGGCTATATACATGCATTTATTATCATTATTGTATATTCTATAGGTTCGAACTATAGGTTTGATTGGACACACCGGTTGTAGTTTCAATTTCAATTTCAGTTAATTTTTTAATATTTCTCAAGAATAAACAATATATTTGGGTAACGCAAAATACATAACGTGCATATGTTTTTAATCTCACTAAAAAAACATATAGATATTGTAAAAATTGTACTTGAATGGTCCTTATGATAGTAATGATGGTAATGAAACCTAGCTAAAGCTGAAGCTTGCAGAATAGCAGGTTTCCAATTTCAGTTGTCAAGAATAGCTGACAATCTCTAGGCCTACATATCATGATATACACATATGTTTTGCCTTTTTTCTTTCAAGGCTGTCGTATACTCAATCTATATACACGTATGCTTATTTGACGACAGTCTTTTGCATTCACAATCCCAATACATCTACCATAATTCAGTCAGATCATTTGTTTCACTATCCTGAGTACAGTGTATCTCCCAATTGACGTGTTTTCTTATTCTTTTCTTCAATCTCTTAACAGCTGCTAACAGAGACTAAACATTTTTTCCGTCATGTCATTCCCGAGCGGTTTTTTTTTTTACTTCCTACTTGACTGCTTACAGAATCTGTTTGTTTTTCTTACATGGGCCCCAATAATGGTTTATCTGATAAACCATTATTGGGGCCCATGTAAGAAAAACAAACAAACAACAAAATATCAAAGGTCAAATCTAATTGCTGTCCTGTCTTTACACGACAACACAATTAGAGACATTGTGAACTACACAATTAATGTTTACTACAGTGTGTATTGTTAATTTAGAGTAATATACAGTCAACAAATTTCACACAAGGATTTCAGCTTGCAACATCATCAATATGATTGAAAAATATTACTGGGAAGATAGCAATCTAGGCAAAACTGTGTGGAAAGTACTTCACTATTATTTTCTTGTATCTGTGAGGGAGGAAGAAAGACTGGGGAGAGTTAAGTAGAGCGAAAATAATTGTCACAATACATACTTTATTTGCGTGCTCTATCGTAATGGCTGACGTCATGACATTACGTATTGCAGTTAACGGAGCGGGAAAAGTACATTTCTGGTCTATAACAACAATAGCTTGACTCAAAGGGCAGGTCTATACAGCAATTAAGAATCAATAGAAGTGAACGAATAAGAAACAAACAAGGCTATAGGACGAAACGGGGATTATTTTTTGTCGAATGAAAAAAGACAATGGAGCAGAATTCCAGGTTTGGGGTCAGCAATGTATTCTACATCTCTCCTTTAAAGGATCAAATCGAATTATTTTTCTTGGTTTTTTTTTCTTTCATTGGGAGAAAGTACGCTGGACCTTACACGTCATCAGTATCATCGATTTGATACTCGACCATTGGCTACGTGTAACTCAAGACGCGTGTGTGTGCGTGTGCGTGTGGGTGTTTTATATACCATTCTATGTTTTAATGTCATAGACAGATGAAGCCTACACAATCATGTAATGACGATGTCACTTCCGTTGCTTATCCATTGAGCTTTAAGTGGCGTGTTAAGATTTTATACAATGTATTTAATTGGACTTCAACCATAATTATACAGGACTGATCTAATGTAACAAAGACATAGAATGTGTACTTCATTTTGAAGAGCAATTTTCGGCCTTTGGTGTCACATCGAAGATCTTACAGTAATTCAGTGAGGAGTTTAATGAAGCACAGCTATGAATTGAATGCTTCATGGTAGATGTGTAGACGAAAAAGCAATAGATTTATTTCTCTATCTGAATGCTCTCTTAGTCTGGCATGGTCACACAAAATAATGACTTCCCAGAAAGGCATATTTTTCGTATACGTCTTGCCAATGTTGATAAATTTTTATGAAAGCTAGGAACAACAGTCGATCTTCATGGACTTGTTCGTCCTTCTTTCCCTGAATTTAAAGGGAGGAGGAAGAAATAAAGAAGAATTTTTGGCGGAGAAATGACAAATGCATCTTGATGTTTGGGGGCAAGATTCGATTACGAACGATTGGGTTCTGGCCCAACGAAGTTCGTCACGTAGCCCCATCGTGTCGTGGCGCGTGAAGGGACGGGGAAATGGCTGGCAAATGGACAGTAATTGACCACTCGGCACCTTGTCGTGTTCATTATATTCATCAGGTACACACCTGCTATCATTTTGTGAGACTCCCCTTCTGTTTTCTCTAAAAGCAAACCGTCACTCAAGGCGAGATGCACACCTTATGTGCTCCCTCTCGACGCATGTTTCGCACGTCGCACCATGTAGGTAGGGGGAAGTACTCTGTCAACGGGGGATTTGCGTATAACGCACACGCCGAGTTCCCCAAACACCGCGTGGAGCGGACTACGAATGACTTCTGAATGTTCATGTTATGTTTTTGTTTCAACACCAGAATCACGCTCGTAGGTCCTATATTTGTGAGTACGTGACAGCTACCTGAATCCTAAAATGCATGTAGGCCTATGTGTGTGTGTCTGTAAATGTGTGTGTGTGTATGTGTAGTGTGCGTGGGTGTGTAAGTGTGTGTGTATGCATGTATATTTAGTATGTGTGTATAATGCAGTTTGTCTTTGCATGTTTTGTTTTTGTTTCTGTGAAAATGAATTTAGTGATATGAAATTGAACGAAATTCGAATAAAGAATTTACAAAAAGTGTATGTGTGTGTATATATGTGTATATTGCTGTGCTATTGTGTTTCCTGCATTTCATTTACGATCGGTGAAATTCAAGACTATTTAACTTTGAAGGAAAACACTGCCACTCAGCATTATAAATAAAAATTACAAAGACGTAATAAAAGTTTTACAGAAGAATAACCGGATTTGCTGATACAATCAACTTTGTCTTCACAGACATACACACAAAGAAGAAAGTTATTCCTAACAAATGCTAGGTTCCTCGAGACCTTTCAGACATAAAAACAACCAGTACACGTAAATAGGATGTCATGTACAAGCAACAGTTACATGTAAGTAGCATATACAGCTCCTTTCCAGCTCCTAGGGGGAAAATGTTTCATACATTTTAAGCAGTTTGGTAATCTGGGCCTGCAAACTAATAATCTTGCCCTCATAAAAATGGGTTAAAGCAAAATAATCTGGTTAATTGCTGATGCTGTACAGAACCCCCTACCCGCAGATTAAAATTCATGTTAGTAGAGCAAGCGTTCGCTTACGCGAACGTGACGTTACAACCACCAATGCGTAATTAAGCATATAAGCTTTTTAACTAGCATTATTTTGAAAGCATTTCACATTACAAGGGTACAGGACTATTGCATGATGGTTTTCATTGAATAAAGAGGTATTGACTTTAGATACTATGTCGTGACATTGCTACACTTCACAGATTGAGTTGTGGGGATGCAGCATTCGTATTGCCGTTAAGACAAGTAAAAGTGTCCTCATTTTTACGACAGATTTTTTTTTCTTCAAATTACATTTAAACTTTGATACCTCTATTCTTTTCCTTGACCCAATGCCAAAACTACAAAAACACACTTACATCGCACTATTTATTCTTCGTGATAAAGTTGAGACATGTTTCTTTTTTAATGTGGATTTCATAAATGCGTACAAAGAGAGCTCCAGTGAGGCCTTTGAGATTGTTGCTGATATCAACTTTGTATACGTAGTATAGCATGCAGGGTTACACAATGTAGCCATACGTGCGATGGACATTAATCGTTTCCCTATAAAGGAAGCAGCAGAAAGCTAATATTGTGTTAAGTACAGCCACGTTTACAATCCTGAGAAAATGTGGTTGCCAATAACCTAATCTTTGTCATAGAGGCAATAGTTGTTACACAAATTTACACACACACACACACACACACACACACACACACATATATATATATATATATATATATATATATATATATATATACATTACGTAGTGTCATTTAATATCATTGCTAGCGACATATAACATAAATACATCACGAGTATGATCGCAGAAGGGGCTATTAAGCGCCATTTTTATTTTCATCAATGTAAGTCCACCACCACATATAACAGTAGAGCAAAATAAAGCATTTCCAATGATATCTCACCTGTTGCATAAGAAGGAATATTCTTTAAGTTATGACTAAACATGTCCCATAACATTCTTATTATTCTAGTTGTTTTTCACAGGTTTAATCTCAATATTATGTAAACAGTACGGCATCTATTGTATCCATTGTATGAATGAAAATGGGATGCTCGAATGCTAAAATGGGATAACGCTCATAAGAACCCGTTTGAAACAACATTCCTCCTCTGTAAAACCTGTTAATTCAGTCAATTTACAGTACTGTGTGGTAATAATTTTGCATGACATTTCAACGTCATACTATAAAGAAATGCTTTTAAAGAGGGGTAGTCATATTATCTAGAAAAACTAGGTGGTGTTGATGGTGGTATCTAGGTCGTGTTGGCGTGTGTGTGTGTGTGTGTGTGTGTGTGTGTGTGTGTGTGTGTGTGTATGTGTGTGTGTGTAACTGGGTGTGTACAGGGTGTGTGTGTAGGGGGGGGGGTGGTTCGCGGACTGGACCCTGATGCTTACATGGGACAGTCGAACCAGTATAATCACGTGCTCGCCACACTATTATTATTATTTCTGCATTCCCGATAAGTAATACCTCGAAGCTGGGCAGGCGGGCGGGCATCCCTCATCCTAAAACTCGCTCACGACTACAGGCAGAGGGCCGATTAGCTGTCAGAAACCAGGCCACGGGTATCCAGGCTGGCTGGGGAGGAGGAAGAGGCCACTGTGGTGTATATAGGGAGGAGGGAAAGGAATCTTCATAATTATCTCCTCCCGTTGGCAAAAAGGTTTGGAGAGAGGAAGAAGGCAGGAAAAGTGTGTGTGTGTGTGCGTGCGTGTGTGTGTGTGTGTGTGTGTGTGTGTGTGTGTGTGTGTGTGTGTGTGTGTGTGTGTGTGTGTGTGTGTGTTTAGCACGGTCGACCTGGTTTCTCACACCGTGTGGAGTGGGGATATATCACGGATTGTTAAAGAATCAAAGCGTGGCGAGGGGCAAGAATGTCCTCTTAGCATCTCGAGATGAATGCATCGAATGCAGGAGAAGGAGAATGGGAGAGAAAGAGAAGATGATAGAATGGCGTGAGACAGACAGAGAATATTTGATAAACCCTAAACAGAAAGGGTGAGGGAAAGAGAGAGCGGACTAAGGATATAATGATACTGGGAGAGAAGATAACTCGATCTATTATATACTACTCTAGAATAAGTTAGAGAGAGAGAGAGAGAGAGAGAGAGAGAGAGAGAGAGAGAGAGGGAGGGAGAGAGAGGGAGAGAGTGATTAGGAATGTAGTGAGAAAGGCAGAAGAGTAATAACTAGATTTTAAAGACAAAACACAATAAGAGAGAAACCAAAAGAGAGAGAGAGAGAGAGAGAGAGGGGGGGAAACAAAGATTGCTGTGAGAGACGCAAAGACAATAACTAGATTATAGAAACTCAACACCAAAAAGAGAACGAAGAAAAAGAGAGATGGAGGAGGAGAGAGGGAGGACATAATGACGTAAGACAGGCGGAAAGATAACCAAATTTATCAAACTCTAACCTAGTATGAAGAGAGAAAGGGAAGGACATCGAGGCAGAAAGCAACGACTGTCACAAGGCGGACTGAGAACATAGCTTAGATTTGGAACAAAAAAGGGGGAAAAAACTCCCTAAAAACAAGGAGAAAGAGAGAAGAAAAAAAAAGAGAAAGAGGATCAACTAACGGAGGAGTGACAGGAGATGCGACGCGCAGGATTTGAGGAGCGCTAATGATGATGGAGGTTGGTCCTTGTATATTATCAGCGGGGCCCCCCTCATCCCTCCCGCCGTATCCAAACAAGAGGCTGGAGGAAGTTCCTCGTCGAGTTTCACTCGCTTGACCCACTTACGACGTCATGGCGACGGCGGCTGGCATCGGCGATCAGTCCGGATGATAGCCGCTCGGATTTCTGCCAAATTGTGTTGAGCAGAGTGAGCGGAGTGTGGCTTCACTTCCGATGCTTCGACGACGGATATCGGATTCACTACCCTGTGTGCGCATGCAAGGGGGTTAAAGTGGGACGGGTGCTGCCAAGAGGTGCAACTTTGCCCCCCTGCCCTTCCCCAAACTACACCTCACAGCAATATTCAGTGCAACCACCAGAAGATGGTGGTTATCTTTGTTGTCACATTGAAACAGAATGCACCATGGCGTGGGGGAAAACTATTTTTTTGTTGAGCACTGGAAGTAATACAAATACAACAACGAAGAATTACTGTCTTACGTTTGTTTGATTGATTGCTTATTGGAAATGTTGAAAGAGGCGGCAAAAAACAAAAACAAAACAAGCAAACAAAAACCTACTTCTCTAGGCTTTGTACTTCAAAGACTTTTTCAATGCGTGGTAGCGGGAGTCATTGAATATGCAAGGGCCTACTGGCACAGCATAGTAATATACGGTAGCTACCATAGAAATCGAAATAGATAAAGAAATGAATGAAGGAATTAATGAAGGAATGAACGAATAACAGGTAGATATACATGACACACAAAATACTGTAAGTACATGCAGAAATAAGTGAGTATCTTAAAGATTGATGGATGAATAAAAGAAGCACAGAACTATAAAACAACAACAAGCGAACAAGGTAAAATATTTTTGATGTAGGCATTCAAAGTGGACAGTAATATCTAGGCCACACTAAAATCTCAGTATTGCCACTTGCGAGCACTGTGGCGCAATCGATAATGACAATACTAGATACTGATGTCGGCCACACCCCATGCATAATTAACGACGTTTGGTGTCTCACCGATAATGCTAATTTGTGTGCATCGCTCATCTTATAGTTCAACGAGCGCTGAATCCCCTTTCCGCGCTGCAGCTATACATAATCATTTCAAAAGTTCTGCGTCATGGATGGAAAGTGTACCATGTACAATAGTAACGACCTTCTGCAGGGACTTCGTCTTCTCAGTAGAAATGATTAATAATAGCTCTAGAGGCGGAAAAGGCATTGTTACTGAATGCTCAATGATGATCTATATCGGCGTATATTCCCTGATCTTTTCAAGGCAAGAACCTACGCAGATCTTCACCCTGATACGTTTACAATCGATGATAAAAAAAAAAACACCTGCAAGCATGCCAATGAGAGAGAGGGGGGTATGTAACATTTCATCGGCGTGTCTAGCTGTGATTTATCCAATCTCATTGGATTTATCATATTCGCTCAAATGAAAGGCATATTACCCAACTTAGACTCGGAGTATGATCCTATTATTCCAGTATATCTGAAAAAGAAAATGGCGCCGAGACGCACTCTGGGTCGATAAATAAAACATGAGTGCTCTCATTTCCTGTTACATCGTTTCGTTTCGCTTATCCCCAGACACACCAAATAATGGGGACATTTCACTGATGCCATAGTGGTGAGTATATTCTCGCTAGCTATGAGATCAGCCAAATTAGATAACATTCTTGTGACGTGTCGTGTTGATATTTCTATAATTGGTAATAGATAACCAGCTTACTCGTATACAACAAATCCAAAATTCTGCTGCCCGCTTTGTTTCATATTCTCGTTAATGTTTGACCAGCATGCTTCAAATATTGCAACAACTCGACCGGTTTTCTGTGGCATACTTTCATATTTATTAATTCAAAATTTTAATCCTTTCATTTCAATGCTTGAAACGTTCTGCCTCAGTCTGTGTAATTATGGATTGATTCATGAATACACTAATTACAGAAGTTTAAGATCTTCTCCCATATCGCTTTTTTCTTTTTTCTTTTTAAGATAAATACAAGATCATATAGTGTCACGTCCATTTCAAGCTGCCTTTGAAAAAAAAAGTATTACAAAAATTATCATACCTATTAATAATATACTATATAGGGCATGTTTCATAAAGAATGCTCGTAAGATTTATCTTACGATTGACGCGATTCAAAAAAGAATTATCAACCTATCAATATCTGTGTTTTAAATCAAGTGTAAGCATCTTTCCGAAACAGACTTACGATCAGGATTGATCTTACGCTCGATTCGCTGAGTTACGCTCAATAAATCGAGCGTAAGATCAATCGTAACTCTTTATGAAACATGCCCTAGTTTCCGGTAGTCCCAGTGCCATCACAGCCGTGCTTCAAACCGCCTCTGCTCTGGAGAGGATCGGGATTGAGGATGATATTGCAACGATGGATTCGCCATATAAAGTCGCTCCCGTGAACTCAAGTGACATTTTGCATACGACGTTCATCCTGATAATCTCCGACATGTGTCCTCTTTAAAAGGTTGCAACCTTTGCAGGTTATCCGTTCAGCCGATTTTCATCTATCAGTAATATGTGTCAACGATGTGTTCTCCTGACTCCACGCCGATGGGTGGTGATGGCAGGCGTCATGTTTTCGGGTTGTCCATCCGTTCCACTCAAATCTCGTTATCAATGTTTAAGAAAAAACGGTCAATATAATTTCTTGGAACATTGTACCAGGCCCAGATACGCTGATTTTATAGAAGGTTAATCGAGGTCAAAGGTCAGAGGTCACTGAACTTTGATTAAATTGCATTTTCAGCTATGACGTCATCTCGGAATGCTCAGTGGAAATATTATTTGCTAGGAAGGGTTAACATAGATTGGCAACTATTTCCATCAATGAGAGAAGTCAAAGGTCAACGTCAGTGTTCACTTTACTTTCAATAACAGATTGTAACCATCTAGTCATTTCTTCAGCATGAAATAACCGTCATCAGCTAAACATGTTCAGTGGTAAAACCACCGGTTAAGAAGGATGGGAATGAACAAACAATGGTTGCTTGAAATGGCAGGAATGAACGGTCAAAGGTTACCAAAACTTAGCTTGAATGCCATTTCTGACCGTAAATTTCAATAAGTATGTTACTTTGGCGAAGTGGATAAGAGTGAATTAGAAAATATCTGCAGAGAGGGTTGAAGGTCAATTCTTTGCCCATGTACTGGTCAAGATCGAAGAGCTTCATCTTAATGTAAATAAAGGTCATTTATTTACAGCAGCTATATACACAGCGATTGAGTGAGAAGCAAAGTATGCATCCCTGACTACTGAGGGCAGCCTTCGAATTGCTCTAGATTTTTGTTTTTGTTGTTGTTTTGTTGTTGTTGCTCTTGTTCTTGTCTTATGTCTTCGTCGTAATCACCACCACCAGTGACGCATAATGTTATTATCATTATATTCGTTATTCATCTTTTCCCCCTCTTTTCCTCTTCAGTTTCATTTCCTTCCTCAATTCGCGCAACATTTTGGTAGAGAAGTTACGTTGCAGTTAAATTGAGAATTGGTTTCTCGAGCCCATTATCATTGACTACGCCTATATAGTAGTGACATGGGGGAAGAAAACGTGCCTTTAAAGGGTGTGTACAGTTCTGGTTGAGGTGAGGATTTAGCTTTTAATGTTTTGCGAGATATTCAGAAACCACTCTATGAGATGTCAAAGAGCATGCAACTCTAAGGGGTATCAAAAGTTTATTTGATGAAATTCGGTTTTGAAATGGCTGAGATATCCAAAAACAGGGTGAAACAAAAAGATCCTAATATAAGGCATGGACAATCGCCTTTTATTATTATCACTTTTTGGGTATCTCAGCCATGTGAAAACTAATTTTCATCAAATAAACGTTGAATCCTACTTAAAATTACATGCTCTTTCATATTTCATGAGAGGTTTCTCATTATCTCACTTAGGAATGTTCGAAACATGAATCCCCACCTCAACCAGTACTGTACAGTCCCTTTAAGCGGCTTTCCAATTTTCTCTTTCGTTCTCTTTTTCGAGAACAATCATGACCTAGAATCATTTTCTTTCAATTTTCATTCTTCGATCATTCCCCATCCCTTCTCTCTTCCTGCGCAATCCCCTCACAATCATTTTCTTTATTTATAATCCTATACCAATCCGTCCTCTACCCTTTTCACTTTTCCATATCCTCTTTCTTTATAATATATCCCCTCCCTTGTTTTCTGCTCCTCATACTCATTTTCCTCGGATTAAGGGATTTTTCTACTTCTTCTTCTTTCCCCCTCCTCCTCCTCCTCAACCTTTCTCTTTTTTCTTGCTCTTCTTTCATCTTCTTCATCTCCTTCATCTTCTCATTCTCTCTTTCGATCCTCCTACCCCCTCTATTCTTCCCCTCCTCCTCCTGTTTATATTCCTCCTCCTCCTCCTCTTTATCATCATCGTCCTCTTCTTATTCCTTCTTTCCTTTGTTTCACTGTCTTCTTCTCCGTTATCTTATTCGTTTTCCCCTCACTTTTATGAGAAAAAAACGACCTTTAATCCATTGCTGACTTGATTTGGGATTTCCCAGTCAGTGGGATTTCCCAGTCAGTGGGTGTCGCAAGCGAGCTTTCGATATTAGGTATCAAAATCACGCCACAAAATAACTTTGCCCTTGATTGGGTCTCTCCGCTCGCTCCCTCTCTCTCCATCTCTCTCTCTCTCTCCCTTCATGTTTCTCCCACACTTTGTTTGATAAATATCTCGCAACAAACCAATATATGCGATGCTGCACGATAGTGCAAATACAGATTATTAACTTCCGCTATTTTTCCACGAATTGCGAAATAGACATGTGTGCTCACAGATGAATAATTACTGCTTACGTAAAGTCTCCTCATATCATTGTGTGCATATTGACACAACACTTACATTAAGCTTCAGGTAGTTATGTTGTCATTCTGAAATATTCCGCTTTCAAACTACTTGTACTTTGCCAATCGTTGTAAGAAATAAAACCAGCGTTAAGTAAATCGTAGTCATACAGGGGAGATGACATATCGATCTAACATGAGAACCAAAAGCTTCGTGAGATATATTCCCAGAAAAACACCTACACTTATTCAAAGTTGTGAATCCTTGTTAGAGTTTTAAATCGAAAAAAAAATCAACCAATTTGACTCAAGAATTCACTAATTTGAATAAATACGCAGTATAGGTCTACCCGCTGGTATAAGGAATAAAAACCAATACGGACTGTCAGGCGGAAGCTATAGGTAGTGTAGTCACTTAATGGTGCAGTGGATAAACTTTAAGATGCATATTTTAGATGCATACGTATATTGACTATTACATGCAGGTAATAAATGCCTATACGTAAGAAAAAAAAAAGGAAACAAGACCAACGAACTCCCACGGATTCACGACCTGCACATGACACTTAATAAGACGACAAGATAGGTGTACCGACAAACTAAGTAGGGCCTATAAACATTCATCTATTTTATTGCTTGTCCCATTATGACATAAATTGTGTGCAGGAAAACTGAGCCATGAATGAGTCCGTAAAATTATATCAATATATATATATATATATATATATATATATATATATATATATATATATGTATATATATATATATATATATATATATATATACATATATATATATATATATATGTATATATATATATATATATATATATATATATATATATATATACATATATATATTTCACGGTAACGAAAAAAAAATATATGCGTTTCAATATATGCTCTGCATGTTACAGGACGAATGATTAAAAAATAATCATAACATTGTTTAATATCCCCATTTGATTATCTTTATGCGCCTTTTTTAATGAAAACAATGATTGATACACAAAAATGAGCGCTCAAAACTTGCTATTTATAATGCAACGATGTAAAATCCACCCGGCTGCGCCTCGATCGTTGATTTAAACCATTGCCTAAAGTTAACTTGTGCACCAAGTGACTATAGTGTATTCAAGAACTGCGCGAGACAAACCGACCACACGGACTACTTAAACTATACACTATAGGCCATTCAGTCCAAGAATATACATGGCACTGCACGAGGTGTGTGAACTATAGTATTATCTAGCACAAACGTTGGACACGTAAGACATTAACTACAACATTTTTTTTTTTCGGCTTGACTTTGTTTTCTAAAAGGTCCGCATGTATCACACGTGATAGATAGATAAAAGAGACTATGAAGGGATCGAAACAGTTCCAAAACAGAAAATTAAATTTTATGGGAAGTGATTTATGGGTATGTAAAGGATATGAAAATATACATTCGCTGCGGTATGTTTAGACAATGGCACAAAGTCGCAGATCAGTTTTAAAAAAAAAGACCCTCAAAATGAATTTAAAGAGAATCACAAAGGGAAATGATCAAATTTCACAACCGGCAAAAAAAAAAAAAAGAAAAGAAAAGAAAAAACTAGTCCTATTATGTAGCGGTTGTTTTTGTCAAAATATCCGCTTCTGCAACCATACGAGTTATGACGTCAGACTTTATGAATGTTTCGGTATGCTGGTAGATTTATGACAATTAAGGTTCTTTAAAGTAGGTCGCAGCTGTGGTTCACCTCTGGTGTATTCATGAACAGAATACGTATATTATTTCATTTTTCAGTATATCATGTGGTATATCATTATCATTATTATTCGATTTGGTCTACAATCTAATCCGCTATCCTTTTTTTTTTTCACAACACAGCCTTATGCCTTGAAATTAACCTCAAGTCCAGATGTATTTTAAAGAGATTAGAAAATTGTATTTCTGATTTTATGTGATTATTGTTATGCAACATGTAGATGTATATTCCTCATTCATTTTCTTTCTCTGTTGAATATACATAAATTCCAATATATATATATATATTTGTTGTACTTGAATAATTGTAATAGTTGTATATTTATTCATCACCGAAGCTTATAACTGCAGGCCTATATAATTCTCATCTGAAATATTTCTCTGTATGTTTGTATTATCTTCTCAATATGTAACTGCATACTGATGTTTGTTTATATTTCTCATGTAAGGAACCCCTCTGTAAAACAGCGCTGTTACGATCGATAGCAGCGCTTAGTATGTAGGGTCATGCCTCCGTTGAAGGTCTATTTTATGTAATATATCTTTTTATGTCTTTTTAATGACGGAAAATAAATACAATACAATATAATACAATTACAATACAATACAATACAATACAATACAATACAATACAATACAATATAATACAATACAATACAATACAATACAATACAATACTACAATTATACTGAATTATGTAGAGAGATGTCATTTTATTCTTTGTCAAAGGCTTTGTCTAGATGTAACAAGACTTTGATTTCACGCCATTGAATTAAAACTGTGATGCCACAGTGACAATGATATAGAATATCTTAGACAATGCTAGACTGATATTAGAATACTCTTAATGTTTTTCTTCACAAAAATAATCCTTATTTTAGCCTGCTCCGCCTGTGGAACATCAGTAGTCATATTTTCGATCCCATGCAGGTAACGATTACGTATCCAGTGGCCTTTTCACTGGTCGTTTATTTCCGGATTATTTTTGAACTGGAATATACATCACCTCATCACCTGTAATTTTAACAAATTCGTTGAATGTTGGCCCAGGATTAATGATCATTGCATATAATAAATGGTAATTGCCATCTGTATTTTGTAATCGTAACTGAAATCTTGTCTTTTCGCCGCTCAAAACACTTAGAGAAAAGGGAAAATACCTAACACAACATATTGTGTTAACTTTGATCATGTCATTTTGTGAGAGTCCTTCTAGTCTGAAGTGATTCGTATAACAACCGGCATTCATAACCAGAGCTTTTGACAAGGGTTTCGGCATAAAAACAGTTAGAAAAATTGCGAAATACTAGAGAGAGAGAGGGGGGGGGGGGGTGCGTTAGTTAGCCTATGACACTTGGGACCAACACCTCGAAATAACTGATATTATGAACAGACAGGTTGTAAGTTGTAATGACTAACCCTTGGAAAATGTGTGTGGTATGTGTGTGCGTGCGTGTGTGTGTGTGTGTGTGTGTGTGTGTGTGTGTGTGTGTGTGTGTGTGTGTGTGTGTGTGTGTGTGTTTTCCGTTGTAGTCGTACAACCGTACGACGTAAGAACTTTTGTCACAAGAGAAAACGTATAGTGTAAGAATATGGAGCATGACTATCTTCCGACGACGTTACGTCTTTTTTTCGTTATGCTTGTTGCATATATATATGTCGAAGTTTTTGTAACAAAGCAGCAAAGTTGTCTGTATTATTTTTTGCCCTCTATACCGCTCTGACGTAGGCCTATCCTTGACAGTTCATATACCTTTAAAGTAAACAAATAAACACATGGATGAATCCATTAAAAAAAAAGAAAATGAAAAGCGAAATGGATGCCTTGATGATCAACAATTATCTGTTTATTCAGGAACTAGGCTCTAATACCTCAACAATGAGTTCACGCATTTGGCGAATTCACAGTTTGATATCCCGGATGAAAAGTCTCAAAATTATCGTCTCCAACGTTTCCAGGAACCACTTCGGAAGCACACATAAATTTATAACATAAACAATACCGTTTTCTGCTTGAGCAAAACATTACAGTATCCTTTTAAAGGAAGATAACTGAACAAAAAATGCAACTGCAAAATCCAAACCACGCAACTCTGAGCGAACTTTTTATTACAGCATCCTGCCTTGGTATAGATTTCCTGTTGCTGATGATAGTAAGAAGAATAAGCTTTTTTTCCATTGTTTTTTTTTACGACACTCGAAAGCCAGACGTTAAATGACACGTCGCCACGAAACAGAGACAGCCACGATTTCCGTGTTATTGCAAGTTTAGACTTTCTGCAATCTCCATAAGAGGGAGTGAGAGAGAGAGAAAAAAAAAATATATAACACCCAAAACAAAATATATTATTTTCACACAACGTCTCGTCATGCGTCAGATTCAAGTATGGAACTCACAATCTCAGAAGGGGATGAAAGCTGAGCACTGGGGCCTTCATATTCCAGACTCGACTGCAGCAGGCGACGGTGTCATTGTTTTTGGCGACGTGTTGTGGTAGACTATTAAGGCTCATATTTGGCGGGAAAACAAAAACATTAGTGCTATATCCAACACTCTGAAAAGGGCAGAGGTTATAGATCGGAAAGGACAGCAACGACAATGAAGGATTGAATGTAAAGATGAAAACAGAAAAGATATATACCCGGAAGACACAAGATTAGAATATGCAGACAATCAGAGAGAAATAAAAAACAGTGTACGACCTACTGGCCTAAGCAAATTATATAGGTATAGTGAAACAAGGAAGACAATGAATGACAAAAATAAGTAATCGAAGGAGATCTGGAACTGAAATTTTCCTTATGTCGTTATATCTCGGCATAGCGTGATAGTTCATTTAGGATAAAGTTACTGTGGACAAATTATTGCTTGGAAAGGTGATAAAGGAGGGGTAACTTCGGATGATTTATTGTTAAGCATCTTTCGGTTGCTGTGGGGAATTGAGCAAGGCTTCGTTGTGTAAAACCCATCACTATAATGCATCCATATAGGAGGAGGGGGAGGAAGAGGCGAGGGATGGAGAAAAGGAAATTTCATCAAAAGACCTCGTTGAATCTGTCCAAATTGCGTCATCGGGTGTTACGATCACTCTATACGAGAAGTTAAAGAAGTCATGGCTAAATGCAAGACGAAGAAAGAAGAAAGAAAGAAAGAATAGCAGAAAAGACAGGAATGAAATGAATAATGTCATCGCATGTCCGCTTCATTAACGCAAAGAAAACATCGGTCTGTTTTGATTACGTTCCGTCCAGGTCCGCTTCCCTTTCTTTTATGTGTGCGCGGCACGGTTTCTTTTCTTCTCCTATCTCATACGTCGCTTTCCACGGACGGCTATAGGTTGACCTAGAAATATCACGTCACATCACATCGAAAATAATAAATCAATGCAGCGGCTAAGGGTGTGAGCAGGTTGTGACTTAATCTCTCTCCCTCTCTTTCTTACTCTTACTTTATTTCTCTCTCTCCCGTCTCCATCTTTTTTTCCTCCCTCTCTCTCTCCATCTCCCTCGTGAAGACCGAAAGGCAACAATCTGATCTTGCGTAAGTGGATCGATATTGTCGCATCTTTGAAAATGTGTGTCATGTTGTTAGCAGGCCCGGAACTAGGTTATCTTGTGAGAGAGAGAAAAAAAAATGAGAGAGGGGAGAGAGAAAGGGAGATAAAGAAAGAAAGCGAGAGAGAGAGAGGGAAAGAGGGGGAGAGAAAGGGAGGGAGGAAGAGAGAGTAGGAAAGCTGAAGAAGGTGAGAGGAAGTAAACGGCAAATCACACTAAAATCCCGATTAATAAGAAGGTAACGAGAAAAAGAAACGGGGAAAATATTGCTAGTGAATTAAGCTGACCTCCTCTCATAGAGATAAACCTCCTGTTCGCAATGATGGGTGCGAAATCAATTGAAAGCATCCCGAATAGGTTATAGCCCTCTCCTTTCATTTCCCTCATCGCGCTGATCCTAGGAGGTTTAGACCAGTTCACTATTTTGATGTTGTTGTTGGTTTTTCCCCACTGCTTAACCACAGCCGGAAAGGGGCGGGATATAGGCCTACGCATCTTTGAAAATGTATGCCATATTATCTTCCCGAACCACAATACATATAAATATATACAGGTAAAGATAGACAGACAGAAAGACAAATAGATTGATTGATAGATAGATGGATAGATAGATAGATAGATAGATAGATAGATAGATAGAGAGAGGGGGGGGGGGAGGGAGAGAGGGAAACATACACCTTCGCAATCCTACTTCTCTTCGTATTGATTGTTGGTCATAGTAAAATTTGTAGTCTGTGATTGAAAAAAAAAAAGAGAAAAAATGTCACCGCTTGTTACCGTTCATTCGGACCGCTAGAAGACTCCAATTTTTACCACAGGATGGCGGTATTCTTCGTATGTGACTAACATTTCTGCTAATGACTTGTCTGGAGACAAAAGACTGATAATGATAAATATAGTGTAATCATACACTTAGAAAAAAAAGAAGATTTGAAGCAAAGCATATAACTTATTTCCGTCTTTTTTTTTAATCCATTCATTAAAATGGAGAACTTCGTCAAATGATAATTGTACAGGGAATACACGAGGTACTGATAGCAGCACTTCATGTCAATTGCATTTGTGGGTGTGGCTACCACAGTGTGTAGATTTTCCTGCCTTTGTAGAATGTTAAACACATTTTCACCATTCTGTTTGCTTTTTTAGTCTGCTTACAACAGGTAACTTGCACTTGAAAGTACACAATCTTTGCATGTGGTTAGATTTTCCTACCACGGCAATCAAATACCACTGTACACCATGTGTAGTCCTTCTGCATATGATTTGTAAATGGTCACAATGAACAGCTGCATTTCATTTTGTGATACATTACTGTACTTGTTTATAAAATTGCCCACAGCATACCATTGTTTTATACGCACACACGCACGCACACGCACACATACACACACACACACACACCCTACAGCCAGTGCAAATTCACACATACGCAGCAGTATCCACTCCAAAGAAGCACCTTTTTTTTTTACACAAGCTAAATGATGAGTGGATTTATCCAACATTTTCCCAATAGAATGGAATATACCATACACACTCAACGACACACAAACTTGACAAAATAACACTGAAACACTGAAGAGATACAGTTCTAAAAATAATTTATTTAGACAGGAGAAATCTCTTCACTACAAGACATGAAAATACTACATAGAAAATGACATATTGTCAACAAAAATTTTCATTCTGTACTCTCACATTTTGAAGTTTCTGTGTAATATATGATTACCTGCACTCATGAAAACAGAATAGTTCTTGGATACATGCCATTCTCCCCCTTTTACAGGAAAAGCTTTGTACATCAGAATATTTACCGCTGTGAGAAAACAAACAAACAAACAGATATTTGCACTCAGCAGGGATATCTGTAGCAATCAGCATTGTGTACAATTGTAAAAATCGGAGTGTAAAAGCATTCCAGAAAACATTTCAAACATTTCATAAATTGCTTTGACAGGACAAACTATTCCCTTTCTTCCTCATGAAGTAATGCCATCTGTTTTCTCTCAGCTTACAATCTGACACTTAAATGGGATACTTCTGGAAGAATATTGCCTCATTTATAGGAATACTCTTCAAAGAGCATGTTTGTTTCAGAGTTTGTTGTTGTTGTTTTTTAAAAAGAAAAATGTTGTAGAATTTTCGGGAAGGGGGATGCCAAGAAGGATATATCTCTCCCAAGATACTGCAAAATTTCATCCAGGGTGCCTGAATAAAATAGGCTCACTTTATCCAATACAGTGCACTCCCGTTACAACGAACATGGTTATAACGAAATTCCGGTTACAACGAAATAAAAGTTCATGTTGCAAAACTATCGGCTCTACGTTTTTTTTTTTTTTTATTGTTTATTTGTTTGGTTATAACACAATTTTGATATAACGAAAGAAAACTGCTGGTCCTGAGAACTTTGTTATAATGGGAGTCCACTAATATGCCTTACACTATTAAAATGTCATCCACTTTCATACTATGACATGGACATAAAGTTTTCCAAGCAAATGTTTTTATGATATAGTAACCAACACTGCAGCTGCATATATTCACAAAGGAAAATTCCCCCCCCCCCCCAAAAAAAAAAAAAAATCAAAAAAAAATCTACGAAATCATATAAAAACCAAGGATGTATTTACGGAAGAAATTAACAAGAAATATATACGGTAAAAAAAAAAAAGCCATGCCAAAAGTAATGGCAGTGCAAGTCTTAATTTGAAATATTCCAATATTAATGTCAAATTAGTCTCTTGACAAGGCAGCCTTATTCAAGTTTATATCCAACATCGTGTGACCAAATTGATTCCTGGCCAGCTTGCAATGGGCAGAGCTGTGTGCCAAGGGTAAACAGCACAAAGCTACTCGCCTGTTCATTTTATCCCTCCATCTTACAAATTAGTCTCCTTCAAGCCGCACCAAAGCATCAGATCTACACCTCAGACATAGGGCCTTGTCACGAAGCTAACGGCAAACTTGATATCTACTAGTATACAGAAACCCAAGGAATACAGAGAGCTTGCAAACAAGAGCCACCACTCTTAACAAAAAAAGGCAGCAGTGTTCTGCTGGTAAAGACAGTCACTGTAAGCAGTCTCCTCTAACATTGAATTAACGAAAGCAATCAATCATTTTCATAAACAAATGAAGGCTACAATATGATGATTCATTACACTGAGTCATCTGAATATTTGAATCATCTTCGCAAAGTGACATTCAGAGACTGAGAGAGCGAGAGAGAAAAAGAAAGTACAATTTTTCATCATGTCGCATCAACAAAAAAAAGTGAGAAACTGAAAGAAATGGCCTCATACATCCAGCCTAGGTGCCTAGACACTTGCAAGGACTAACTGCAATTTGTATCTCCTATGCAGCATGGTTACATTGAGTCAAGAACATGTGGGATTCCTTTGATCACAAGTCTTCTGATTTCACAGATTGCTTGCATGCGATTGTTAGAAAGAGGCACATGCAGAAAGCAATGCGTGTGTGTGTGTTAAGTGCAATCTACAGAGTGTGATTGTGGTCGTGAAGAATATCCTGTGACCACGCATTGAGAAGCTTGTGAAAATCTTGCTGATGGTCCTTCTTATACAGTCAAACCTGTCTATAATGACCACCTGCCCTATGTGACCACTTAACACAATTTCCCCCAAGAGAAAAAGCCATGTTAACGACCTTGTCTATAGCGGCCACCTGTCTACAATGGCCACTTTTTTTGTCTCCCTTGGGGTGACCACTGTAGACAGGTTTGACTGTATGTTTCTCCTTCTCCTCCTCGTCCTTTTCCCCTTTTCTTGTTTCTTCTCGTTCTTCTTCTCATCATCTTCATCATCTTTTCAATATGATCATCATCATCATAATCATTAATTGTACAAATAGTGGCTGAAGTATTTCACACACACGGCCCCTACCATATGGCATGAGAAGGAGTAAGGTGTGATACTTCAACTACCTTTCGTCTGGTACTGCCATGGTGGGAAATCCAGTGAAATTAACATCAACTCTGTGTGCACATGCACAGGTTGGCGAGAAAAGTAAATTTTCTGCCTTGAGTCAACATCGCTGCACGATCATTGTGTTGACAGAAGAGCTGAGAAGCCTGCTGCTTACTGGGGGTGAATTCCTGGAAAATTGTTATTTGACTTAAAGTCATTTTGGCTAGTTATCACTGTTAGATAAAGATGATAGATAAGGTATTGCTAAAATGGGGGCATTGTATAACTTTCACAATAAAGATGATGATGTCAATTGATTGAAAACGATAATGATGATGGACTACTTCAACCTCTCAATGTGTGATAATACATTCTCTGCGACAATAGATTGAGACACATTAACTTGACCAGTGTGTGAGTGCTCATGTGTGATCATCATCATAACCCCATGCACTCTCGAATTAGATCTGTTTCCAGGCTGCTCCTTGTGTAATGGGGTATGCAAAAAAACACTATTTCTTCCTATGCTCTGTAATCTAGATAAACACTTCTAATGCACACAAAACTATCGAAAACACCTTTTGTGGCACTAAGCAACATGCGACTTACGGTCTCTGTTTTGAGAATTGACAAATTTTTCTGAATGACCACACCACTATGACATTTCTCTTTTACTGGCGCGTTTTAATCTCTCCTAATGAATATTTACATCAACACACAATCTCTGTCTTGGCATGTGTAATTTCTGTACATGATATCAAAGTCCATGTATACAGGTGCGGTATTCAACTTTTAGAAAGATACATGAAGTGCCACTTAAAACATCCCCTACAAAACATTGCTTCATTTCTTTACTGTTGTCGTCAGATATTACAAGAATTGCACGTTTATCTGTTTGATGAATGATACTCAATACAAATAGCATACCATTCATAACCCTGATAAAATGAAGACATATAGATAGACAAAGATAGATATATATAGACAGAGGGAGAGATAGAGAAAATGAAAGTAATGCTCACACGCAATTGGCAGCTGACAAGCAGATGGTCATTAATCCAATGTCAACAGAGTTAATACCCTTCTGCTACTCAGCTGACAGACCTAGACTTCAATACACACATTAATAAGGCAAGACTACAGAACGAGCGCATTATACACAGCAAAGCAAAACAAATAGCTCATTTCACATGCAAAATAAAACATTAATGATGATACTTTCTACAAGTCTCTACACAATGCAAAAACATGGCTTAAAGCTGAACACTAAACACTGCCTTAAGTGGAGGAGGGGAATATCTCAGAGTAACTCCTCCTTTAATCGAGTCAGAGAATTTCAGATATGAATAACAGCTTTCACTGGTAAACTTCCCACATGGAGGGGGTAGGTGGATGGTGTAGGGGGTGAGAAAAGAGATGGGGGGGGGGGGGGAGAAAGAACAGAGAAAGAGATATGGGGGTGGGGTGGCAAGGGCTGATCAAATATGTAGATTTATCCCGGTACAAACAGGTTTGGCTTGGTGACACTTAATTGTATTTGACTTGGAATATCAATTACCCTCGGAAAGTGTGTCAACACGGCAAAACGCAAACGAAGGGGCTCCGAGAGAAGCTAATGCACACAGGGAGATATAAATATATCATCTGCTTCGAGATCCAAACCTTCGGAGATGTCTCTCCGTGCCATGATGTCTTTGTGCATGTGAGTGTGTGCGCGTGTGAATGTCTGTGTGTGTGCATGTGCACACATGTGAACATGCTCACACATAATGATGTCGTCACTGGCGAAGTGCACTAACACCAGTAGCATCAATTTTTCATATCAGCCTCAAGGTAAACATTTCTTCAGTGATATTTTTACATGTTTTCGTTATCAAGGAGCACAATGGTGTAACGTAAGAAGGTACCTGAAGAGCACTTCTACCTTTAAAGGCTTGAAATGGCAGAATCCATTTTTAAGGTGAAAAATGATATGAGCTGTGACACTTGAATGCAATGTAAACAATCCCTCCCTCAGCTCATACATTCTTTTTTCTTTAACATTTCACACTGCAAATACCTTGCACACATTTCAGAAATATTGACATAAGCAATCTTGTCTGAAGAGGTATTAATTTACATTTCTTGTATTGGATAGTTGATACATAGGCAATGAAGAATGGTTACTTCTCCATCATACAAAATATAAGTAGTAAAAAAGTTGTCATGTTGTGGGAAATTATCTCAAGTTAATTATTTTTGCCAACAGTCTTGACAACAGTTTACTAGCTCTGTGTCAGAAAGTCCGGAGTAGTTTCTCACGATGCCGGCTGAGCTTCATTCAGTTTTATCCCAAGGCACAGAATATGTCAGTTACACACTACAAGAGCACTTTAATACTCCATTTACTTTAACCGGTGAAAACACCCTTTTGGCTCTCAGCTGAAGATCGTATGCAATGCTCCCTTCTTACACCACATGGTGCGTGGGAACAATGTATTGACTGTGATGACTGTTAAAGATACACCTGTAATTTTACTATGCGGTCAAATCCGTGGCATCACATCAATGTACAATGTGTAACTGAATATATGAGAAGGGTTTATCGATGGGAGAATTTGTGAATGAAAAAAAAAGAAGAATATGATTGCCTTTACCTTCTCCGTTTTTCATGTTGCAAGTGAAAAATGTTGCCATTCTTTCCTCTAATACCCAGACTCATGATAATTGGATATTCTCACATCTCATCCACAGTCCCATACCCTTAAATGTATGATGGGGCCTTCATGGACAATGAGTGCATAAAATACACCCAAATACTCCAAAAAGTCCACATGGCTGCCCATTATGTGTTTCACAAATAGGCAATAGTGTTGTGTTGATGCTCTAAGCCATTATTGCAAAACCGCTCCATCTATTCTGAATGTTTTTAATTAAAAAGAAACATTATGGAATTTGCACATCTTTGATTGAGCCATGCATTCAATCACAATACTTGTTATTTTTGCAAAGTGAAGATAGCTTTGGCTTGTAGGAGTCTTTGACAATCACAATATCTGGATTTTTGCAACATTCTTCAAAGGTAGGTCATATTCAGTAGTCCCCAATAAATGCCATCATTAAAAGATAAAAGAAAACCTCCAAAGTCCTTTGATCTACTTCTTGGAATATTCTTCTTATCATTAACACGACCAAATCAGTAGAACAAAGTGCACTAAAACTACAAAAGAGAGCTTTGAGCAAATCAAGCTGCGTGTAATCTTATCCATCTTGACAAAGTGCACATTTCAAATGGTCCAAAGGTGCATTTCAATAAGTGCAACAGGCAGAAGAGGTGATGATGAAGTCTGGCAAACTAGGATTGATTGGCAATGAAACATGCTACAGCCTTGTAAATACATTCCCTATTTCAGTTGAATATGACGACTTTGTCTTTTTTAAGTTGATAGATTAGTAACATTGGTGAAAATGCAACCATGTCATGAATCTTTTTAGGCATAATAATATACTGCGGTACACATGATATACATGTGATATACTGTGTACATGTGATATAGAAGAGGAGTCCAAATGAACTCCCCAAATAACTATCCCAATCATATGGAAGTCTTAATGATTTCCAAGAACACAAAAACAACACAGATGCTTTCCTAAACACAAAATGAAAGAATCTTTGAGGAGAGGAAAGTAAGAACAAATAGACAACAAAACAAACTGACTCTAGATCACTTGGTAGTGCAGCTGCATTGTGTTTAAGCTTGTCCTGCAAAAATTCACACATTTGGGACTAGCCATGGGCCATGATGCACAAGCATGTAGCCTTACATAGCTAGAGCACATGGAAAAGAAAACAAGCAGATTGATATGGATAGCAATCATATTAGTCATAATGATCATTAACATCACCATAATGAACATCACAACTGTTGTCATCATTACCACCATCTATTTTGTTATCATCATCACTATCACTGTTGATAACTCAGTAAGGACGATCAAGGTGTTCGTCACCTAGAGTTCTTCATATCGCATCGAGTGTTTCAAGTACCCTTGCAGGATGAGAGTCCATATGTTGCCAATGCTACGAATAATGGGTTAATGCTAGCAGTGCTGGGCACACACACACAAAAAAGGTGGAAGCTTGCACCTGACTGGTCAAGGCATTTGACCACTCACCACTGACTTCCCACTTCAACACCTAGGGTGGTATTCTGAAATCCTTCCTAGGAATAAATTTCTTCCTAAGTCAGGATTTTTTTCCTAAGTGGTATTCTGAAAATCTTCCTAAGTTTCTTCCTAAGTCTGTTTCTCAGTTTTTTATTCCTGAACTTAGGAAGAAACTTAGGAAGGGGGCGGGAGTATGCAAATTTCTGACTTAGGAAGAAATTGGTATTCTAGAATGCACTTAGGAAAAATTTTAGGAAAATAATTAGGAAAGCCCCATCCCTGTCCTAAGTACGTTGTTAAGAATAGCAAGCTGCAAAACATCGTGATAGGCGAGCTTGTCATTCACTGCGCGCAACGTGTACTTCGATGCGCGAAATGGGCGTGAGAAAGGGGACATGCCGCGCACACGTGTATTTGACCCTACGTCATAGTAATATGCGATTGTCATTGGTTGGTTCCTTCTGATACGGCATTTTGTAGGACGTGGGCGGGATAAGCATGGCCTAATTTGCATTAAGAAGTTCCTAGGAAGAAATTTCAGAATACCAATTCTGTCTTTCCTAGGCAAATTCTGAAAATCTTCCTAAGTTTCTTCCTAAGTCAGAAACTTAGGAAGATTTTCACAATACCAACCCTAAGCTTGGTCCGGGTACTGCCCTTAAGTGCAATGTCATCTACATGCTTCAGGAAAACACTGATTTTGAGGTACTACTTTTCATCAATTTGTCCGCCCTCTGTACATATCTCATATCTTCACCCCTCAGCTTCATTATCTCTCGATTTCATTTAACATGGATTTTTGTTACCATTCACTCTGCTGCCATCAGGGTTTTTGTCAACAAATCTGTCCAGGTTTTGGTGTCCTACCATCACATGCACTCATCAGCATAAAAATCTGGAATAAGCTCAACCTAAAGTCATGTTAGGTTTATTTTTTTCTTTCTTTTTTTTGTTTGGCCTTCCTTCATTTCTTTTTTTGTTGTTTATTTGTTTTAATTTTTTTTGGGAACATCTAAACATGTTATGCCTTGGTCATTGCAAATTTCTGCCATAAATGAAAGACAAATGGGCATTACATCACAAAAGGAATTGCATATTTCCAGTCTAACGACTTACATAAAATACACCGGCATTCTACAATTTTCCAAAGGTATTACATCATCGACTGATTCGCAGACTACGGACACAATGTGAGTCTTGGCAGCAAAGAAGAGCTTTTGCACTCCCTAAACTATGTAATGAACATGTGTCTATTCTTTCCAGTCTCAAGCAGCGCTATCTGCAAATGTTGGAAATTTCATCAGCGTTGTGATTTCTACTATCTGATAATGTCTGTCACTCTATAAAGATTCCAAACACTGAACAGAATGCATCACACAACATCAAAGATTGGCCTCGAAGACTAGAGAATACCCTATGTATTCAAGGCACTGCGTTTTCTCATTTCCATTGTGAAAAACAGAGAATGACGAATGCCCATTGATTACGAAGAGAAAAGAGAAAAGTAGTCTTAAACATTTTTTTTTTTGTTCCAAGGCAACACTTTTCACAAAAAACAAAACAGTATGTAAGAAAGAAAGAGAAAGACTTGAGGGGAAAAATGGGAATGCAGTCCGATTCATTTTATGCTCTGTTTGTCTTCTTGTGGAATACGAGAACACAGAATAATTGACACAAAAGCGACAGGTCTTTCTCACTGGTTTGGAGAACATTTGACCAACCCCTTCCTTCAGGCATCCAGGTCACTTTTTAGCTTCCTTTGATACCTCATTGAGCCTTCGAGAGGACTTGGGCAACCTGCTTCATGCAAATACCGATGATACGAGCCAGGAGAATTCCTTCACTGTAGTGTAGAACCTGCTGCTACAGACTACATCGAAGAATTCTCTAGGGTAGCCTTCACTACATCACAGAGGTCCACTTTTTCACAGGTGTCAATCTGATCACTGTGTACACGAGTGCAGAGATCTCACTTAAAACCCTCTGCGTGATTTGAGTGCCGATGAGCACAGAAAACTTCATAATGCTGTACGCATCGTCCAAAGTGCCTGGCACGTAAGGGGTTAAGCACATCCTTGACATGCACGCAAATCCTGTGGCATCTCAAAATGACTTCAGTGCTGCCACAATCGGCATCCACAGGTGTCTGGTATCACAAGGGCAATCACACAGAGGAAGTATCTGCCTCATCTCCTTCCCGTCTTTGTGGCACTGTGTGGTGACAGAGGTAGGATCACCACTAAGACGGTGGCAGGAAAGAGAGTCCGGTAGAGCGAAGAGCCGTTGCCATGACAATTAGTGATGATGATGATGATGCAGTTGTGTTTGATCCTCGCCCTGCTGAGATGCTTAAAGTGCCTAGTTTCCTCCCCTTCCCTCCTCCAACTGACTCAATCTCCTCTCGAGTTGGGTCAGGCGAGCTTGCTGGTCGCCAACAATGTTCTTCAACTGCACAGAGGAGAAAGGAGCAACAGAAGATGACAAAAAATCTATAAAAAAAAACTCCAGCAAGAGACCATGTAGTCATATCTGGTATAAAATATCAATGTGATTTGGGACCAGTGTCTATTTACATCAACACTTTAATTATTATTACACAGATCACAATGACCATGTATACCTTACTTAAGGGAACAATGAAATCAAGACTATTAATCTACTCATTTTAAATCAACAATCTTTCAATCTTTTCTCTCATCAAAGAATCAATAAAACCACGTACACTTTGCTGCTTCATCTATCCCTGCAGTCTTCATACACTGTAATCTTAATTTAATGTAACCCCAACAATGTTTTGATGCACGAAATAATAATACCCATCTATGCATTTGATCATTGCTGATGTCATCTACCAAAATTTGTAGCTGCTACTGTGGAATCAATTAAGCCATATCAAGATATGGTACTACATGAAGACCTGCATTTTTTTGCAAATCTGCAGATATATGGTCACGACTTAATTATTGCCTTTCTCAAATGAATGTGGAAGAAATTAAGGTTGAAACTCTGAAAAATGTAACTCCGAATCTGTAACACTGGTAATAAATAAACTCTCAAAATGTGAAATAGTAAAACTGTGCACTGTGAAACTGCATGAATTTAAAACTTTGAAAAGTTTTTTTCTCACTTTGGCATTCTCCTGCTCCAGGAGCGTCACGCGATCCTTGAGGGCCTCCACTTCTGTGTCCTTGGCCAGCGCCATGTGGAAGGAGTCGCTGGACTGCGAGAGGGCAGCAAAGCTCAAGGGGGGCACAAAGTGGGGCCGCTGGAAGCCGCTGTCCGAGCATCCCGTGCCGTCCCGGTCCAGCAAGGCCACGGTCGGTTTGGCAGCAGGTGGGGGTTGCTCGGGTGCTTCGGGCGGACCGGAGTCACTGCTCTGTGTTGAGCCTGATATTGAGGGCATGGGAATGAACTCCGCCTTCTCAAGTTCCTGAGAAAGGAATGGGACATAGGGTGACATTGGAAGAGATACTGTTATATACAAGTGTAATACTGGAGTAGAAGCTCATCTGTATTGAAAATTCAACTGAAATTGGTGTTAAACTTGTTAAAAATGATGAAGGTAAAGACAGGTCATTTCGCTGATGAAAGCTGTAGGGTTGACAGCTGAAAATTCTGGAGGTAAATATCTTGTATTGAAATCAAAAGTTTAACACCAATTTCATTCATTCATTCATTTCCATATCAAAAGATAACATTTACAAAAATCAAAACACAATTGCATTGATACTGCTTAAGCAAAGGTTCATCATTTTTCAGTGACATCAAAATTTAACATGACAGAATATCTACAAACTATGTCAGTGCATATCCCACTATCTTATAAAGATAGTTAATGCCTATGATGTAGGAAAATTCTTGGTGCATTCCCACTTGAACCCTTTTCTAGTAGCAGCTCATGAAAACACTTTTGTATGCCTGTGGACAAAGGAATGCTACAGCCCCCTGTTAACGCGTTGAGGACAGACTGATTTTGCTAAAACACGCATTTCCCATAGACACCTGCACGAGTATACTCAGATATGAAAAGACGTGTGATACTCACATCCACCAACCAGGGTGGTACAGTGCTCTCCTCCACTCCGTTCATCGCCTTCCGCCCCTCGCTGGCTCCATCCCCGCGTCCCGTCGAGCCATTGTAACCATCTCTGCCCACGGACTCGCCTCCGTTGGTGTTTTCGCCCAGCTCGTGCGTGTGTATGCCCTCGTCCCGCGACGCAAACGCCGCGCCTCCGTCCACGGCCGCGTCCGATTCCCTCTCATCGTACCCACCTGTCGACTTCTCTGATGCTTTGTCTGCCATGTTCTTGTTGGCTGCGTCGAAACTCTCCGCAAAAACGCTGTCCTGACTCACCTGAGAACTGACTGTAGCCACGAATGAAAGCCCCAAAGTAAACTTTAAATATTCTAATCTGCTCACTTATGAGGTTATACAGGTGGCAGAAGATCTAGCTCTGACATGCGAGCACTTAAAGTCACTGAGAGTTTTGAACGCTGTTTTCTGCAATTGTTAAAAAAACATAATTGCACTTACGTCTCTAAAGTTCACTAGTAATAAGTTAAATGGTCACCTGAAAAACAACAACAAAACTTTAGTCAAGTTAATATACAATTGTGACAATGCTTTATTCACTTAATGCAGAGCAAGTTGTGCAGTGCTGGTATTGGATTAATCCCTCACATGCCATGGTCATGATTCAGTCAACTGCTCACTTTGGCAGGTTAACAATGGGAGGTATTTGCTAGGGCTGTCATATCATTGCTGTAATGCCAGGCATCTGGGCACTAGGCACACAACTCTCTGGCATATGTCACGGGTGAAAACTATTCTGGGCACTCACCTTTGCTAGACGTGCTGTCGATGCGGGGCGAACGAAAGGTTTTGGACCGGAGAACTTTCTCTGTTGAGCGCGAAAAGAGGAAGACAGAGAGAATTGGGAAGAGCAGGGGAGAGAGAGAGAGAGAGATATGATGAATTTTAACCCTTTCTGTGTCACAACTGAAATTCTGTGTCGAGTTTTAAAGCTCCCATGTAGTGCTATCATATAGAGCAAACAGAATCAAAATTGGCTCATAAATGACAGAGAAGTAGCAAATCAAAGATTTTGATCACACACAGACAGACGGACAGACGGACGCACGGACACACACACGTATGGAGCCCGTTTCATAGTCCCCTGCTCGAACTCGTTCGGCGGGGACAAAAATGGTAGTACAGAATAAAATGTAAATCAAATATGGTCACCGTTCAGCTAGCCACAGTAAGAGAGATGACCGACACTCACCTACTATGATCACTGTGTGCCAATGTCTGCAGGACAGACCAGACACCATGTGGAGGGAGCCGAAGACTGGACGTGGGGTGGCTGACTTCTTTCTTACCGTGGCGGTCAGCTCCTCGCCGTGGCCCAGTCGGCCGCTATCCACATTCCCAAAGGAGAATATTAGATTGTCTGTGGGATCACAGATAAGAAAGCATGAAGAAAATGCAGGACACACATTGCAGAGACTGAAACCACTAAGTATCTTTTTAATAGGAGATTCTCCCAACTAGACCCCTAACAAACTCGAAATTCCGATTGCGCGAACGTGTGCTTGGTACACATCACAAACACAAAGTCCCTTGTGGCTGGGGTCCAGGGAGGCTAGGGTTATACATGCTCTTTGGCACTATCTCAGCCTTAGTATGAACATCTATGACAAAACTAAAATTGGGCGGGAGAAAAATCCAAAGTCAAGCGGGAGAGCATGAGATTTTGGGAAAATGGCCCAATTGTGGGTGATCTCCCATTGAAAGCAGAATAATTGGAGTCTCTGAAAATGGACTCACAAGCTAAGAGTGGTGGCAGATCACTGTCAAAATTCTTTTTTCTACTTCTGTACAGAAGGCATGTCTGTGAAGACATTGATAGTTCTGACAACATGACATTTACCCTTTACAAGAGATCCCAGTGAAAAACTGGCAAGAAATGTTTTTGTGGATCCCTGATTTTCATTAACATAATGCATTATTTTTGTCATGATTTAGAACAGGCTGCAACATGCCTTGGCTTCTAAAAACACTTCTCTTGTGGTAGGCCCTGAGCAATGGCTTAACAACAGATTTGCAGCAACAATGACCAAAAAATGGTAAAAAATACTAAGACATTATGAGATGCAATAGTGTTACATTGAAAACAAGAGATATGTACATTTCCCAAGGAGACGTGTGTACATTTCCAAGCATTTATACATTTCCCGGCTCCCCATACACACAATGTCCCTCTTGACCCAAAGCACATAAATAAAGTACCTGGCAATGATAATTGCATGATAATCTGGGCAAAGGGGCTTGCTTTGAAGAGACTACTGTAAAGGTGGAAAAGTGAGGACATTTTTTACACATTTCGCTTTATATGAAACTAGCGCAAAAATAAAACAGTGCAATTTTTCGCAAATAACATGTAATAGTATTTTATATCTTTGATTCCACAAGGCAAAACACAAAATTTGCTTTACCCCTCTGATCATGAAAATTTCCACTTTAACAGTATCCTATGTAAACAAGACGTTGTTATCACGTCACATCCTTCACCCTGCCTACACTCACCTGTAGTAGCCACGATGGTGAAGCCATCCCCACAGCTCACAGTCAGAATGTGTTTGCCATGCAGTTCACCTTTGACCTCACAGACCCCGGAGCGACCTTTACAGTCTCCCACACCCAGCTGGCCATACTGGTTGGAGCCAAACGTGATCAGCCGTCCAAAGCCTGAATGGACAACACAAACAAAGCCATGCCTAAGGAACCTACTCAATATAATCTAATCATCTTCTCTTTCTGATACAAATGAAAGGGACAGGAGACACGGTATCTCCAAATTTTGGTTTGCATATCTATTTGTTTACATGCTTGAATTTTGCCAATTTCATTTTGATGGCAGTTAATATCTGAAAATTGTGTAGCTACCTGTAATCATGATATTTTGAAGGATGATCTTACAGTGATTGCTTCTTTAACAAAAAAAAAAAAAAGGTAACTATGACATAACAGATTATTATAATCATTAAACAACCATCACAAGTCTAGCATTACGACTTGGATCAACTTTTGGAAGGAAAGCATTGTTTATGCATTGCTCAAAGGCATGGAAAACACACTAACAATTCAAGCCAAGTTTGACTTTATATGAAGTAACATCAAAACACATGTCATGTGAGCTAACTCTACACCAACATATTTAATATCCCCTTTATACCCTGTCCACGCAAGGGACTTTGGACAGTGTGCGTAATGCTATGAGGTTTTCTGAGCCAACAAGCACTCAAAGCACACAAGGGGTTAAAGGAAGGTTGTTGCACTCACCTGATTTTAAAAAGAACACTCGCTGTGTACTCAATAATATATATATGTTTGTCGTTTTTTTCCAGCTGAAATAAAAATGAATATCTTCCTGAAGGAATGAGAAGCAAATCTTTGCTGAAATGTTAGATGCTTGATTCTTGGCAATGTCAGAGAGCAAGAGAATACTCACTATCTATGGCTGCAGAGTGTGTGTGTCCAGCTGACACATCCAGAATGTTGTACCTGTTGAGTGGCTTGACCAGTGTTGGTACGTCTTTGTAGGGAATATCATAGCATTCCTGAAATAGGAGAAATCAACATCTGCATGCATTCACTTTGCCAACAAGTATATACCATGGCCCACTGAAAATGTCATGTTCATTTCAGTGGAGTTCATGATATGAAAACAGTTCCTAATTCAAAACAGGTCTAGTAAATCTTTAATTCTGTCTAGTAACTTCCTCTCACCAGAACTGAAATGAACCAACAGTCCAAAATGATTGATGGAGCATAATTATACCTTGGTCCTTCAATGTGACCCTAATAACCCAGAGGGAGGAATGTGGGAGCCCTTTCAAATTGACCTTGTAACTTTCTCTGCACTTGTTACTGACGACAAACCAGCTTTCATAGCTCTTTACATATTGTCACAAATGTACACACTAGTAGTTATGTACATGTATGATGTACTGTATGCATGGTTGTTTTAATGTGTATGTACACAGGTTGACCAGATTAATGGAGAACATTCTATGTGGTATAGATATAGTACATACAGGCTGACTAGATCAGTGGAGAATTTTCTAGGTGGTATACAATGTAGCTATACAGTACATGCATGTAGCAGGAAATACATTATAGCTCACTCAATCTAGATTGATTTCACCCATTCCAGAATCTTCTGGGAAGTGCTAACATAACCTTGGCTGAGTGAGGCACTGTCCCTGTAGCCCAATGTGATTGGTAGTTATTCTTGGCAATGATGTTTTGTACATAGATAGGCAGTGAATCATCCAGGATTCCTGGAACTTGGACTGGCTAGTAGGTTGGAGAGAGTTATAGAATGTGCTAGAAGGGGTTGAATGGATAGTATATAAGCCAGAGAAATTCTGCAGTAGGCAGAGTACCCAACACCTCTGCTCTGAGAGTTACGTCACTTCTGGCTCTGAAGCGACTTGTTATAGTCAGTCCTGTGTTACCTGCTGACCTGTTATGTTTGTGGAGATAAGGCCTGGGAGACATTTTGCCTGCAGATAATTAATTTGCCTTCATTGGGGATAGACACCATTTTTATGTCAATGGACATTGCTACGGAAAAGCTGTGATGGGCTGGATTCCTAGCTGGACAATATTAAGTGAATCATCATTCAATGCATCAACTGGATGTGGTCGTCACAACATTTGGACTCTGCACGTTTCGCCGTGGACGTATATCGTGGATTGTACCCCGGATCTATACCGTGGACTATCGTAACCTGTGCCTCTGGAGTTACGTCAGAGGAATCATTCATCGGTGCATCGCGGATCATTCGTTTGTGCATCGAGCATCGTATTTGGACATTTCCAGGGATATTGCGTGTAATGCGTACGTAAGTGATTCCATTACTGACTTATATTTGTTTCTATTGATCATTATTGTACTGATGTGAAACCGATTACCAGTCTGTACCTACAATATCACTGTTAATAAACCGCCTGAACATCAGTTGATTGTTTCTTTTGTGCGATCATTCTCGGAGTGATTTTGGTCGTAACAAAATTGGGGGCTTGTGTCCGAGAAGTGAATTTAAGCCAAAACTTAGAATTTGGAACGTTCCGGAATCCAGAATATTGGAACAGACAAAATACCAGTTGAGTTGATTGTTCAATTGTATATTGTGTGTATTACAGTGTGATAATGTCAA
Organism: Diadema antillarum; assembly: GCF_040938485.1. Lineage (NCBI taxonomy): Eukaryota > Metazoa > Echinodermata > Echinoidea > Diadematoida > Diadematidae > Diadema > Diadema antillarum. The sequence continues at coordinate 1,411,267 of NW_027270998.1, read as the reverse complement.
TCAGTACAATGGATGTTCAGGCATTTGTTCAGAGGACAGATTTGTCCCTCAAAGATTTGCAAAGGTTACGCAAATGTGATTTGACTGCTATTGCACAGCATTTAAATGTTGATGTTCCACAAGGTGTAAGAAAAGCAGAAATTCTTGACTTAGTGGCTGGTCAAATGGAGCTCAAAGAAGAAATTGACACTCCAGATCGAGCTCAAATTTCAGATCAAACACGGCTTGAGCTTGCTAAATTGGAAATGAAGGAGAGAGAAAGGGCAAGGGAATTAGAACTGGAGAAAGAGAAGATGAGATTAGAAATGGAAAGGGAGAGGGATAGAGAACGAAGAGAAGTGGAGAAAGAAATTGAAATGAAGAAACTTGAAGTGGAGCAACAACTGAAATTGCGTGAGATGGAATTGACTCATGCACAGACTGTTGGAAATCATGAAAGGGCTCCCTCTGAATTTGATTTGGCCAAGAACATTCGATTGGTGCCAAAGTTTGAGGAAAACAGAGTTGATGCATATTTTGTGTCATTTGAGAAGGTGGCTAACAGCTTGAACTGGCCACAGGAATTTTGGCCCTTGCTCCTTCAAAGTGTGTTTGTCGGCAAAGCAGCTGATGTGTACTCATCTCTCTCTGAAGAGCAATCACGTGACTATGCTACAGTCAAGAAAGCAGTGTTGAATGCTTATGAGTTGGTGCCAGAGGCGTACAGACACAAGTTCAGAAATTCGTACCGCAAACCAGGCCAGACACATGTTGAGTTTGCTCGTGAAAAAGAAATGATGTTTGATAGGTGGTACAGGTCCCTGAAAGTGGATCAGGATTTTGATAACCTACGTGAGGTTGTTCTTTTGGAAGAATTCAAAAAGAGTGTTGCTTTCAGTGTGAGGTCACATTTGGATGATCACAAAGTGACAAGTTTGCATAAAGCAGCCTTGATGGCTGATGAGTATGAGCTGACCCACAGAAATGACAACAGACCACCTTTCAGGAATTTCTCTGGAATCAAGAGAGACAAAAATCAGTCGAGCAGTCCAAAGAATGCTGGTTCTGAAAAAGGCACGAGTTCTGAAACTTCATCGGCACCAAAGCCTCAATTTGACAAAGGGTCCAGTACAAGTGCAAATGTCATCAAATGTTTTCACTGTAACAAGACAGGGCATGTAAAGTCACAGTGTTGGAAGTTGCAAAACAAAACAAAGAAGGACTTGGGATTTGTCATGTCAAAAAGTGTCCTACCAGAAAACAGTGTCCCGTTCAGTGAAACACAGGCCATTGAAAGTTAATCTCCCAAATTCAAAGATAGGATGAAGCAGGTGGATGAGAGCTATCGTAGCTTTTTGTTTGATGGTGAGGTGACCCCATGTACTTCTGGTAAGGCAGGTAAGCCAGTGGTCATCCTGCGGGATACGGGGGCCTCTCAGTCGTTGATGGTGGGTGGTGGTATGACTTTTCCACCAGATAGTGCAGTGAATGCAAAAGTCTTGATTCAGACTGTTGATGGCAGTTATATGTCAGTGCCACTGTATAGAGTGGATTTGAAGTGTGGCCTAGTTTCTGGTCCTGTTACTGTTGGAGTTGTTCCTGAGTTGCCCATGGCAGGCATTGACTTCTTGTTGGGGAATGACTTGGCTGGGGACAAGGTGGTTGTGTCTCCAGTTGTTTCGGATAAACCAGTGGTGGTTGCTGAAACTGAGCAGTTGCAGGAGGAGTTTCCTGGGATTTTCCCAGATTGTGTTGTGACTAGGTCTCAGGCTCGTAGAGCTGTTCAAGATGATGCGGATTCTGTTGATATGGAGGAGAATTCCGGTGTTTGGTTGGCAGAAACCTTTTTCAAGGATTTGAATGATGGGGTTGCTGTATTAGGCTCCGAGGCTAACAGTGATGGGCTGTTTAGCAAGTCTTCCTTGGTTGAAGCACAGCAGGCAGACTCTGAGTTGAAAGGCTTGTCTCAGACGGCGTGTTCTGAGGCTGAGGCTGAAAAGGTCCCTGAGTGCTATTATGTCAAAGATGGCATTTTGATGAGGAAGTGGAGACCTCCCCATAGGCCAGCTGATGAGGATTGGACGGTGGTCCGTCAAGTTGTTGTCCCTCCTAGTTACCGCGGTGAGATCTTGAGGATTGCTCACGAGTTACCTGTTGGCGGCCATTTAGGCGTCAGAAAGACAAAGGATCGGATCATGAGGCATTTCTATCGGCCAGGGTTGAATGTGGATGTGGCTGAGTTTTGCAAGACTTGTCACACATGTCAGGTGGCTGGTAAACCACAGCATTCGGTGAAGCTGGCGCCATTGATTCCGATACCTGCGTTTGAAGAACCATTCAGTCGGGTTCTAGTTGACTGTGTTGGACCTTTGCCTAGGACTAGGTCAGGTCACAAGTACCTCTTGACAATCATGGATATGTCTACACGGTTTCCAGAGGCTATCCCCTTGCGAAATATCACTGCTAAGACTGTGGTAGATGCTCTAGTGCAGTTTTTCACTAGGTATGGGTTGCCCAAGGAAGTGCAGTCTGACCAAGGGTCAAATTTCATGTCAGGCATATTTCAAGAGGTGATGTATCGTTTGGGTGTGAAGCAGCTGAAGTCGTCAGCTTATCATCCCCAGTCCCAAGGTGCGTTGGAGCGCTACCACCAGACCCTAAAGACAATGATTAGGGCGTTCTGTGAGGAGTATCCCGAGGATTGGGATAAGGGCATCCCTTTCCTGCTGTTCGCAACGAGGGACTCCCCAAATGAGTCGACGGGTTTCAGCCCATTTGAGTTGGTGTACGGTCATGAAGTTAGGGGCCCACTGAAGCTCATCAAAGAGAAATTCATGACTGAAGATGATGAGGTCCACCTACTTGACTATGTGTCAAAGTTTCGTGAAAGGCTTTCAAAGGCTTGTGAGGTAGCTAGGGAACACTTGAAAGTGTCACAAGACTCTATGAAGAGAAAGGCAGACAAAAATGCCAAAGCCCGAACTTTCAACCCAGGTGACAAAGTTCTTGTACTGCTGCCCATACAAGGTGAACCACTGAAAGCCAAGTTCAGTGGCCCATACAGTGTCAAAAAGAAACTCAATGATGTGAACTATGTGATCAGTACGCCAGATAGACGAAAAGATCAGAGGGTGTGTCACATAAACATGCTGAAAGAGTACTACGAGAGAAAGGCTAGTCAGCCGGTAGGCGTAGCTCAGGTGGTAGAAGAAGAAGTAGATGAAGAGGGAGAAGCTCAAGATGAGAATGGAAGTGAGCCCTCTAGTGCCAGGTTGTCTAACTCAGAGATGTCAGGGAAAGTAGATGAGGCACTGAACTACCTACCTGATAATCAGAGGAAAGATGTGACTAGTCTGTTACATGAGTACGAAGAACTGTGTAAAGACAAACCAGGTTGCACCCCTCTGGCTGTACATGATGTTGATGTAGGAGATGCTGACCCTATCAAGCAAAACCCTTACAGGTTAAACCCGAGGAAACTGCAAAAAGTAAGGGAAGAGGTTCAATACATGCTAGAAAATGACATAATAGAACCGAGTAAAAGCAGTTGGAGCTCCCCAATCGTCATGGTGCCCAAACCGGATGGGTCTCAAAGATTCTGTATAGATTACAGAAAGGTGAATGCCGTGACGAAAACAGACTCTTTCCCCATTCCCAGACTAGAAGACTGCATTGACAGGGTCGGAAATTCTGCATATGTCAGTAAAATAGACCTTCTAAAGGGATACTGGCAAGTGCCCTTGACCGACAAAGCCAGAGAGATTTCTGCCTTTGCTACACCAGATGGCTTGTTCCAATGCAAAGTAATGCCATTCGGTATGAAAAATGCTCCAGCCACCTTCCAACGGCTGACAAACCAAATCATTGCTGGACTTGACAACTGTGTAGTATACATTGATGACATCCTAGTGTACAGTGACACGTGGGAGGAGCACATTACACACTTGCGGCAACTTTTTGATCGACTCAAGGAGGCCGGATTGGTGATTAATCTGGCAAAGAGTGAATTTGCAAAGGCCAAAGTGGTGTATCTCGGGCATGTAGTCGGTCAGGGACAAGTATTGCCAAGAGAAGCCAAGGTAGAGGCTATACTAGGCTTTCCCATCCCCCAATCCAAGAAGGAGTTGCTCAGATTTCTGGGCATGGCTGGTTTCTACAGGAAATTTGTACCGAATTTCAGCACTGTAGTCACCCCCCTAACAAACCTGCTGAAGGGCAAGGCAAAGTACACCTGGACTGATGAGTGTCAAAGAGCCTTCGAGAAACTAAAGGCAGTCCTTGCTAATGAGCCTGTTTTGGCAGCTCCTGACTTCACAAAGCCATTCAAGGTGGCAATAGATGCTAGCGATGTAGGAGTGGGAGCGGTTTTGCTCCAAGAAGATGAAGAAGGCACTGAACGACCAGTTAGCTACTTCTCCAAAAAATTGAACACATACCAGAAGAAGTACTCCACAATTGAGAAGGAGGCTCTCAGTCTCATCCTTGCCCTCCAGCAATACGAAGTGTACTTGACAAATAGCAAAGGGGAGATCACAGTCTATACTGACCACAACCCCTTGGTCTTTTTTGACCGGTTCAAAATGAAGAACAACAGGTTGTTCAGATGGAGCATGATGACGCAGCCATATGCACTCAAAATCAAACATGTGGCAGGCAAAAACAATGTAATTGCCGACGCTCTGTCAAGAGTGTAACATGAAGAGAGTATCAAAGGTGAAAAGTTTTCACCGCATATCATTTCCAGTGTATGTGTTAAGCATATTCATTAATGTGTGCAAAACAGTTTGATATGATTGTATAAGCTCCGAGAATCCAAGCAATATCATTGTAAATAGTATCCATGGAAAGAGAACATGGAAGTAATACAGCTATCCAAAAGGCATGTGATAGTATGTGATTATTGTTGCTTGACTTGGACTTTACCTCACATTCGTTGTAAATAACAATGAGAAATTGTGAAGGTAAAAGAAACCCTTGCTACAGCAAGGCTTTCTTTTTCCCATGGGGGATGGTGTCACAAATGTACACACTAGTAGTTATGTACATGTATGATGTACTGTATGCATGGTTGTTTTAATGTGTATGTACACAGGTTGACCAGATTAATGGAGAACATTCTATGTGGTATAGATATAGTACATACAGGCTGACTAGATCAGTGGAGAATTTTCTAGGTGGTATACAATGTAGCTATACAGTACATGCATGTAGCAGGAAATACATTATAGCTCACTCAATCTAGATTGATTTCACCCATTCCAGAATCTTCTGGGAAGTGCTAACATAACCTTGGCTGAGTGAGGCACTGTCCCTGTAGCCCAATGTGATTGGTAGTTATTCTTGGCAATGATGTTTTGTACATAGATAGGCAGTGAATCATCCAGGATTCCTGGAACTTGGACTGGCTAGTAGGTTGGAGAGAGTTATAGAATGTGCTAGAAGGGGTTGAATGGATAGTATATAAGCCAGAGAAATTCTGCAGTAGGCAGAGTACCCAACACCTCTGCTCTGAGAGTTACGTCACTTCTGGCTCTGAAGCGACTTGTTATAGTCAGTCCTGTGTTACCTGCTGACCTGTTATGTTTGTGGAGATAAGGCCTGGGAGACATTTTGCCTGCAGATAATTAATTTGCCTTCATTGGGGATAGACACCATTTTTATGTCAATGGACATTGCTACGGAAAAGCTGTGATGGGCTGGATTCCTAGCTGGACAATATTAAGTGAATCATCATTCAATGCATCAACTGGATGTGGTCGTCACAACATTTGGACTCTGCACGTTTCGCCGTGGACGTATATCGTGGATTGTACCCCGGATCTATACCGTGGACTATCGTAACCTGTGCCTCTGGAGTTACGTCAGAGGAATCATTCATCGGTGCATCGCGGATCATTCGTTTGTGCATCGAGCATCGTATTTGGACATTTCCAGGGATATTGCGTGTAATGCGTACGTAAGTGATTCCATTACTGACTTATATTTGTTTCTATTGATCATTATTGTACTGATGTGAAACCGATTACCAGTCTGTACCTACAATATCACTGTTAATAAACCGCCTGAACATCAGTTGATTGTTTCTTTTGTGCGATCATTCTCGGAGTGATTTTGGTCGTAACAATATCCAAATATCTAGACAATAAAGCAAGTCTAAGTGCAATAGATATGCAAGAGATCATTATTGCAAGCAGATGCTTGACGAGGATAATGGCCTCAGAAATAAACATGATGCAATACAACAAATTATGTCCAGTACATCCAGATAATCCAGTCACCACTCACACGCTGTCTTGACCACATACCTTCACAATCCTCTTCCTCAGGCCTGCAGTGACCGTGTTGAAGCCCAGTCTGTTGTGCTCGTTGCTGCCACAGGCGTAGACCTTGCCATCATTGGTCAGGAAGAAAGAACCCTCTGACCCGGCACATACCGATCTTATGACCTTCTTGCCCTGAAACTCCACCTAAGCAGAAGAAAAAAATGAACACTGTCAGCTTGACTTGCACCTCTCTAAACCATTCTAATCAAGCCTCATAGTGAATACTGAAGCCTCTGTGAAATGCTTGGAAACCCAACTATTTTATAACTGTTGAAAGATGACAAGATATAGGTAGAACACCTAGCTTGTAGAACATCATACACTTTCACTTGTTCCTCCGGCATATTCTACTATAGATAACTTTCATATTAACTTTCTGCAGCAACTTTTTTCTTTATTTCATTTAAAGGTCCTGTTTACCATTGGGAGCAGTGATTTTAAAAAATGTCTGAGTTATCACATTTGATGCATATGTGTAGGTCAGTTGTATCACAAAATATCCTACCATATAAAAATTTTGCAAAAAAACCTGAAATATATGAAGATATCATGATTTTTCTCAATAAACCATAACTGTAGACAGTTTATTCTAGAAACAATTCTATTATAACTATTTTTCACAATTTGTATATCTAACAATACTGAACATTGATTATCCTGATTAAAGTTTACATTTGTTATCTCTATCCCTATCTCACATTTTAGAACTATTTTGAAGCACTAAAGCTTGGTTTGTGTTTCATTTCAAAAGGTAAATAATGCCTTTAATCTTTTTTTTTTCATTTAATCTTTATATTCTACCTGACTTCATAAATACTTGATGGAAAGTTGAAAAACAACTCAGAAAGAACAATAATGCAATATTTAATTCAAAACTCTTCTAAATTCTTTTCTTTTCTATTGGTACACTATACTACAAGTAGTATTGACCTCCTACTACTTCTATTACTATTACTACTACTACTACTACTACTACTACTACTACTACTGCTACTACTACTACTACTACTACTATTATCATTACTGCAACTTTTATCATTATTATTACTATTATTATTACTACTACTACTACTGTTACAAGAACTTCTACCTCTACTCACTTTTTGAGGTAGTCTGTAGTCATCTTCATTGCCAAGGCCAAGGCGTCCTGTATTCGAGCAAACCATGAGATGCGCACTCTATTTTCATCCTCAAAACATTGTTATAAAAAGGCTTTCTACATTCAGAGCACCAAATACCAAAATCAGCACTTACAAAAACCATCAGAAATCACATCGATTTGCCATAAATAAATAAAAAATGCAAAAAGAAACAAGGACAGAACAAATGGCAACGATGGCCCCTGTGTAAATATATGGTAAATGTCACAGGAGAAATGTGGTTGTTGTTGTTCATTTCCATCTGTGAAGATGGCTGGATAGCCCATATTCAGCTACACTAAGCTGGTCTTCCATGGGGTCCAGTTGGATGTGGGGTGGGACCACTTCACCGGGTTAGACACCCTGCTCTTTGCGATGAATGAATGAAGCGGGATCTTTTACGTGCATGAGCTGTGACTCTCTCATACACGGGACCTCCATTTTATGTCCTATCCGAGGGACAGAGTGTTTTGCCTCTTGCTAGAGGGGACGGTATGTTTACACACAACATTGCTCAGTCCAGACTCAGGTTCGAACCCGGGCCGCGTGATCGTGAGGCAGACACGCTACCGACTGAGCCAACTCACCACCCTTCAACTCACCGGTTGATTGGAAGGTCTTTCGTGACATTTTTGTTCCTGTTGAGAGGTTGTATATCCCTTTCGAAAATGTCACCAAATTTTCCATGGTTGAAGAGTAAGGTCTCCTAACATTGTGTATACAATCTTAAGGTACTACACCACAGAGTTTTTAACAAAGAAATGAGAAACTAACCCCATGTCACTTGAGACTACGCTCCCCTTTTGTACCAAAATATATTGGTTGGAATTTCTTTGGGACCCGAGTGACATCATGCAAACTCTACAGCATTTTCCCCTCGATCATAAAAAAGTTTCACGTTTTATTATTCTGAGGAAAGGTTTCAATCGCCGATCTCTACAATATACCAGCTTATAAAAGGAATCTAATTTTCAGGGTTGTAAAAGGGACACACAGACTTCAAGGTGTAGGTACAGGGGGCTTTGAGGTGTGGCTCAGGTCCAAGGCAAGGAAGCACAGGTTGACTTACCAAACTCTCCACATCCCCAGGAGTACACCTCCCTGTCCTGGGTCAGGGCCAGAATGTGGTTATCGCCACAGGAGATCTTTTGCACGGGCTTCTGGTCGAAGAAGGTGACCAGGATCGGACGGTTGACCCCATCCTCGTCATCGCCATCATCGTCATCGTCGGCTTCGTAGTCCTCTCCCCGCCCCAGGCAGCCATAGTAGTCAGAGCCAAACGTGTAGACCTGGCCTTCATCTGGAAGCAAATGATTGGGACATGAGCATTTGGCAAAATATCATATTAACTGATCACACTGGTAGTCACATAATTATTTAGTCAACAGGTTCATGAACACTCTGTCGATGTTTAAGTAGCTGAACAGAGGGTAGAATAATAATTCTGAAGATTAATAAAGAGAAAGTTATCATAATCTAATTTCCATTTCTGACATGTGCTCTAAACATTTTCTTACATCACTGAAAAGTGAATTATTAGAGGGCTAATCCCACAGATTCCATTGTTATACAATGTTGTCCCAGCTACCAAATTGAAGAGCCTCTTCATCATCTTCATGTACTTGCACCTCACCTTAATTTGCCAGGAGTTTTATTGGTATTCTTTAAATCCCCTCCAAAAAAATTGACCATATTGGGAAACAATGAAACTCCCTCTAGCAGTCTTGCACGAAGACTTAAAATGAGGAGGATTATATCACCAGCAGTAAATTTTTCTGGACATCTGTAATGGTTTTGACTACACCTGATCAGGCAGTACAGCAAAATGAATGATAACAACCTTTGAACTCTCAATGAAAAAACAAAATGACCACATGGTAAACTGACCGGTCACACATGCCGTGAACTCCTCTCCACATGAGACAGCCTTGATAGGAATGCCTTGGAGTGCCTCCACCTTCCTAGGATTCTTGTAGCAGGCCGTGTCCCCGTGGCCAAGCTGACCAACCATCTCCTGCCCACCATGGACATTCTAGAACCATAATGAATGAACACATAAATTATGAATAACCAAACTTAACAAAATATGCCAAGTTATATCAAGTTACAACTATAACGACAATGTAAAAAGCTTGGTTTTAATTTCAAAAAGAAGAGGAGGCCTTTCAAAGGTGTGCATTGGACACATTACAACAAAGAATTACTGCCACAGTACACAGAAATAGATAACCCTGTTCAGTTTACAAGACAAGGTCAATAATAATGAGCAGGCACTTTGTCTGTTCTAACCCTGGATATTATGACTCATCCCTGTGCACTTTCACCGATGCTTCCCCCCCCCCCCCCTTTCCTCAGAGATAAAAACATGAAAAAGAATGGGTACGACAACAGTCAAAATGATACCATCACATAGTCTTCTATCTGTATTCAGGAACATTCCATATTGACAATACTGAAACAAAACTCTCTCTTTTTATACCTGGCAGACTGTATTCCACAAGGATATATAAACGATGCCACTTCAAATAAAAATTCATGTTCACATAAAACCCATACAGCAGACAGATGACCTTTTCTCCATTACAGAGAGCAACGATTGCTCTGCTGAGTCATGATCAGACAAAAGTTGACTACTACCAGCATTTTGCGACTTTGTGCACCAATTTATTAATCCCCCTCACAGAGTACAACTTAAAGTGAAAACACAGTTCTCAAATACCTGCAGAAGTGTCGCTTTTTGCTCTAAAATGTTCACAAGTGCAAGAGAAATGTGTGAAATAATGCTGTAATAACACAATTTAAGTTGGGTACCTACGAAAATGTGAAATATTAGCCAAAAAGGTTCGCTAGAAGTACTACAATCTCAGAGCTTATACCTGATTGTGGTTGCTACCTGAAGTTTTATATTTGATTACATAAATTTCAATATATTGGGCCACAGCAGTATCCATAGCACAGGAGAGTGAACTATATGCTGCTTGTCAGCTGCATGCGATTCAATACTACTGGTAGGGCATGATTTGTTCATCACATACTGGTAAGGTTCTACATACCCGCTACTGAAAGGGGAAGGTGATTAAGGAATAATAGTCAGGTACACCTTCGTTTACTATTTCACTCGTTTGATCTCAGATGCTCCAAAAACAGCTCAGTATCCTGGCAAATCGCATCAGCCAGGTAAGTTTTTTTGTAGGCCCATTCGATATACTGCAAGCAAATTCCAAATGATGGAAGATGAATTTTTGAGTCCTTCTGAGTACTATGTTTATGCTTTAAACTTAACGAGGACTCACCGCCCACGTGAAGAGCTCCTTCTCCACGGTGACGGCAGCAAAGTGGGCGTGTCCCGCTGAGACCTGCAGGGCGCTGTTACCGTCTTTGAATGCCTCCAGCTTGAGGGGCGTCAGGCGACCGCCACCCCAGTAGTACACCTGTAACACGCATCCAAGGGTAGGCACAATATTCCTAATTAGATATACTTCTTCACAAGTGGGCATGATAATCTAATCTTGAATTATTACCTCATCTTCAGATAAGTGTTAAAGGGCATACATTAATCCTTGTCTGCTTCCTTTAAACTCTCTCAGCAAAAAAAGGCTGTATATATCTTTGTCTATAAAGCCACTGTGAACACAGATGCTGACAATATCATGAATATAATGAATATGAACACATTCCAATAATACAAAACCTTCTTTATCTACATGACACAGACAATTACTACTTTGGATAAATTGATCATTGAATCACAAAAAAGCAGTTTGAAGCCACTGTTTGTGTCTTCTGGTCTACTTTCAAAGATGCTGTACCCTAATCTTATCCACACGATTTGAATGAATCTGTAATTCTTTGCTTGCTACCAATGTTGCAACAATGTGCCTGCATTCCAATTTCCAGTGTTCTCACCTCTCTGTTTCTGAACGTGACTACAGGTACTGTTTCCGAGTGGAAACTGCTTTGACTCTTGGCCTTGCGGACAACGCCGTTCAGTTCCCACACCTTTCGCGCCCTCTCTCTGCAGCAAAGATTAACATAGAGTTGACACAAATCATTATCAAAACAATGTTGGCTACTTAGTAGCAATAAATGATATGACAAAATGTCAAATACATAATAATCAACTTCAAAGAACAATTTGAATGCAAAAAAAGATAAATGCAACTGATTTACATCGATGTAGGGAAATTTGTCAATCAGTTTCAATAAAAACAACTCGATGCAAGAATTCCCTCAATACAGATGTATGCAATTTTAAAAGTTTTTTAGGTAAGGTCACCATCAAACAGAGAAAAATCAAATCTTTTCGATGAAACCGCATTCATTGCATGTTAAGAAATTCTTTGAAAATGAAATTGAAGTTATCACATACGTAAATATCTAATTTAATTATTTTCTTTGTTTTCTGGGAGCTTTGATCCCACATATCTCACGTTGATAGAAATGGATGAATAAGTTTTTGCATTTAAACTCTTCAACTCTTCCTTGTGGGAGATGATGTGAGAGTGAGAAGGGGCAGAATTATGGTTTGAACTGTTGACAGCTCGTCAATCACTTGATATGTGAACCAATCATTTGTTTGCACTCATGTCTTTTACTGGGGGATCTTCATCATTATCACAACTAACGTGACCATCAATCATATCTTCAATAAAGAGAGCTGATTTTCACAAAGTGTATACATACTGGCATTCTTTAATAGGAATACATACACATTTCTAATGATTTGATGAATGCAGCTGCACACTGAGCTACTTCGCATACACAGAAACCAAGAACGTCAACACATTTCCTTTGATTTTACTTCCAGGCAGGTGAAACTTACCGAAGGTCGTATATGGCAAGGTCACATTGAAAATAGAACGGGTTGAAAAGCAGTCTTGTAATGTACACTTTTCTATTTTACTTTCAGTATAAATCGTATTGCTGATTGCTCTGCAGAAACTGATAGATAGCAAAGTTCATGGTCATGATCTGAATTTCGAATTTGGACTTTCAATTTTGAATAATTTCTTATATATGCAGTAGAGTGATCATTCCTGTTTGCGACAGGGGGTGTTTTTATTCGTTGATGAAAAGGCCCAGTCAGTTGCGAGAGTATTTTCACTTCCCATAACATGTGTAACTCCCACTTTGCAACTGATCGCATGTTCTAAAATGGGACTAGGCACACTTGACGTTCTTTAGCTGTTTTATCGAAGGGATTAAAAAAAAGGGATGATTACTAATTTCAGATACACAATACAGGACAATAATTGTTACAAACCAAAACCTGGAAAGAATACATCATAACTCTCTCTTACGCTCTTTTGTCTTTCAAAAGAGGTTTCTCCATAATCTCAGCAGCTGTTGGTCTCTTTTCTGGATCCTAAGAATAGAGAGAAAAACGGCAAAATATTAGTTGAAAGAATGACAATAACATATCAACATCAGGCAATATTGCACTCAGGGCAACAGGATTCTACAAGACTAGGTAAAACTCATCAAGCACATACAATAACCTAATCATGGAAAGAGTACTGTAAAACATGATATATTCGCGGCATGAAATTTTCGCAAATTGGAGCCGACGGCCTTTTTAGTGGCATGAAATTTTCGTGAATTGCCACTGGTATTCAATGCGTATAATGTAGACAAGAACTTTTGCGCGCATTTTAATTTCATGAATTTTGGCGCTCGCAAAATTCGCGAAATTAAAATGCACGAGAACATTCCTTGTTTTACAGTATACTGTTAAACGCACAGCCACTGATAAAAACTTGCTTCTGTTTCACTTTAAACAACTTCTAATCTCTCATTCAGTCATGAAACTTAGAGCAATCTATGAGTTCTGATGTGAATATTACACACTAACATCTATCCATACTTCAATGCATTAGACTGAGAATCCTCGGTACGCCACTTGTCAAAACCGATTCTCAAATGAATGAATGAAACACTCATCTCACTCTCAGCATTGAGACCCTTCACAGCATGGCATCTTTTTTTGTTTCAGAATTGAAAGCACATGGCAGTCTGGGGGAAGCCAAGGGATGGGATGCCCACTATAGTTTAAAGGTAAAGCATAATTCTCATATGCCTGCAGAACTTAGTTTTTGCTCTAAAACGTACACATATGCATGAGAATTGTATCAAATAACACTACTGTGAACGTCAATATTTTTGCGCGATTAATTTTTCGCACTGGGCAGCTCAAAAACATATTCGCGGGTTCTTGAATTCGTGATGCGCAAGTGTCAACCCATGAAAAACGTGCAGATAAAATTGTGATGATATTTTTCCGGATTTTAGAATTTGCGCTAGCCAAAAGCAGTGCTAAATATGTGAAACTCAATGTACCATGAAAATTTCTGTGTTTACAGGATAATAACATGAATTCAGTACGGCAATGACGAAAATGTGAAATATTACCCAAAGAGGTACGAGGGATGTAATGCAAATCACATCAGTCAAACAAGTTTCTCAATAGAGCTTTCCAATATACTGCACTTAAATTCGAAATGGTGAAATATGACTTTTGAGCCCTTCTGAGAACTATGTCTTAGCTTTAAGACAAACAATACAGTATAAGATCTTACCTTTGATAGGAGCTCAGAGACGAGGCTATACATATCTGCACTGTACTTTTCATCTATTTCTCCAATGTCTTTCTGAACGATGCCCCACACGACTTTCAGCTGGTTCTGAATGAGAGTGCAATACACAAAGTTGATCATGATTAGAGAAGCTACAGTATGCACAGATTGGATTTGTAGTTACCACAAATAGACATCCCAAGGTTATTACAAAAACATGTAAAATGTTCACTAAAAAGTTATCTACAGAAGCCTATTGGCAAAGCTCTGTGGGTTATGATGAAAGGTGTCAGGTTGTTGTTTGGCACAGCTCCTATTCAATACGTGATTAAAATGCTCTGGTGTGATTGCAGCAGTAAAATTATATCTGGAAGGACAGAGTATTTCTTTCTTCTGAAAGGATGATAAATTATGGAGTAGACATAAATTCTCATAAATAATGAAATACAAGGAGTAAGCAACAAGGAAGCAAAGCTTTAAGAATAAAGAAACATTAAAAAAAAATCAAAAAAATCACTGCACAGCAATTAATACTGTTTACACAACCACCACAGATATGAGCCAATAGAACAGCAGATAACTGGCAATACTTACAGGATTGTTTTTTGCTTTATTGGGGAGGGGGAGGGGTCCATCTACAAATTTGAGCACTGTTGTTTAAACCTGGGGTGAGGGCATATCATGAAGTGTTTTGTCAGATATTTTTTTCTGACAAACTGTTATAAGCTGCAGAAATTCTTGCATCTGATAGGCTGAGAGTAAATATGTCAGACAACTTTGTGCAACAAATGCCTTATGAAATACCCCCCTAAACTTGAACTTTCAATTAGGTTTGCATCACACTGTCCTGAAATTGGCACACTATGGCTATACAAAAATGGAAATTTTAATTTTGTGCAAAGTTGGTCCTGAAACCTGGTTAACAAAAGCTGATCAATAGCCAAAGCAAGTACGACCTTCTGTTAGCAGCCTGAGAAAGTCTACCAGCGTTATATGATGGCTTTAAGATGCCCTCATGAATAGTCCAATGTTTATACAATCGGAGCCAAATTTGGAAACTTCCTATATCATGTGTCCATCTTTGCTAAATTTTGGAACAATGTGATGCCTTGCTTTGCTGTTATCATTGAGGAAGCTTTACTATTCAAAGGGTGTTTTCTTCAGGAGTATTTTTCCAGGAGATATTAAAGGTAAACTTCAAAACATTAGAGAAAGGTTGTTTTGCAACGTTTCCATTGGGCTGCAAAAGACGTTGACCTAATTTTCCATGAAGGACTGCTGTGGTTCCAGGGCGGAGATCTCAGATTAAGAAGCATTTAGGTCTCCAGTTTGTGTTTCCTATCCACAGTGCTGCCCTACGACAAGGCACTGTATCCTGATTGCCTAGCCCTTCAGAGACTTACAGCCATGGTCCAGTGGTTTGCCTGGTTACAAGTTTTCATTGTTTCCTTATCATCCATGTACTTAACACAAATAATCAATAGTTCATGATTACTCCACAATCTCATACGACAAATATAATCTTTTTTCACTCTTCTTTTTTTTTATTCTGAGGGAGAATTTGTTCATCACAAACATTGGCCAGCATCCCACATCAGGGCACACAAAAATAATAAGCAAATTATGCTTCAAATGAATGGAGAAATTCTTTTGTACATTTGAATTGATTTTTCTAACATTAGGAATGTAGTTCCCAAATCATGTTTTGAACCTACACTGGAATTCAATAAAAAAAAAAAAAAACAATTATATGCAGAAATGATTCTTCTACAAATAAGTAGCAAAATTTAATCAGTAACCTGAATTTCTCTTATTAAGATTTGGATGGAGATACAAAATCATGGTGAGCATCTACAATTCAATCATACTGGAAGAGAAATATGTGTTGAAGCAGAAATAGCCCTAGTTTGGCAGAAACTGCTCTCAACTGGCCCATCAGCACTAGTAAGTATAGGGCAAAGACCCAATGAAGTAGGGTGTTCCTGGCCGACAACATGGCCCTTGTCTCTAAATACACAAGCCCATGATTTATATCTCGGGAACAGAGACCCCCTTTCATCATCCAAACCCAAACCAGTCAGTGCAGCAGCATTTACAACCAAAAATGATTTCAAAAGGGCCAGATCTGCCCAGGGCGATCATGTGATTCATTGACGTACAACATGACTGCCAGCATCTATTTCCTGTTGACAACTCAGTAATACATGCACCTCATCCCAGCTTCCTGCTGGGACAACACTTTACACTGTTCTCCCTTTTATTTTTTTCAAAAGAGAATACGATTTGAGACGAGGAGATGAAAGCGTAGCGTTACCGATGCCTCGAACACCCTCCGAAGGGTGAGGAGTTCGTAGAGCACACAGCCGACAGCCCAAATGTCATTTTTTGCATTGTACCTGAAAGTACATAAGCACAGTAAGTAAAGAAGACATGAATGAATAAATGAATGATTGATTCTGGCATACAATATAAAAAAGGAAATGAAACGGAAGGACTGTTGCGATTGAGGATATAACTCGATGAGCAGTACTTTATACTTTTAAAAGGTCGTAAAATGTCACAGACAACCTTCCAATCAAGCACATTATGTTACTCTGCATGTCTGATATAAACTATGTAAATCAAGTTATTCATCGCAAATCAAATGTCTTTTAATAAATATAAGGATGTATCACATGTTTTCAGTCAATTTTGGTAACTTGCTTCCTGAAACACTCAGATTAGACAATCTCACTGTACATGCAGCAGATACTGGAGGGAGATGCTACAAGTTGTTGCAGGACTCGGGATATACATAGTAAGAGGAACACTTCCCATGTGTGGGGAGCTCATGTATATTCATTCCCTACTGCACTTGAAGGAAATAATGTGGACGCTGAAACTCGAGGCAGATTTCAGGCTGCAGTCAGTGGGACACGCCCATGCTGGTGAGCTCATGAATATTCATCCCAACTAAATGTGTTCACGTGACGGCCTGCCTTGGCCTGTCACTCTCATGTTGTGCACTACTTCAATTGTACAGCTAATTGAACATGAATGTTTCTTGGATCTCAAAGCTCTCTCAGTGATATTTTCCACAGATAGTCTACAGTTGTCAGACCTTACTACACATGTATTACAGTATGTTACTTTCTGCTGGTCGTAATTCACATTTGCTGTCACATGTAACTTCATTCCTTTGACTGAAATTAATCATCTTGGAGTATCAGTATTCCTTTATCAATCACATCACAAATCTACATTGGGAAACAAAATCAAATAAACATAAAGTATTTACATGGCTCCTTTCCAGCAATCAATATACATACAACCTTGATTTTCACTTTTCTGTCAATGGACGTAGGTGAAATGTTAAATTTGTAATTTTGAATACCCTTTGTGGTTATGAGCTGCAACACACCTCACTTTTTGTTAAAGGACAAGTCCACATTCATATACATAAAGATTGAGAGAATGCAGCAATATTAGTAGAACACATCAGTGAAGTTTGAGGAAGATTGGACAATCTATGCAAAAGTTATGAATATTTTAAGTATCTGCGCAGTCACTGCTGGAAGAGACGACTACTACAGTGTATGATGTCACATGCGTACAACCATATAAGGAAAATAAAAAGAGAATTTCACAAAACTTTACTTTTTGAATAAAGTGCACAGTTCTTCGACTTGCTACTGACGTATGTTAAGGGTAATATTATTCCCCCTGCCTTCTGAAAGAGAGAAGTCGAGTGTTCTTTTGTTATGGGAGAAAAATGGAAATATGTTGAATTTTCTTTATTCTTTCTTTATATCGTTGTACTCATGTGACATCATAAGCTATAGTAGTCTTTTCATCCAGCTGTGACTGAGCAGAAACTTCAAAAATTCATAACTTTTGAACAAATTGTCAGATTTTGCCTAAACTCTCACTAATGTGTTCCACTAATATTGCTGTATTCACTCAACTCACATGTCTATGAAGGTGAACTTGTCCTTTAATCACTCTTCAAATAATTCACTGGTAAGGCCTGCCATTGCATAGTGGTTGTGCAATGAGGTAAACAAAGGTAGAAAGGTTAATCAGTGGTTACTTACTGTTGTCCTTTGACCAGCTCTGGGGACATATAAAAAGGTGTTCCGACAATCTGAAACAAGATATGCCAGAAATGACAAGAAATGTAATGAAAAGACTCTAACAAAAGTGTTACACCATATTAAGCAGTAAGTCAACAACATGATTTTGCCTGTAAGACCCGCAAAATAGGAAAGTGGTTAAAACATGGTAACAGCGACATTTTTCTGCCAACACAGACAATCTGTGTCTACTGGAGATCGTCATAACATTATGTTTTGTAGCAGAAGTGGAAAAGATAGGTACTATCACATGATATCTCTGAATTATGGGTGCTTAGAATGACATATATCACTTTCTAGTTCCAAACGAGCTCCCATGCATTTGCACACTCACTCAAAGGTGAACTTTGAATATAATGGAAATAAGACCTTCAGCTGGAAAAAAAAATTCTCTTGCAAATAAGCTTGTCAGAACTCTGGGGTACTGTTCACATGCAGACATGGCTAATTTCCTGGCAAATATGGTGATGATAAGTTGGTAAGCAACAACTTTGAGCAGAAATAATCCTTTACTTTAATACTTATAACAAACTCGTTAGACCCGACATTATCATGTGATGTGATTTGTCTCAATCCATCCTGCTCCTTGTTAGCAGACTAGTTTGACACATAAGACGACGCCTGTAATGGTGTCAAGTTTCTGCCATGTAAAGGGCTAATGAGGACAAAGTCTACCATCTGCTTCTCCTCGACCTTTGACCCTTGACCTTACTATGACAATGCTAATATTTCATTGCCATAATTCATCTCTCATGGGCCATCTTTTGAAGTAAAAGGTTGAATGTCTTCAAATGTTCACAATGTGGTATGTCCTAATAGGTTGTAATCTCAAACTGACTTCTATCGAAATATAAAACAAATAATGAACTGATGAAACTGGTCTTCAAAACATCTTCCAGCATCTGAACTCCTCTGGGTAATTGATTTTGTCGCATTTAATGCCTGTGCCACATTTGATGATATCCTATCATTGCTACTGGATTTATTGCAGTGAAGCATGCTATGTCAGAACTTTTCCTCACCCTTAACCTCTGACCTCATGACTCAGTGAATCTCATCAGTTAATTTTTGGCATGATGGCACAAACACATGTCTGGCTTTACTGGGTCGTTCTCAGTTTACTGTGGTAAAATGAGTAGATGATGAACAGATATAAAGGAAGGAGAAACCCAAACCTTGAACACTATGGTCCTTCTACTACTTCAAAGTAGAGATGATAAATTTAGTGATATAGGCACTAAAATATGTCTATTAAATGTGCATCTTTCATAAATAGCAACACAAGGTCAGCCATTCTACTTAAGAATAATCCGTACAGACATATCACTGATTCCCTATGGGATATCTTAACACAAGTCTGCACCAAATCAGATCTACAACTGTTTTTGTGTTCATTACGATGAATAATTAAGAAGATATCTACAACGTAAGTTCAGTTTCACAAGAAATTTGAACAATGGAGTTTTGGTTGGTGGTCATATCAAATAACAGTTTTCATCTCCATACATCTATCTGTGTGTCTGTATGTCTGTCTGTTTGTCTGTTTGTCTCTCCCTTGTTTAGAATTACCATCTTAAGTTGGTTTAGTAATCACTTAACACTGGCATAAGAAAAAAAAAAATCCCAGCCAATAAGCAACAGGATATATGCATCCCTTCACAGAAGTCTTGTATGGGCATCCCTCGGGAGGATCAACCCAACAGTTTGATGCTGAGTCACAAGGACGAGCTAGGGGTGAATTAGACCCTCCTGGCCGGTGATACAGATTGCCTCCACTGCCGGACAAACCACTTACTGTTTCCGCCATCTCGGTGTTGCTTCCCATCACTTTCGAGATGCCAAAGTCGCCGAGCTTAACCAGGCCCGATTTCGTGAGGAATATATTCAAGGTTTTGATGTCTCTGTTGAAAATCACCCCAAAAAAAAAAAATTATCTAAGTCAAATAAAGAAAAAACGAGAGACTAACATTTTTTGAGTGATATTATCACCATGTAGGTATTGGACTTTATGCAGAATTTCTATTCATTTATTTCTCTCTCTCTCTCTCTCTCTTTCTCTTTTTTTTTTTTTTTGGGGGGGGGGGGGAGGAGGAATGGAATGCCCTTATTATGCAAATGCAATCGTACAAGAAGAATGAAAAAAGTACAAATTTCCAAAGTCCCCTAAATGGACATCCATAATACGAATATACTGAAGGAATATCATTTTTGGGTTTGAACGTGAGCAAGTAGGATTTGCATTTGGCTGTATAACTGTATGAAGAAGGAATACAGGAATACAAAGGATAAATTGAGGGGATAAGGGCATATTCTTTCATATACCAATTGGTCTAAGCATAAAATAAAGCATAAAGAGAATCAAGTTTGTTCCAACCAATCACCTGTGAAGGATGTCTATTTCATGAATGTATGCAACAGCAGAAACGGTCTGGAACAAATACCATATGACGTCCTAGTGGTGGAAAAAAAAAACAGAGAAGGAATATTGAAACATATAAATAAAAAGTCAGTGACAACAATGAAAACTGAATTTAAAAAGTTTTCCACTGAAGAACAGACAAAAGATGCCATAGATATATTTTCAGGAAATCAACCTTAGATGTTTTTCTTTAATTTCTTCTTTAAACTGCAGTCTCTGCCCAAGGATTGTTCCATTGGACACTGAATGTTTACACAGGGAGAAAAAAGTTAATGGCACCATAAACAGTAAATCAAGATAGCACAAACACCACTTTGTCAAAAGACAATTCTATTTCCAAACAACATTGTTGTAAGTCACCTCAACAGAAATTTTAAATAAACACAGAAAAGGCTGGCTCCCACGCAAAGAACTGACGTCCAGTGACCTGGTTAAAGAATGAAATATTTTGCTCTCTTTGTATTTTTAACACACTTTCATAGAGACTTTTTGTTGCTTTTGTGTAGAGTTCTGAACGGCAACCACTACTGACATGCACTGAACAATGCATGACCAACAAGTGACTATAAGGTAGTCTTTTAACTTTACACATTCTACTTGAACGTTAGTTGAACAGCATTTTTACCATATCTTTACACCCTGAATTTCAGCAAAAACATTTTACACTATTCTGAAGCTACAAACATTGTTCATGAATTGCAACACCTCTGAGAGAGTTACACAACTACTCAGCCTTCTTCTAAGCAGTGATTAAATGCTGTCTGTTATGCAATGTAAACATATCCTCATTTCATAACCAAAGCCCTTATACTTCAACTCAATTATTCCTTTATCCACACTTTGCTTCAGTTAAAAATAAATAAAAAAATTTACACAAGAATTCTACTGCATCATTAATCTAGTAAGCATTACTCCTGGAAACAAACCAACAAATGAACAGACAAACATAAAAACAAACAAACAGATTACAATATTGGGGAACAGATAGCTCATTGTTTCCCTTGTTTACCAGCAATTGCTCAATGTGACAGTTTATCAATGCTTTCAAATTTAAATACATTTTCCCTCTGAGGAGCTAGTATTAAACAACCTTTTCCATTGACTAGCAAACACTCAGTGCATTTCATTACAAGTAACTCAATTTGAATACATGATTGTCAAGCAAGCCTTGGGCAAGCTTTCGGATTCTCTAAAACAATCTGTGTTGTATAAGCATGCATATCATGTGAATTTGTTACTAAATTTTTTTATGCCCTTCTCACCTTACAAAATTCATGTAACTTCTTACTTCTTTTGAAATTTCCTCTTTTTTTTTTGAGAAAGAAGTTGAATGGGCTCTGTGGATTCCCTGTTGCTCATACAACCCTGTGGCTACTAATGCTTGCATTACTTACATTGCTGCGAACCTTTACTGACAAGACAGACTGCACAGATGGTACAGAATCAAACTGCTGTGCAAATCAGAGCATGTTCAGTCAGTGGTTTCTCTAGGTATTAGAACTACCATCATTGTGGACATTTGATATGGTAAACTCCTTCACTAGGTCCTAGAACCACTGTATGTATTTAGTGGGTCTCTTACCTTCCTTCCAATGTGTGCTTCATAAGAGGAAAGGAGGGGCATAATTTCAATTGTAGACTTATTACTATTTCAATTATATGACTCACATACGAAATTAAATATCCAGTTATTTACATCAAAGATGCCTACAAAAAGGGAGGATTCCAGGTTTCACAACATCTTAAAATCTAAACCTCATCTCATACAAAATGAGTAAAAAAAAGTATCTAAAATGCAAATGACAAAGGATCACACCTTTGCTTTTCTCCCAAATGATGTTCATTTGTAGGCCTACAGTATATTTTTTTATGGTGGTACATTACCTTTTCTTCAAACAACACCCCGTCCTGGTGGACTATTTTCTCATAGAGAGTGCCTCCTGGAATACAATAAGACAAGTATAAACACAGGTTGTGTTGTGAATGCGTCAATAAATAGCATAGTCATTGCATCTACCCCAATGAATTGATAGTGGCAACACAGCTAGTTGATCATCACACCACACCGAATCACTTTTTCTCCTATACACTGTAAAACGAGGAATGTTCACGTGCATTTTAATTTCGCGAATTTCTTTCGCGAATTTCACGAGAGCCAAGATTCGAGAAATTAAAATGCATGCGAAAGTTCTTGTCTACACTACAGTATATGCACTGAATATTAGAGGCAACTGATAAATATTTCATGCCGCAAAAGAGGCCGTTGGCTCCAATTTGCGAAAATGTCATGCCGCAAAAAATATTGTGTTTTACAGTATACTGTAATGGATGTGTTGAAAATGTGATAAATCCATCTAATGTATGTAGGCGAGCCTCTGGGAGTTGACATGGACAAGATTTCAGATTGACCACAAAGACTGCAATAGTTCAGAGGATCCTTCATCTCTGCCTTTTTGATATACAATGAATTTGGAAAATTATTAAAGAATGTCACGAACACACCAACTATCAATCTTTCGTGCGTGAAACAGCCATATATTGTAGCTGCTATAAAGATGTTTCGGCTCCATTTGCAAAAGAATATGAAGTGTTGAACACATATAAATACACTTTGTACATAATGTCCAATCAGGGTATTACCAATTTACAGTGTAATTCATACACATTGTGTAAATCCAGTCAAAGTTACACCTCCTATAATTTGTAAGCATCACACACACTGATTGCAACGCTTCATTAAGTTTATGAAAACATTTCAAATACAAGTATTCTCATGACAGCTAGTGTTTGTCTTAAACATTTCCCCGAGGCCTTCTGATACAGTAACTCCTGATTCATTCAATATCTATTTTACCAACAGAATCACAGTCAATCTCAGCCTCTCCTCATCATGCGAATGGGAAAGAACCACAAATCACATGAATATGTCATAAAACTGGCCGACTCTTGTTTGATTTTCATCTGATAATGGCACATGACATTTGAATGGCACGAGTCAAATTTTGGCTCATGCCAGCTCCCATTTTCATAGCTGTGTGAATGCAAAACATTCTTTGCATTTCCTTTTGTAACTGCCAGTGCAACCAAACATGGCATGATAGTGCACATGATTTCATAATTCTGATGTTGACATGACCGTAGAAGTGTAGAATAAAGTTGAGGAATTTATACCATCTGCAAAAATCTAATGCAGACATTAGGGAGGTGTTGAATAGAAGGAGAAAAAACCAAAATCTCTCCTTTGTATCCATGCTCTGTGCCTAAAAGAAGTTAGGTACTCTACTGCAGACTGTGTTAATAAATTGCTTTGATGAAAGATAAGCACTTCTTTTGTACGTTTTATTCCTAAATCACAACAAACTTTAATAGCAAGCAGCAGTTCATTGTCCCTTTTAATATTTCTAGTGCTCAGCAGACATTTAGTATGCAAAGAACAAGACATCTTAAGACAGTATCTATATCAGTAATCCTATCAGTAAAAAAAACTGCACTTCTTTAACTGTAAAATTGCTACTAAATACACAGAAATAAAACAACATTTTTTGTTAATCTGAAAGATTAAGATACAATAACCCTACAATTGCAGTGAACAAAATTATGCACAAACAAGTGCAAGATGATTAAATGATAACCTTTTTTTTTTTTTTAATGAGATACTGATATGATATATCTTCTTCATCCCCCCCCCCCCCCTTTGTTCTGGGGTGTTACTAACAAGGAAATTTCTAGAAAAAACTTGCAGGGATGTATTTTGTACAACATTACTACCAAATTCCACACAGGAATTCAACATTTCCTCTGAAATGAGGCTTGCAATTTTGAAAATTAAGAATCACTTCTTTGGTTACCATACCCCAAATCTGTGGAAGAGCAGCTTGGGAACATTAAAGTCAGAGGAATGTTAACCCTTTAGCAACTGAAGATTCTATATATAATATTATAATGGCCCATTGTTCCCTAGAAGGTGCAGCAATATTACTCTCATTTCAATAACTTTCTAAATTATGTAAAATAGCTCACTGCATGTCTATTATAATTAATGTTTAAAGATATGAAAGGCTACTAAGACTTTACCAAGAGACTGGCTTGTCACACAAGTAATTCTGACATACTTTTGTTGACCTCTGACCTCTTTAAAATTACATAATTATAGATTCTATATAAAAAGAATAAAAATAGTAAGGCATCAAACTATAAAAAAGCAGACGGGTGGTTTCAGGTATTCTAGGGAGTAACAAGACGGGTGATTTTGTAACTAATGGGTTAAAGAACCTATTTGATAGATTATGTACAAATGTATATACATAAATTTGCACAAATTGCAAAGAGATTCCACTCCTTTTATATCACCTCCCTGTAGCCCTGTAAGCCCTGATTAGTATGTAGCCTCACTATAACATGACCCAATGTCTTCACCCATTACCTCTACCATTAACATTAACACAATTCATATGTTACCGATTGATATCATATAATGGTCTTCAAGTTTTTACTTTCTTACTTTTTCTTCATCTTGATTCCAAAAAGAAGTTTATCTTGATTGCAAGAAAAGCAGAAATTTAGCAGAAAAAAAAATGTATGGAAACAAATGGAGAGTCACCACTAAAGTCGTACTCCTTGCAAATGTTGACTAAATATGTCTGCTGGTGATTGTTGGATTTCAAGTAGTTGTACCCTTAATTTTTCTTAAAAACTTTATTTTTTTGCTGAATTTTGTGCACATTTTCACTGATTCAATGAGATGTTTCAAACTTTCAGCTTTAAAAGTAACTTGACATGAGGGGTGTGGTTTCTTTAAATTACGATTAAAACTACATAACAACACATAAAATGGTTTTAACCTCCATGCATAGAGATCCTACAAAACATAGCAATTTGCAGTTGGTGTAATGGTTGTCTACATATCCTGAAACAAGAATACTGTGCTACCTCATCAATCAGTTCAGATTTACATTGTATCCAAAAATGACAACATACTTAAGCCTAAGTTAATGTTGACATCATCATCTCTATACCTCAATTACTATTCAGTCTTAATCAAATTTCTTTTCACTTTATATTCTCTTGTCTGAATGCCAATATTACTGATTGAGAGCATACATAACAAACTCTCTTCTGTCCTCAGTCTTATTTCACTCATTTAAACTCCAATCAAGGAAAACGTCTCCACAGGACACAAGCAATTTGAAATAAAATGTGACTGGTGACATCCACCGTGTTACCTGATGAGAAAGTCCAAGACAATGATTATTGGAAAAAAAAAAAGTCCTTCAGCCGAAATTTAATGGTAAACTTTCCAGACATCCAGATCAAGCAAACACAATTCTATGACTCATATCCAAAGTGAAGATTGATTACATTATCAAGCATCTCCAGTTACCATTCTTTTCTGGTGTGCACAGTGCTGTGGCCATTATGTTGAGTGACACCAACTTCCCAATAATAAAAACTCTTGACAGACAGTTTTGGTTTGGACAATGTATAACACAAGAATAGCTCGTCGATTGAAATGCAGAAGGAAGTTAAGATTGTAGAAGTAACTGACATTATTGAACAGCCTTTTACTTCTAACCTTCCATTCAAAACTCTTGTCCACTCAACATCGATAGCAATGCAAGTATGCAAATGCTACAGTATCCAACAGACATATATAATCTTTTATGTCAGCACACAATGTGAATAACATCTTGCTTTCCAGGAAAACGTTCCTTGCTGGCAGCTACTGTTGTATTCTCCATCCCTTGGGTCACACCAACATCCTGCCATGACTTTACATAGTACAGACTTCAGATGAGCAATGCATATTATACTGTACACAAAAGGTCATATCTGGAGGCGATCAGGCACTATAAATGTGTAATTTGAATAGTAGTAAGTTAGCATCATCGGATGGGGTTTTAACTCAGAACATAACTTGCTGTATCAATTCTCAACTGCATCATGCCTAAATTAACACCAAAGGACCACTCTGCCTACAGATGAATATTCCCCACACAAATACCATTTGATTTTAAGTTCAGATCATGAATTGTGACATTCCATTAAGTTACAAACACTGTCAATGTCACAAAACAAAGGAGCAGTTACAGTTTGTACAAGTAGTCTTTAAATGAATTAAGGCAAACCTGGACATAACGATAGCCATCTGATTATTCAGCTGTGCAATTGTCATTTGAGATGCAGTGTCCTTCAGTGACATCATCACAAAAGAGGCAATGTGACTGTGACTGATACTCAATTGACAAGTTACATTTGACAACTGTGCTGCAAAAGAACTAACAAAAATACTCTAAAAGATTCTTAACATTTGTATGAAGACAAGGACTTCAATGTAAAGCAAAACCCTTTTATAACTAAGAATATTTACAATGTAGGTAATACTCTGCAAACATCACTATCTAATATCAATAAAAAAAAAAGAAGCAAAAGTATGCCAAGAGTAGAGACAGTAGAGCCAATACTTGTGCATCAACAGCCTATCTATTTCTTGTCCAACAGTATTCATAAGTTGGAAAAGAAAGAGAAATCTACATTCCACATACCATAGCCACGAAATTGAGATTGCTGTACCAGTAGAAAGCAGCTATAATACTCATCAATTCTGAATCATGCTGCTAATTATAGCTTTGAAATGACTCATAGTGCAATCACATCACAAAATTAAAATTATGGTTGCACCAGAGAGGTGGTTCCTCCTCCCTGGTTGTACAGCATTTTTCAAGAGAAATTTGTTACTCTATATCAGGTGAAAGTATGCTGTCTCAACAAGAAGATTCTAAGAAAATAACAGGAAATTCAATATACCATTTCAGTCCAACAAGAGACAACAGTCTAAGAGGTCTTGCAATGAGACATCAAGAAATGAGCACAGAAAAGTCAAAGTTCGTACAGATTTCCCCTCCTTGCCTCTTATGTCTTATGATCTATGCATCATCACTGCCATAGTCACATAGTTGAGTATGAGGTTACAGTGTTTTGTCTGCGTGGGCGGTTAACCAAATTAACAACCAATTGTGTGGAACCAACGAGCAATTATCAGGCAAATACTGTAGCACAATATTTGAGGCTGCATCATGCATGAAATATTCAAGCTGGGTACTGCCATGACTTGTTAAATTTGAATTTGAATTTGAATTTGAATTTGAATTCATCATCTAAATGAAATATCATAATTATTTTACTTGTTGACAAATATGCAGTCACATGGAAAAATTAAAGGATAATAAGGAACCAGAAAATAGCATGAATGTTAATCTATTAGTCAAGTTCAAGTTCAAGTTCAAGTTTATCTAACCAATTCATTAAACATTTGACATTTTACAAAAGGATACAGCATTAAGAATAATGAATGGTTTGGGACCCCAAAAGAAGCAGAGCTTGTAAAAAAGGGGTCCCGGATAAACATATAAAACAAAGCAAAACATACTAAAGTTTTAAACATATTAACAAGAAGTATAATAGTAACATATTCAAGTCTGGCCCCTTGAAGTTCAGGTAGTTACAAAAGTCTTTTTTTTTTTCTTTAACTGTGCAGTAATGTGTTACCATGGTTACTGTTCCATAGTTATCAACAAGATATTCTAGTGCTAATAAAAGAAAAATGATAAAGTGAACAATTCATTACATGATGAATATATTGATAATTAGTACATCATACACAATGTCTTCTAACAAAAACAGAAAGTATAACATTTATAGGATAACTATATGTTAACTATCTTAATGAGCATGTTAACTTTCTCGTTCCACGACAGCTTTGCGAAAACTTGACCTTGTTGTGCCTCACCATTTGCATACTCCATCTCAATGAAGAGTGACTGCTCGTCAAGGAAGTGGTTGAAGTAGGAGATGATGTTGGCGTGGTTCAGCATCGAGAGGATTTCGATCTCATTCTGGGCATCGTACCTCACCTTCTCGGAGCAGCGCGTCAGATTGACCTCCTTCCACACCACCAGTGAATTGTCCTGCAGTATTTGGAAACATATCTTTTGTCATTCAATCGATTCTGGAAATATATATCTTACTGAACAAATAACAATATGTGTAAAAAAAAGGATAGTGAACAAAATAATTAAACATATTGAAATAAAAAAGTGCCACCGTGGAAAAGTACATGTATACATTGAATTGAACACTGTAACATCTTTCTTACAATTTCATGACATTTGCTCCTGCGACAATTGTTCCCATGAAATCTGCATGGTCAGCCCAACACAAATTCTACCCACAAGGATAACCCTAACTCTAATCCTAATCCTCACATCAAGATAAATCTAAAATGAGGGCTACACACTCACCCATTTTTTCCACTGGTCCAACAGACAGGCCGGACCAGTAAATACAATTGTACCCAGTTTTCCCTTACACTAACCCAAAGTCCTCGGAGAAAATAAGACTGGAACAATTGTCGCAGGAGCAAATGTTGTGTTACCCTTTCTAACAATGTCTCTTACAAGTGACCATTTGAGATATCCATATGGACTTTCCATTTGATTAATGCCCTATGGATCTTGCTGGGAAGAGATTACACCTCTTGAAGCAAAACAGAATCAGTGACACATTGCTTTTGAGAGTACAGGGATTATGACAAATTATGGTATGAACAAGGTTTACTCAAAACTAACTTTGATATACAATGCATTACATGTCAAGGCCTTTAATATCATCTAGGCCTGCATCGTCTGCATCGCCTGCATCACACGTCTAGGCCCCAAATTATGGTTTGAACAAGGTTTACTCAAAACTAACTTTGATATACAATGTATCACACGTCTAGGCCTTATCAATTTGCTCATGGCAACCCTCAGCAGCTTACATTGTACATACATGCATACACCACTGTGCGACTCTCTATTTCATCTTGTTCACATCAGGTCAGTGCTGCGCTGGACATTTCTGGCATTTGAGAACAGGCAAGGCAGGAAATAGCTATGACCGGTACACATGCTTGGACACTTCACATCTTGGACAGAAAGTGATATTTGAAGCCAGAGGGAATTTGAAGGAAGCAGTCCATTGTTACAAGATGCCACAAGTCATTCATTGCAGTTTCTTCAAAGACTGCCTCACAATATGTGGCAGATCTTTGTCAGAGACAAATTTAATGTGATCCATTCATATCAGATTTCCTGTTAAATGCAGGGCATTGTCTACACTTGTATGTGTCACTTATTGTGAAGGCAATTCATGTCTGCAGTTCTGATCTATCCCCCAAAATGAGGAACTTAGCAGCAGTGTAAGCCTACCCTGAGACGATTGCATTACATGTCTTCTAGAAAGCTAAAGAGCTCCAAAAACTTAGTAAACCATGCTTCAACATTCATGCTCTGTGGATTTACGAAATATTCAAAAGACATTAATTTCTGCATATAATAAAATGGACAAGTACAGAAACATAAGTATCCAAATTCTTTTCTATCAAAACTTCCATACAAGAAATGTGTTCCTGTCCACATTTTTTATCTATTCATTTTTTTAATTAATTAATTAATTTATTTATTTATTAATTATTGTTATTATTATTATTATTTTTTTTTTTTTTTTTTGGGGGGGGGGGACAAATCCTGCCCCGTGTCAAACAACCTAAAATAAAAAACTGTCAAGTTTGAAGATTTTCTGTCAAACAGTTACAATATAACTGTACCCTAACACTATTGAAATGCTATGATAGCAATGACGTATCCTACTGCTGTGCCATATTATTGCTTTGTACACTGTATGCACTGGAAGAATAACCCCTGCTAGATGTTCTGATGCTACAAACAACATCTGCAGACATACTGTTCAGCATATTAACTCAACTAGTCCTGGGGGACTTGGCTGCATCATCTTTCTATCATTAAATTAGTGACTTCAAACTTCACTTTATATACTTCTGTCCTGCAGAAAGGTTAACAGATCCACAGGACTGACTATATTCATAAAATCTGCAAAGAACAGAAAAACAAATTGAAGCTGAATGAAAGGAATGTGAATTTCAGAGAGGAACAGACACTTCAATCTTCTGAATTGTGGTGCCAAATTCAGAATCAGTTGTGATTTAGCAATTATTTAAAAGAAACTTTTGAAAATTGTGCAAACAAAATAAAAACTTTAAGAAATACATTGTAACAGTGTTCAAATAAAAGAGGATGCTTCATCCTACCTTATAAAGCAACTACAGAGTACATTAGTGTACTACATCAGCCATGTCTACAGTATTATGATAAAATTTATCATTGATCAATAGTGTAATGCCATTTCCCACTTGTTTTAATGCACAGATGTTCTCCCATGACATTCTGGAATGTTCGGCACACGGGAGAGGAGAATGCACAGAATGGTCCTTTGTATTACACTTTGTAGGTGATCATGCTTATCTGATATCAGACTGGTATTTGACTGACCCATATAATACACTTGTAACATAATAATACAGTACATGTAGAAACATCGAATTGCAATCTAGACAAGGAATACGGGACTAGGGATGTTAAAATCTTGTTGAATGAGGAACTTGACAACTTTGATGTACAATATGTACTGCAGGTTGCATTACACAAAGTTCCTTGTGGGTAATCAAGTGGCTTTTCTGGCATGTACAAGTGTACATGCACACACACACACACACACACACACACCAACAACAAAATCAAAACATAAAATCAGTATACATTATACTTCAGTCAAAGTCCTTTAGTGCTTGTGCAATACTAAAAAAAAAGTGATAAAAAGTTGCACTGAATGAAGTGAGAGGAAAAAAATAGTGTACATTTATCACACATATGCATGGAAATCTGAAGTTAAGCCTAATCTCCAGGTATAATAAGTAATCATGTAGCAAGTGGCAAAGCTGACCAAATTTGATGGGGCAGAAGAGAGGCATGCAGCAGGAAACAATAATAAAAGGTCAACCATAACCACATCCACCCGTGGATGTAAAACTAAAGTGTAGTGCAGTCACCACTGCTTAATCAGGACGATTGAGGGTAAGGCCTTTTTCCTAATTCACAACTGGACGTCTCCAAATTCACAACTGGATTGCTATTACAAATAACAACAGAAATTGAGTACTTCACATACTATAACACAACCAAGTTACATGGTTTCATACAAAGTGTACAGTTCTAAGCCTTCACATCATGCTTAAACTTGTGTGCACACTTGCAAATCACTAACAAGCTCAGAGTGCTTGCACATTCACGTATCTGATTATGCATTCACCAAAGACACGCTTTTAAATCACATTTGACAGAAAATTTTCAGCACTAAACTCATAACAGGGGATTAAGAAGCAGGATGTAAGTGTTTCAATAGCATCTTCATCAAGAGGTTGAACCAGGCTGAAGCTGCAGGGTGGATTCAGTGATGCAGTGTCCCATGTGGAACAATTAATCTTTGTAAAAACAAACAAACTGGTGAATACTCTTTTACTCCAATACATTATACAATATACAGCCAAACCTGTCTATAGCCGCCACCCAAGGGAGACGGAAAATGTGGCCGGTATAGACAGATGGCCACTATAGACAGGTAATCCAACTTTGTGTGCATTGCTTAAATGTACAATTGGATGTATCATCGTTGTATCCTTACATGTACATGTACATTGTACGTGTGTACGTATGAACACACCATGTTTTCCATGCATTTAACCATGCCAGTGTATATGAAATTGTTGCACAGCAGTATGTGTATTGTCGTGAAGAAAGCTTAACACTAGTGCATTATTTTATTTTTTTGTTAAAATTAAAGAAATAAAGATTAAAAGATTGAAAGGGGGCACATGACCTCCATCCCCCCCCCCCCTTCTGAAATTCCTGGATCTGCCCCTGAATGTTAAGTTGGATGTGCTGTACACTTCCTTGGAATAGACCAAGAGCTACACAGCTACAGCCCACTTGCTGGCCTGGGGCAAGGAGTTCCATCTGGTCACAGAGTCTGGAGAGAGGGAAGGCTGAAAGGCAAGAAAGTATCAAAAGAGTACTCACACAAGGAATTCAGAACTTTTGACTGTGTCCTCTTAAGGTCTTAATACTGCTGAGACTGATGCAGCTTGGTACTCTGAAGGTCGAAGGATATCCATCAGCTCTTCTGTTCTCATGTTCTCATTAGACTATGGCTAATACATACCTGAAAATTAAAGAGTTAAAAAAAAAAAAGAGGCCTCCTTGCATAACTTACCTCTGTCTTTCTGTAGAGCACAGCTTCACCAAAGGCTCCTTTGCCAAGGACACGAACAGGTGTGTACATTTCTTCTTGAATGGTATCGTTGATCATGTTTGTAGTGGATAACGCCACACCCCCGTCTTCAGCTGCCATTTTAAATCTCTCTGTGTTGACAGTCTAAAAGTTACGAGTCCAGATGCAATGTGCAAGTTCAGATTTTGCTCACTGTCACTGTATCCTACAGCATATGCCCAAGATTGTAACTGAAGAATAAGATTGAGTTTTTAGAGTTCAAAAAGACCTAGAGTTCTAACCACATTTTGCTCAAGTATTCATTTGTGATTTGAGGGTTGTGAACACAAGGTACACGATTAGACAACAGTCATACGCAGCAAGCCTATATGTTCATGATCACATTGGTTGGTATTCTCCATGTGACCATGTGAATGTCACATGTGTCCGGAATATCAAATGTCAACTCTCCAGATCAAAACAGTCGTACGATAACGTTGTACTTGTAGTTAACTCTTCTTACAAAGTGATAAGTAAAAAATCCATCCACCAACATGCAGATGCAGACGCATTTTACAGACTACTGTGTACATAGGCCTATATGTACACGTAGATAGATTCTAGCTGCTTTCTAAGCAATCTCTGTTCAGACAATATATTTTCAAGTGAGTGGTAAATTATACTGCCAGCTTGAATACCGTCAGTCTCCTCATTAGGGTCAAATGTGCCATGCATGCCACTGAAATAATCGCCCGTCAACGTATGACTGTCTGTGAACAACAGTTTGTCACACAACACAAGCACTTGTCATTAATCTCCTTGTTGTTACGCAACGGGCGTGCGGGGAGCTGGGAGAGGAGTCAAATCTTGCCCGCTGCGATGCCCGATGGCGATGGCGATGCCACGATGCGATGGTGTAACGTTAGCTCGTTCTCGCTAGCGTTCCGGGGTCTGAAACTTGCTTCAGCGCTTGCTAAACTCGACTCGGCCTTTTAACTCGAGCCTAGGGTCGACGCCAGGACCGAGTGTTTCAGTTAGCCAGCTGTCACACAAAAAATAGGTGATGCCATGCCCATGACACTGAGGAATGAAGTTGAAAACAACGGCACTTGTCACTGTGTCTTCTACGGATCACTACAAACAGTAGGACGATGCGATGGAGGAGAGCATGAGCAGTCTCTAGCTAACTAGCTGACCGTCGCCGTGTACCCCAGCTGTCACTTTGCAGAAAGACAACTCCACAGCTAAAAGAGAGCCCAGGTTGTTGGCCTCGCCTGTTTTTCCCCTATTTACTACAACAACTGGTCACCGCTGCTTCTCATCCGTTTGTTGTTTCGATCGAAGAGGAAAGTGATGTGGTGACTGGTGTGTTTGTTGGTCTTCCGATCCACGTTACGTTTGTGTGTATCTTGATCGAATGTACGGTACAATGTACGAACGGAAGGTTGATGATGAGTGTGTGTATGCGTACGTTATCAGACAGGCAGCCCGCACTTTGAACTTAGTAGCCAAGTTATCATAAGCTGCAACCCTGTACTATGGTATCGTTAAAAGGACCCACTACGCCGCAGAAGTGCAAAATTTCCTAAGCAAGTGCGAATAACCATGCCATACCATACGAGTGATATACTACTAGATCATGCTATGAAATGATAAAAAAAATGAAGTTAATATCAAATCTTACGAACAAATATTTCTTGCACAGACACATATGTGCTCATAAAATGTCAATCAGTTGTAGCCACTTGCATTCAGATGATGTCATGTCATATTAAAACAACATAAAGTTTCAAGTTCAAGTTTCAAGTTTATTCAAAGTTTCCACAATACAAAAATTACATAAGAACAATAATATGTAACAAGGAATACATTGTTGAATATATGCGATTAAAACAATTTGCAGAATATTTGAATATAAATTGACAATGCATGTAGATGCATTATAGATGCAAAGTGGAGGGGTCTTAGAAAAGCAAGCTTGTACAATAAGACCCCTGAAAAGGCAAGTTAAGACATGTAATATAACAATTCACTAATATATATACAAACATATTAAAGCCATAGAATAATTCTAGTGGAATCCCTCAAGAAGCGCAGCAACCACACCCCCAGAGACCAAAAAAAAAAAAAAATAATAATAATAATAATAATAAAAAATGACACCAAATTTATTGCCCCCCCCCCCCCCCGAGTCAATTTAAAATTTATTTTATTGGCTAGTGATATATGACCACAAGAGGGAGCAGCAATTTTTTTTTTTTAACTTTGTGGTATGGTCTCAGAACCCTCACTTCTCCACAGGTAAGGACCCTTTCAAAAGGAGAGTTTCTAATTTTTACCATAAACCAGAATTATACAGTGGCTTTAACATGCATGGATTCTAAGTGCACACACACACACACACACACACACACTACCTATGGAATTTTAAAGCAAAACATAATTGGCATATATAGACTATGTTACTCAAATGGAAAGCGATGAGATGAAGTCATGAATCTAGAATTTAAAAGGAGCAGCATCAATGAGACTGAGAATATCGATGAAGCAAATACTTCCGAGTCAACACTTTAAATCTGGAAAAATGGTACTATCTTTAACATCTGAGGGTAACATGTTCCATTCTTTTATGCAAGACACATAAAAAGAATTTAGGGCAATACTGGTAGCTACATGAGGTAGATGCAGAAGGTTTTTCTGACGTGTATTATGGGAATGAACAACTGACTTTTTGACAAACAAATCCAAAAATAAGGAGGGAGAACTGGACATGTGAAGCTTGTACATGAATGCCAATGAGTTAAAAGACACTAACTCGTTTAGAGGTAAACAACGCAGCTGTAAGAACTGGGGGGGGGGCACTTGGCCTAGTAAAGTGTGAGCTTGTTATTAGCCTGATAGCTCTTTTTTGTACAATAAACAATTTATGAAGATGGCTGTTATAAGTATTACCCCAAGCAACATTACAATACATCAAGTGAGGCATTATGATGCTATTATACAGTGTAGTCAAGACACTTTTAGGAACAATAAATTTCAGCTTATGCATCACACCAACACCCCAAGAAGCTTTGGAACATACATTTAGAACGTGTTGCTTCCATGACAGAAATTCATTGATAGTAATACCAAGGAATAATACATTTTCGCTTGTAGCTACCTGATGTCCACCAATAATGGGAGAAGGGGTGTTTAAAGGTATCCTCTTATTCCTTGTTCTGAAAATAACACATTGTGTCTTCTGAAGATTAAGTGACAATTTATTACAACAAAACCAACGATAAAGTTTATTAAGTTCATCATTTGCTGAAGATATTAAACTGCACACATCCTTGTGGGAGGACAGAAGACTTGTATCATCAGCAAACAGTGAGTAAGTAAACAATGATGTAGCACTGATGATATCATGGATATAGATAAGAAATAATAGTGGGCCTAGCACTGAGCCTTGAGGCACTCCACAATCAATGTGGGTGGAAAGCGATTTGGTCCCATTGACAACCACAAACTGCATTCGGTTTTGCAGATAGCTTTTGAACCAGTCTAAAGGAACTCCACGAATACCATAAGATTTAAGTTTGCTTATAAGAATGTGGTGCTGGTCAATGGTGTCAAATGCCTTGGACAAATCTAAGAAAATGCCCAGACAAAATTTCCCTTCATCAAGTGCATGAGCAATAATGTTAGTTAAATGCAATACACCCATACTGGTAGAAGAATTTTTGCGAAAACCAAATTGCTCGGGGATCAAAATGCCTTCGACAGATAAATAATTATTTACTGTTGAGCATACAATCTTTTCTAACAATTTAGAAAATACAGGCAGCAAGGCAATGGGTCTGTAGTTTTCAATGTTTCTGTTATCACTTTTCTTATACACAGGAACTACTTTGGCGATTTTCATCTTGTCTGGAATTATTCCTTGCGACAGAGATTTACATATATGTCACACAATGGGACAGCAATGCTGAATACACTCTTTGACAACCCTAGGAGCTATATCATCAGAGCCTGATGACTTAGAGGATTTTAGTGACAAAGCTAGCATTATTATTTCAGATGCAGTATATAGTGGGCTTCAAAAATATAAGGATTTGCTGTTTTTTGCAGGTTTCAAATAATCCTGAAAAGTATTGGATGTACTTGGGATCTTTTCACTTTTTCTTAGCAGCAATTCCTGCAAAATACTGATTGAAATGTTCAGCCTTTTGCGTATTTGTACTTCATGAAATATCACCATTATACATTTCTGAGGGAAGGTTGTGACATTTCCCCTTTCCGATCAATTTGTTTATATGGAACCATGTTTTTTGATATCCCCTTTTATATCATGGAATAGATTTCTAAAATATTTTTGCTTTGAAAAGCGCACGTTTGTCAATTCATTCTTATAATCAACATAATTATTCTTATTTATCCAGGTTGGATGTTTAATGAATAATTTAGAGAGCTTATGCTTCTTCCTAATGGACCTAAGCAAACTATGTGTGATCCAGGGTTTCTTACATCTCTTCTTGGCACATGATTCAACAACAGGAAAGCATTTGTCATACAAATCACCAAATACATTAATAAAATAATCATATGAATCATTTGCACTAGTTAACCTATATAGGTCATGCCAGTCAACTTCTAAAAGCTTCTGTTTGAAAATAAATATGTTCTCAGCACTGACTGCGCGCTTAGCTTTTATACTTCTTTCACCATTTGATATGCTTACTTTTCCTTTGTCTATACAATAAATAGGCAAATGATCAGATAGGTCTGAAAATATAAGACCACTCTCAACATTATTTTGAATGCAATTTGTAAAAAAAAATATCAATCAGGGTAGCAGAGGTGTCAGTAATGCGAGAAGGTCAAGCGTAATAAAGACCAGGTAAATATATGGTTTTGTGGTATTGTGGTTATTTTTTTTTTTTTGTTCTCTGTATTTTTTTTTTCCATTGTGTGCGAACCCATCGAAAGTAATCATGAAATAAGTCAATGAATTATTCATTTGTTTTTGTTTCCTTGTTGAATGTTTGTTGATTTGCTTTGTTTTGGTGATGGTGTGGCATTTACATTAATCTACAATCTGGCCATACAAACTTTGTTTGCACACGGTCTTAATTCTGTCAAATGTTCTTCAATCTTTATCATTCAGAAAGTTGTAATCTGCCCTACACTTCCATGCCTCCTAAGTCATAATTTTGTACAGATATTCTACATATCATAAGATTGAGTTGACCTATCACAACATCTTTAGGAAAGAAGGTTGTGTTGAAACCAGGATAATCATGCAATGAATTTTTATTAATTCCAATCATTCATCAAAACTCCAACACGGTGCAGTCATGTCGTCACGAACACTGCAACAATCAAAACCTACACTGATTGCATTTTTTCTTGATGGCAGATACATATAAGCTGAAAATCTTTGTCAACCTGTATATGTAGGTTCTAGGCTTTCTCAAGACGACGTTTAAAGTTTAACATTGATATGTCTTCAGGTAAAACATATGATCATAGTACGACTAAAGCTGGTCAGGTATTTCTTTGATCAATGTTCTCTTACCCACTTGCACTTTCTCATCTTTTAATTGCCATTCATGACCTCTTCTTCATACCGGTACATCAAGTTCTCAATTTTTCCCTTTAAATCCCAAAAATTTGTCATCATGCCATTGTCAGTTTTTTCTTCATGAGATTACTTTCCTTTTCCAGTCACAGAGGCACTTTCACATGGTTGGCTAATTATATTAAGCTGAAATGTCATCATATTCATCAGAATATGACTATTAAAGGGGAAATTTCCCCAAATATACATGCGGGATAGGATAATGCAGCAATACTAGTACAGTACATAGTACACAATGGGAGGAAAATTGGATAGTCCGTTAAAAAGATATTAATTTTTAAGTTTGTGTGCCGTCATCCCTGAATGAGAAGACTACAAGAGTTTGTGACATCACTGCAGAACAATAAAAGGAAAATATAAAAGGAATTCCACAATATTTGATGTAAAAAAAAAAAAATGAAAAGTACACATTCATTTGGCTTTTCACTGACAAAAGGGTGATATTATCCCCCCCTGCTTTCTGAAAGAGGTAAGTCAATTGCTCTTCCATTATGCTTTAAAAAAAAATAGATTTTATCTATTATCACTGTTTTGCTGTCTTATCACAAACTACTGTATTGAAGTTGCCTCATTTAGCAATGGCAGTACTGAACTTTAAAAAAAATCATAACTTTTGAACGGATTGTCCGATTTTCCTCCAAGTTCACTTCACTTACCAATACTGCTGCATTCACTCACTCCACATGTATTTGGGGAAACTTCCCCCTTTTTTATGAGCATACCCGACTTTTCACCCTTCCTCCTTAACCCTAAAAAGACTGGGCTATTTTGATGCCCAACAAGATTGGAGGGGGAGGGGCCGATTCAGTCACCCTCCCCCCCCCCCCCCCCCCAAGATCTTGGCCGTTGACCGCAAGGAAATTTGGCACGTGCGTCACCTACGTTATCTACAAAACTGAATAGGTAATCATTTCACAATTATTCAAACTTATTTCTAATAAATCAATTATACTAATTTATGCATGAAATTTTTAAAAAATGACTGTAAATCTGTAAATAAAGGTCCAAAACTGCTCATTTTTGGTGTAGGTACTCTTTTTAGAATTCTTAATGAATGTACATTAAAAAAATGGCGGTATCAAAATTTTATATGTACATTGTATTTCATTGTTTTCGACTTTTTTAAAATCTTTTTGATGGAAATCATCGGCAACACTATTCTGATCATAAACAACATAAAATGAATAGATATTAATCAGTAAAATTAAAATGATATATTTATGAAATTTGGCTAGAAACAGAATTTGCATTGCATTTGTACATGAAATCACATTTTTGAGCAATTTTGGGTCTGACATGCACTTACGAAATAGTGTATTGCGGAACTTCGGATCAGCGTATCCGGGCGTCATGAATTTGGTCTCAAAAGTTTTGGTCTGAGATTTTTACGTTACAGATTTATCGTGAAAAATGTTGGGGGATGGGGGGGGGGGGCTCAATCAGCTCTCCCCCCCCCCCAAGTCTTTTTAGGGTTAAATCTCCCCCTTCTCTCTGTCTCACATCCACCCCTTCTCTCTCTCTCTCTGTGAAAAAGCAATAAACAATATCCATTACAACACAAATTTTTGTTTTTTGTTTTTTGGAAAGGAGATCAAATATCACCTCATAACTTTATTAAGACATGACAATACATGTAGTTTTGTAACAATGACAAAAAGACAAGAAAGAGAGTAAAGAATAGTA
Source organism: Diadema antillarum (assembly GCF_040938485.1). Lineage (NCBI taxonomy): Eukaryota > Metazoa > Echinodermata > Echinoidea > Diadematoida > Diadematidae > Diadema > Diadema antillarum. The sequence goes on along the minus strand of NW_027270998.1, from coordinate 1,371,261 downwards.
AGCAAAAACAAAAAAAAACGTGTAAAAAGGACACGCTACATGTATTAAATCCTACTGATTCAATCGTATTTCTACATCAAACTCTGGATGGTTTGATTTGGTTAAGTCCCAATTTCTATGCAGGCTGCAGCTTGAAAGTACACTCCTGACTGGCTCTTCTAGAGACAACCATTTCCTATGACCTAATCATGTGTCCTGACATCTATGGATCATTCACCTACTCACTAATTCCCTTAAGTTAAAAGCTGTTATTTTTGTGAGGGTGTAATTTTCACAAATTTTACAAATCACTGCTGGGTAGCGAATTCAACAACACGCAAAAGTATCGCTACATGCTAGATAAGAGTGCACTTCCGATAGCCTCGGTGTCGAATCACGAAAATGTCTGTGACCTCCTCATTCACAAATGTATCTGTACGCAAAAATAACAGCTTTTACAGTATATCTACACTATTAAAATCTAAATCCTTGAGGAGCGCATCATACATGCAGCTGTCTAGCAGACTTGTAAGAGTGTTGCTCAATAGCGGGTCAAACGGATAAAATTATGCATCTCAAGCCCACTGTGTAAAACACTACAATTGGCTGCAACCAAAAATCACATCACATACAAATACATTGATGTGTATCTTCAAGCGTGGAAGTTTAGAGAGGTTCAAACTCTCACTGGAATTAATCGACACATTTTTTTGCAATGTGTCACTTTACACATTCTTTATTTGCACACTCTTTGAGAAAACCATTTTCTAATTCTTCACATTCATTTCTTTCATTTTCACATCATTGATTGGTGATCAGTATATGGCATAAACATTGTGTAACTCTTTGTTATTAAGTCTACAGAAGCAGAATTTTATGCCGGTATGTTCTGGAAATCTTTTGGCATCAATACAAGGTAGGTCTGCACTTGTTTCAGTAAATTACATATCTGCTGATGTAAATGAGCAAAACTTTCAACCTCCGTAATTGCAAACCAAGCCTGCTCTCATCTTAGCTGACCTTTTTGGGGTTTATTTTTATCTTTCTGTCATGCAGTTCCAAAAAGGCCTCTTACCTACGACATAGATATGTCTACTTTGCCACATGCCAGGATTCTACGATTTCTGCACATACCCATACTACCTTCCAATAACGCATCATGCATGCTCTCTGGGAAACTGAAATAAGATTCCCAAACTGCCTTCACTCCACTTAACACAGACATGTATGATAAATAAACATTCACATACTTCTGAAATGTTACAAGTTACAACGAGTAAAATTTTGCTAAATTTCTGATCAATTCCTGTAACCACTTTCTGTGACATATACTTGTACTCTGAAAACTCTTACAAATATTTACAAATTCATGAGAGTCAAACCAAAAACGACCCAGCAAAAGAAAGAAAAAGAAATATGAGAAGTTAAATAAATTGCTTGTTTACACAACAATCAATACATCAAATTTTCAATCTTGTGCCCCAGAAGGCTTTGAAAAATACAATGTATCAGGTCACCTGCTTCCACACTACAGTGAATGCATGGAAATAAAGGAAGGTAAACAAACAAACCTGATAACTCCTGTATGAACAAGCTCATCTTTGACATTTGCACATGGCTATGGTCAGTAACTTCTATGTACATGAGTGCCCGCTGCTTGTACATCATTTCTAATCTAATCATGATAATCAATCATGATAGTCTTTGTGCAACATCACATGGGATTCATAACATATTCACTCCTGGTGTGAAGTCCCCAGGAAATTACAATAGATACATTGTAGCTACAGCACAATGCCCACACATTTGTGCACTCAATTTTCTTTCTTCTTCTTCTTCTTCTTCTTCTTCTTTTTTTAACACCACATGATGTGGATTACATAGACTTCACTGTGCGGATTCTTTTTCTGAAACACAACAAAACTTTGCAGTGCCTTTGCTTTCGAGCCAATTAAAAAAAAAGTAGAAAAGATCATGAAGAAATCCTTTGATCTACGGCACTAACCACTGGCAGATATATTTCAAGAAAGTGATTAAGTGTACAGTCAGATGTGTAGAAATGAGGCAAAATTGCACTTAAATACTTGGGTTATGTTACTGACAGATATTCTTGGTTGCATGTCTTCCAATTACTACCATCATTTGGGTCACAAAGATTGGTACATTACAGTTACCACAAGCTTTGGATGATTTAGGAATGAGCTTGTCCTCCTCCAAAAGACACAGGAGATGTTCTATCTGGGAAAATACCTCTGCAATGAAACAATGATTGCCAAATGCCACCATACAAACCAAAGCTTCATCATAGCATGCTGTACATTATGGTACTGGCAGTGTACTGTGTACATCATTTAGAAAAACACCATGCACTCATCAATAGTGACCACAGTACACATACATTCACAGACTAATTACACATTTGCAACTGATTGACAAATTGCCCTACATCGACGTAAATAAGCACTGAATTGATCAGTGTTTTAGTAGCAGCCATGATAAAAAAATCATGGGCGTACATACTCGAGCAGGATTCGAACCTACGACCTCTTGATCACCAGACGTCATCTCCACTAGACCACCAAGCTTTCGCCCGACAGCAAGTGTTGGTTCTAATCCTTATAGCATGCAGCGGGTACTGCTTTGTTATTCAAATTCATGAAATTCTTCAGTCGAGATGTTTCAATTGCAACTGATTGACAAATTGCCCTACATCGACGTAAATAAGCACTGAATTGATCAGTGTTTTAGTAGCAGCCATGATAAAAAATTTATGTATGTACGCCAATGATTTTTTATCATGGCTGCTACTTAAACACTGATCAATTCAGTGCTTATTTATTTACGTCGATGTAGGGCAATTTGTCAATCAGTTGCAATTGAAACATCTCGACTGAAGAATTTCATGAATTTGAATAATTACACATTGCAAAATACATGGAGATATCTAACATACAGATGTAGAAGCTAACAACTCTGAACAGTATCAAAGTGTAACTGCAATCTATGAGTGCCAATATGTTTATGACAAAAAAAAAAGAGAACTTTTTCTATCTACGCTATGCAAAAATGTCAAAGAAATGTTGCCTTTTGCAAGTTTCTCATAACCAAAGAAATGGCAAAGATTAGTCAAGTGTGTGATGAGTATCATTCTTTACTCCACACTTTGAAACAACGCATGTAGAGATTTCTCTTTTTCTCCTCCTTTCTGTATGGAGGCTTGGAAACATAGTTACTTTTCACATTTTGGCATACTAATATTTCTATTCACAACACCAACCAAATGGGAGGGGGATTCTGAAAAATTATTCTATCTCATAATTCACTCTACATCTTTAATCCATGCAGTCAAATATCACAGAATAGTAAAAGTAACAATTTGAAAAGTTTCTCATGTAATCTATCTCATCAGAAGACATGTCAACCACCAGAAGAGACTGCAAAAGACATTGCAAATTTTCAACACCAGAGCACTTGTAATGTATTTGCTTTCACTTAGAAACACTGACAAGATCTGTTCAATTTTCAATTTGCCTGTTTTCATCCAAGCAAAGAATGTGAACTGGAAGATATCTGTAGACGTTTCTTACTGGAGACCAGATGCTCTTACAAGAACAAAAGAGAGGAGACCCTATTTTTACCTATTTCATTTAAAACCTATTCATATGATTTTATGTGTACCCTCGGCCACCAAGCAGTAAACTTTTGCTTGAAATCAGATGAATGGTACCAGTGTTAATAAACAGTTTTCTGCTTCTTATGATTTTATGACATTAACTTCTTATATGATTCACAACTTTTGATTATCATAAATTACTAAATGGAGAGGATTATTGTGAAGATGAAGGCACTCTACAGGTAGAAATTACTCGATGAGCTTCTTTGATTTGAAGTAGCGCCTCAGGTAGAAGACTTGCCATGTTGCTAAGCTCATCAGACACACCATAGAAAATATACTGAAGTATAACACTCTTGAATTTGTTGATTCTGGAAGCAAGAGAGAGAGGGGGGAAAAAAAGAATGAAGGGGAAATATTCAATTTAGAGTTGAATCGCTGAGGGTGAATGTAATTTTGGAACAAGTTTATGTGATAAGTAGCACACACTCATATGCATACATAGTACATATATTCTTATCTTAATGAACCACAGGAAACATGAACATAAAAATCAAGTGATTTTTTTTTAATGATACATGTACTGTATACAGTGCAATCCCATTAAATAACGAACACGGTTATGATGGAATGCTCGATACAATGATGTAAAATTAAGGTCAAAAGATAATCATCTATATGCATTTACATACATTACTGTTCACCTATCATGAAATTTCAATATAATGAAAAAAAACTGAGAGTCCAAGGGACTTCATTGTAACTGGGAGTGCACTGTATAATATGTAGGAAAGACTAATTCTCAAATCAAGAAGGCCTTCATATCAATTTTTCAGGACATGCAAGAGACATTTTACTTTGGAGGAAGTCTCCTGCAGAAATAGGGATACTTGAGAGCTCAGGGCAAAGTAGAGACAGGTGGGCAAGCAAAAAGGACACATACACTGTGTGCAAATAAAATCTCTGGAAACATACACTCATGTATGGATAAAATGACGGACACATGATAATTGGTATCATTAGCTAACCTTGATACAACTAGAAATGTCGCTACAGCGACTGGTTATACCCCCGCCAAACAACATTTCATAAGCTTTGGTCAAAACAACATTTCATAAGCTTTGGTCAAAAAACTGAGGAAGTAGTTAAATCCGCAAGATCTTTCCTTGATCTTCTGCCATTAATATGCCGTTACCATGGCAACGTACTTTCGGGTACTGTCGAAAAATGCGTCTTGCACATCTACAACCAAAGGCACACATCTGTACCAAGTTTCATGGAAATTGGGCAAAAACTGAGGAAGTAGTTTGCAACACAAAATTTTCCATCATTTTGGCTCATAATATGTGAGCTGTTACCATGGCAACATACTTTTTGTCACTGTCAAGAAATATGTCATGCTGACCTATATCCAAAGACAAACATTCAATATGAATTCCATGAGAATTGGAAGAACACTGATGAAGCAGTTTGCGTAGTCCTTACGCGAACAATGTGCGAAATATGCGTGGAAGTTCAGTGATCGTTCGCGAAAGTGTTGCACTATCGCGTCTATGCGCGATTCATATGCAGTTCATTATAGTAATAATGCGCAGACTATGCGTGGTTTTCCGTGGACCTCAGTCGTCGCGCACAACCACAAATTCGCCCTATGTGGGGCATTTGCGTGCCTATGCGCTGAAAGTGTGTGGTTTGTTAGTGATTTTTGCATGATCTTTCTGTAGTTTCATCAGTGATTTTCATCGCGTAAATCAGCGAAAATTCTCGATGGACAAGCACGCACAACCAAACTTCTTGCATGATTCATGCGTTTACGCAACTTGTGGGCAGTGTGATCGGGCCTTCAAACTTAAGCTAGTTTCTAGCAAAGTGAAATGTGATTGATAATATTTCACATTTTATATCAACAAAACAAAAAGTGGTAACTCCATACCATTTGTATCTCGCATCTCCTCTTCACGTTTCTTCATGTATCCAAAGTCATTGACGATTGCCTCAGACAAGTCCTCTAGCCTTCTCAGCTCGATCTCCATTGGTTTCAGCTTCTCAGATTTGGCCAACTGGAAACCACCACAAACAGAAGGAATTAATTATATATTAATATGGCCATGAAAATGTTTATGTTACTATAGTACTTCAGACTAAAATCCTAGAGCAACAGACCGAGACTTAACATTTTACTCACTCAAAAGAACACATTAAATTTATGATGTTGTGGCTGAATTGCATGATTGTCAGGTTAAAATGGTCACTTTTGTACTTCATCAGGCAGTCAGTAATGCACTTTGCTGCTATTGGTGTGTTACGTAAAAGAAACACCTACATAAAAAACACTATTTACTACAAAACTAGCGGTTACATTAAAAATGATAACATTACATGTGGCAAAGTATTGTAAACCAAAGTTTCCTACATGTTTTTTTTTCTATGATATACAGGCGTGTATTCTGATAGGCTACTTTGCTCCCATCCACACTCTGTGGCAGTACTACTAAGTTGTCACAGTTTGTGACTATGTGACAGGTGTTGATATCTTCTGAAGGAATAGTAAGTCACTATGCCGTACAATTCTCTCAAACATTGCCATCATTAAGAATCAATACAATCAAATCAAACCACACAAGGTTGTTACTACCAGTTTTTATCTTCTTATAATGCTTGGGACTTACATCCTCGTAACTCTTGGCCTCAACACCGTGTTTGACGACAAGCGTGACTTCACGATCTGCAGCGCGCATCCCTTGAAATAAAGAGAACAGACCAAGATGGAGAAGATCAGCCCAGAACAAATAAAACAATAAGTCTAAAGCAGGCAACAACCTCACATACCTGCAAATCCTAAAATTCAGCAAATAGGAATAACTGAAAATAAATAGGAATTTTCACAAATCTCCCATATTAGCAGGTGTTGATAAAAACAGGAATACATTGTTGAATTAAGCTTCTTCCCCCCCCCCCCCCAAGAAAGAAGAATGTTCCTACAAAGGTTGCACATGACCTTTGAATGTTTGCATGGTGGTGAGGATATGTTCCTAATAGATGGGAACAGTTGTCAGGTATGACTTCATGTACAGCAGAAAAGGGTTGTAACTCAAGACTGCAAGGAAACATCCCATCCCAACCGCAATTATGCTGGTGTATGAGATTTTTGTACTAACAAACAACAAAAAACAGGAATACAAGTTTGTTTCAGCTGCCATATATTTAGCAGGTTGTCAATGCTACCACATTCCACAATTAACATACTATTACTGAGACATTTGAACCAAATACTCAGTACATAGACTGGTAGATTACAAATTATACATTGTGTGTGAAGCTCGATTTCAGAAATCAAACAAACACAAAAGAGGAAATATTTGTATGAACAAGAATCACAACAAAAACTCAGACTATTGTAAGAAGAATTAACAATACATTGGAAATGCTTGCATTTATGTTGACTGTGTTAATCACTCATTATGGAACAGGTTACTGGTTGCTGATTACAAGATGAGGTGATGCAAGCTTACCTCCAGGTACCTTGGTCATAAGGCATATTTCATAGGTATCATAGTCATCTGTGGTGAAGGCAAACTTTCCCTCTTCTGCATCTTCCTTGGTGAAAAGCACATGTCCCTTGGAATCAGTGACCTAAAATAAAGACATTGAAGAAAGTTTAACAAACTTTGTATTAAGACTGTATGGACTTTCTCACTTCCTTTCCAATGAACACAACAAAATCCTTGAGCTTTCTTTAAACACATCATTTAGTAGTACATATGGACTCAGTTATCAGACAAGCAGCTTGGTTGGTTACCCCTAAATTAATTTGCAATTTAAACCAAAGTGTTAACTGTTAAGTCTAGTCAAGCTGACAAGATAATGAGGTTCATAACTAATATCTTGACTTTGCTGCTTGAAGAGTAGTATTACTTACTACAGTATTATGCAATTTGCACATCGATACCTCACATTCTTTCCTGCTTATATATGAAGTGTTTTGATACATGTACTGTCGTAAATACATAACTGGAATATCCATGTCTATGAATAACAACTGACTACAGTTAAATCCATTTGGCAGCTTGCCTTAGAAACACATCGCCTACCACAGGCTATGAAACAGCCTGAAATCTGATAGAAAGAATATGTGACATACATATCTGTTTTGGGGTAAAATAAACTCCACCTTGGAAAGACTTCTTTACAGTGTACATGTATGTATGTACACCCCTCCCCCCATCAATTTTGCCACACCACTGACTCTACACTATCCTACGCTTGTAAGCTTTGAACAAATGCACAACATTTGGCTAGTGGTGGGGTATAGTGGGGGGGGGGGGGGACAGCATGCATCTGTGCATTTAGCTATAACAAGGGCAGGGTAGAAGTGTACAGTGGTATGGCAAAATTAGTGGGGGGGGGGGCATGCTGGAAATCTTTCTCCTATGGAATAAATGAAAATCAGTTCAAAATTAGAATGGATTGAATAAAAGGACATACAAATGAAATATTTAGACAAATCAGAATTTATGATTTTTTTTTTCCTAAGTCTTACTCTTGTAAAATCAGGCAAATATAGACAAAACACAAGTAATATAATCATGTGATCTTCCGACAATGGTTTTTCAGTTAAAATGGTATTGGCATTCTGATCCTCTTGAGTGCCTTCATTATCTCTTGGTTGTGGGTCCACATAATTAACCTGTTGAGGACAAGTCCCGAGTATACTTGGGCAAGTGTCTGCGGGAAATGCGCATTGTAGCAAAATCAGCCCGTCCTCAACGGGTTAATAGTACTCCATGGCCATGCAGCACTCACCCATCTTGTCACATACTGTAACACTGTAGACTCTTATCCATAATAGCATCACTTTTTTTGTGTGGAAGTTTTCTTCTAAACTTTCTTTCATCAAGGCATATCATTATGATATACTGCACAAGATTTTCCTACATTCTTTCAGACATCAATCACGATGAAGTAATTCTTTAAGGTAAACCAAAGTGCTACATACGTCGTAAGCGCTTGCCCAATTGCTTGGGGCAAGTGAAAATCAGTCAGGCAAGTGTTTTGGAACAATTAGAGAAAATGAATGCCAAAACTGGGCAAGCACAAAGTCTTGAAGTCACCTTTTTTCGCTCCTCCTACAAACTCCCAGATTCAACCATACAGAAGCCCAAAGATAATGACCGTTTAGTGATGCAATGCACTAAATTTCACTCAGCAACTTTCAAACACTTAGTTCTACTTGAAGAAAGCCCCAATGCAATGCAATGCCGACATTTGATCATCAAATCAATTTGTTACTTCATTGTGTGCTGTTTATTCAAACGATTGGGTTTCATTATGCCCTTGACTTACAATGATTTTCTACATCAGTTTGTCATACCTTAATTTCAAGCAAATTGTCCAAGGTTTGACCTCCCATGCCAAAATTCAACCACACGTAAATGCATAGATGTTCTGGATCACTTTTACATGTAGCGGGCGTTTGAATTTTGGACAGCATTGTGGTCGAATTATGGGTGGCTTGCTTTATTTTTTAACTTTCTTTTTTATTTTGAGTAAGGGAATATTCATGTTCTGGCTAGTACACTAGTGTTCTGCAACAATATGAAAATCTGCTTGCCTGACTGACTGGCAAGTGGTACAAGAAAAAGTTAGATCATTTGCATTAGCACCCTTGGTTATGAGATACAGAGAACATCAAGACGTAATTATGTTCTATGCAATGATAGTTTAACAGACGGATTCTATTTCTCCTGGCCAGATTATCTGTGGGTGGGCTGTAATTGTTGTACACCATTCTTCAACATCCTATTCATTCACGAAGTCAAAGACCTTAAGTTATTTGTCATTTCATCATGTTCATCGGACATCATACATTTTTGTAATTTTACTTTACCACAACTTGCTCTCTCGCTCTCATGCTCAGCTGTTGATAGAAAGGAGGTGTCTCCAAATGAATATTGAACACTAAATATACAACTACAAATGTACACATGCATATCCATCCATATACGTCGATGAGTTATACCATGTTACAAGGCTGTGTATAGACTAGTGAGCTTGCGTGATACTGTACTGTACTAGATCTACAAATATCTTTCGAAGGATACAAATAGATTAGAATCTTACACGCTTTACCCCCACAGTCTACTTACGTGCAAAGTCGTTTTGTGGCCAGGAGCGTCTGACAATCTGTAGTCCCCTGTAACCAAAATGTCCTTGTGAATCTCTTCTTTCAGACACCGTCTGATATTAGGTGACAGCATGAATGAGATTCCATGGGATTCTACAACCAAAAGGCTGAGAAAAGCTGCAAATAACCCTATATTGGCTATCATTATGGTGGATACCGGTGTCTTTAGCGGCGACAAGTAATCAACGTACAACTGAGACGTGGCATTACAATACACGTACAAGCAATAGGCGCGTGTGTATCGTGCGTGGACAAGTGGTCACACCACGATCGACGGGTCAATCGCACGCAGCGAGCGTACTCTGAAGAAAGGAAGCTAGTAAGCAGGAAAATGTAGCATTGTATGGTATCTGTTAAGAGTCTGCGGTAAGAGGAGAAAAATGTCTGTAGAGAGGAAAAAAAAAAAGTTCTCTGGATATCGATACTGGTCACAATATTATCATAACTGGTTAACCGACCACCATGTGAAGCTTTATTTCACCTCCATGACTTAGACGGTCACTCCTTGGCACCATCCTCGGCATCGTCGTCATCATCATCATCATTTTCATCATCATCATCATCATCATCATCATCATCATGATCACCAGTAGCAACGTGACATCGCTAACATCCCTAAAGTTATTATCATAATAAAAAGCTCCGTTGACAGACTTCGATATCTGTAACTGCCCTTGATAGACCCATAATTGCTTACTGAAAAAAAAAATATTCGGTACAAAATTAATACTGTATGTCAGAGGGTAAAGTAAGAGGTAAAATGACTGAGATAAATGACTAAATACAGTAGGGCCAAAGCAAAATGCAAAATGAAAACAAACAGTGATTGGTAGAACATTATAGGCCTACATTATTGGATCAATTACAAACGACACTTTTTCAGGAGATTTGGGGTTTTGCGACGTTATATACACAAACCCCACAAACAAAGAGCATCGGTACCATTGACAACCGCTGTGGTATCATAACTTGAAACAAGACAAGCCAATACTATCTCTTTACCGTGAGACCTTGTCTTATTTCTTTTTCTCTCTCTCCACCTCTTACTTCGACGGCAATCAGAAAGAAAGGAAAAAAAAATCCCCAGAGTGAACTTCAAATAATAATGATAAAAATATTTCGCATTATAAAGCGCATAATGTAATCATCATTCATTCTTATCCGCTTGGCATAAAAATATGCAATTATTACTGTCTTAATATAGGCTAACAATTTGTTTTCAGAGCCTACTGGGGAAGAATCAAGGAAAGATAGTCTTCCTAAGAGGTTGTGAATTCCAGAGAGGAGCTGATGATGTAATGTTCTGCGATTTAAAAGGGAGGGAGGCTGTTCTATGCGCTTTAGACATAACCACGTTTCTCAACTGATAACCAACGAAGTTTTCAAAAATTGGTGGATATCATTATAGCGGTATTATAGTCCCGATAATAATATAGAGCATGCACCATCTATAAACCTTATGTTTTCTGAATTATTTGAACCCGTTTTACATATATCTAGGGAAGACCATATAATGGAACACTGTAATGTATACAATTATCTACACAGGATATTACTAAATAAGTACACAAGAAGCTCAGTAGACTTTCTGTTGGGGTATTGCCGAATCTGTCCAACTTTCCGAATTATTTTGCCGACTGACAGGTGTTAGTGATTTGACATCATGATCATAATGACGATTGTCCAAGGTTGCCTGCTTTACTGACTGCAGGGATGCCGACGCCATCCAGGATAACAGGAGGGAGCGGAGGAGATGAAGCAAGCCTTGATATAAAGTGAATGATAATGTAGAACAAATTAATATGGTTACTGTATTCATATCTTAAAAGTTTGGCGTTACGTTGAGGGGAAACTTATAACGTTTACTGATACTTTACGGCTCAGGATAATAGAGGGCGGTTTTCTCCGCTCCGTAACTTACACTACTACTATTCAGTACATTTACACCAATAAGTCTTTTGTTTTAACAAGTTCATTTGTAACATTTTATGACAAGCTATTGATAATGGAGCACGTAATCTGAGAAAATAAACTTCAAAAGCTAAAACCTCTCTGCAGCTGAAAAGGTCACGATCAAGCAATGATGGCCAACAATAAGCGCAGAGAGCATTGTACAATGACGTTAAAAAGAACATTAAAGTGGAGATAGAGATCAAGATAATCATGAACAGAAAAGAATATCAGGAACACGATTGACTGAAAGAACATCTTATATTTCGACGTCATAGAAAGTGCAATAAGGTCTGTGGAAATACTATTTCCAATGTCAATGATCATAATGATGACGGTGATGGCCATGAGAAATGATTGGAATATTGATTGAATTTATTTGAATAATCAAATCGAGATTTTTATCACAACGTTACATCGCTATGACAAACAGAATATATTCATTAGTTGTTCAACCGAGCTCTTTCTCTGTCGATCCTAAGAATTTTCCTAATGTTTCAGTATTCTCTTCAGAATTATTGTTATCCCTAATAATAGCTGAAGCTTTAAAAATATGCACATTGATCAGGGCCGGCGGAGCGTTTTCAAAAGTGTGGGGGCCCACTTCCGGGTTTCATGAGCAAACAAGAAAAAAAAAAGGTCCTCAGCTCATCTCTCCCCTTCCACTTCCGGGTTTCTCCAGCTGACAAGCGAAAAAAAAAGAAGAAAAAAGGTCTTCAGTGGAAAAAAACATATAACCTTACCGCGCTCACACTTCAAGGTCTCTATCTATTTCTTTTTAGTGCCACTAACGTACTTCCGGGTTAAAATAAGAGGGGGGCCCAAAGTGATGACACCTTATGTTCCTTTGCATGGTGCACAAATTGTCCTCGAATAATGTATTCATTTGTTGATATATACTGATTTGTACGTGGCGGTCAAAAAAAATGTTGAATTCTACTTATGATGATGAACGCACTCTGCCAGTTCAGAAAAATAATTGCAAGAGATCGATTAAATGAATGAATGAATGAATGAATGAATGAATGAATGAATGAATGAATGAATGAATGAATGAATGGAAGGATGGATGAATGAATGAATGAATACTATAGTAATCTATAAACAACATCGATCAGAGCTTGTGTTTGTGTGTGTGCCGTGTGTCTGTGTGTGTTTGCGTGTGTGTGTGTGTGTGTGTTTGCGTGTGTGTATATAAATGTGTGCAGCAAAGCATGATAAACAGATAAAGGTATCAAAGGCGTGCGATCATGCCACCTTAAATACTGCTTTAAAAAAAAACAAAAAAAAAACGGATGGATCATATCAATGTCAAATATTTGCTTTTCCCGAGACCTAAACGGTGTGCAAAATGACATAGCAATTTATAGCCGTTAACGGCAGTAGCAAACGAGAATGATAGCCCCTCGATGATATCATTGAGTAGGGTGCAGTATATACTCACGTACCTCCCTGGGTATATGCAGCATGGTTGTAATTAGCTGCTCGTCAAGGATCAGAAGTAGATTGTAGAAACACTGAAGTGCCTCAAGGTAAGCTGCATGAAAACAACCTTCGTGATGCTTGAGTAATTAGGTTTTTAGAAGTAAGTAATAGGCTTCACTGCTAATATTGTATGGTAGTGTATCAGTATCTGGTCGTGGGTAAAGACTTTATGCCTATAGTTATATTGTCAGCCGGAGTATGTCGCATGGGATAACACCAAATGTCGTTCTAATCATGGACCTATGCTGTTCTAATATAAACTCTTTCGTAGTCTCCCGACAGTCCAGTCCCATTAGGCCTACTGCAATTATCACCTACTGTCTGAAGTCTGATACAGTGTATGTAATATTTTAGCTTTGGTGCCCTAGGTGTACAGCTCGTGACACCCTAATCTCATTAAAAATGTTGCAAGTCCACGTGACATATAGCCCTTACTGTGGTTGGAATTACCACTTGATATACTACAGAGACGTATGTATGTGCTTGTATAGCAAATTACTCTACCTGAAGGCGTCTGTGTAACGTGCATGTAAATATGATTATCGTATATATACTTGTATATATGCATGTACTCCCCCTCTCAGACGAGGGATTTTGCCTTGAATTGAATTTCGCGCTTTGGATGGACTATTCGGAAAATGTTTAATAAAAATTAAGAAAAATAGATATCCGGGGACAATGTGAGTGGGTAATAATTATGGCATCTCTGAAAGATATCGTCGTTATGGGCAGTTTTTCCATGTTGTCGCTAGCAGCAAGTGGTCGTTATAGACAGATGATCACTACAGGGCAGATATGACTGTACAGGTATATGAATAATATTTGTGTGTATGCGTGTATTTGTATTTGTTTGTAATGCTTCTATCTTTAGACAACTTTTCATAATTTAATTGACGTGGGGAATGGTCATTGTTTCCTTCGGCCGGTGTCTTTATAATCACATCGTGTATAGATCATTTTGCTCATCCTCGCTGTTTATTTATTTTTATTTTATTTTTTTTTTAGGGGGGGGGGGGTGGCTACATCCCATTTCGTACGCGCCAATAAAAATTTAGAAGTTGATGCAGGTATCAATTGATCGTAATAATGTAGTCGTATTGGAGATCATAGTCATGATAGTCTTATGATAGATAATGACGTCTGCATATTGTGTACAGATTGCGATGCGAAGTGAGTGGATTGAACCATGGACAAGGCAAGTACCCCCTCTTGTGGCAATGTAACTATGATAACAAATTTATACAATTCTGCCCGTACCACCATGTCACAATGAGGACCGGAAACATGGACTTAAAGGGCCACTCGCTGCGAAGCTTTTAAAGCTCTTTTTCGCTTAATTTCCTCCTTGGTATTTATTGTAGTAATCTGATAATGTATTTTTATCTGATTATGTAAGATTTCCGTTTTTTAACTAAACGAAGTTGCCAGGACCGATAATATACCAATCCAAGGCTTTTTAGTTTACAAGTATGCCTTAGTGGGAGTCCCCCCCCCCCCTCCCCCACGCACTAATACACACGCACGAACGCACAAACGGGGCCCCGACATCACATCAGAAATGAACTAGTGAACTGTGATATATACGCAGACTCGTTTTATCATTATTATTATTATTATTATTATTATTATTATTATTATCATTATCATCATCATTGCAAGAAATAAAATGGCCATTTCGGTCCATGTTTTTGGTTATCTTATGTCGTCATCTATACATAAAGAAAACTTTTTGTAACATAATCATCCGTGACGTCAGTGTTTTTAATGTAGTGCTTTTCCCCCCTCATGCATATTTTCCTTCCCATACATGTCACATGCTCGCGGAGAGAGCTATTGATACATTATACCTGCAGAAAGTTCATATTTTGTTTAAAATCACAAATTGTATTATCTCTTTTCATTGCTCTCATCATCTTTCAGTGTTATAGACCCACATCCGGACCAAGATGCAACGCCAACAAGGGACCCGTCACAGGGGAAGGCGGGAAGGTGGACGAGGGGAACAGAAGGTCGAGAAGAGCGTCCGTGAAGATAAAGGACAACGTACAGGCGTCATGTTAGTCCTCCACAGAAGTATAGTTCTACGTTTATTTCTTTTAGGAATTTATAATTCAAGAAAGTATAAGCGTGATGAGGATAATCACTTTAAAAGACATACAACATGCCAGTGAACAATGCCGATGATAACAGTTAATGATAGTGATAAATGTCCCATATTACATAAATACTGGTACGTTGATTGGTCATAATATCAATGCAATAACGTGACTTATGTTGCTGGAAGTGACGTCACGTCAGGCAATATAATTCGAGAATTTGACTAGCTGCCAACGATGTTAGGATGAAATGATGTGTACTCATGTAGATCATACAATAAACAAAGAGTATTACCTTGTCTATCGATAGGCCCTATACATATAGTATTAGACTCGTATTCACGTAGATCATACAATAAACAAAGAGTATTACCTTGTCTATCGATAGACCCTTTAGTATCAGACTTGACAGCTCCCTTTGGGAGATATGTTTCTCCCTTGAGACAATTATTTTCTCTTTCTTTAGCGCTGAGCGCTTCGGGAAAATATAATCTCTCAGGGAAAATATCACTCACGCGGGATATCAAATGTTCTTTCACACATCTACAAAGGTAATATATCTGTTTAAGATCATCTGCAGATATTGCCTTTATAGAGGAGTATTTAACACCTGACATGACCGCGGGAGTTATATTTTTTTCTGAAGCGTGCAGCGCTGATATATATATATATATATATATATATATATATATATATAATTATATATATATATATATATATATATATATATATAATTATATATATATATATATATATATAATTATATATATATATATATATATATATATATATATATATATGTATACATATATTGTCGGGGGATATATAACTCCCAATAAGGGACTTTCAAGTGTTTTATTACAATGATAGACAAGACATGTTATGCTCTACATAAATACACATCAAATACACATTACATATATATTTTCATCCTAGCCCCGTCGGTAGCCAGTCAAATGTTTGAATTACCTGACGTGATGTCAGTTATAGTACTCGTATAACGATTTTGATCCTCGCTGCATTAGTCACGTGATTGCATATATTAATGGCCAACCATCCACCATGCAGTTTATATAGACCATTCAATGTCACAATATAAATACCCGTTCCCTGATTAACATTCTCATGCAGAGCAGGGTGTTGCAACAAGTTGTTCTACATGTCAGCCATAGCTGGTCTCAGCTTGGTCGTCTTTCTTACTCTCAAGTCTTCACCTGTTGACCCGGAAGCATTCAGGTATGAGGAGTCTCGAAAAAAAAGTCATGTGGTTGAAATTACCAATTACCAGAACCTCACAACCTCACATGAATACATTTACGACAATGCCCCATCCTCAGAGTGGAAGGCAGAGTGATTATATCGGTTCGAAGTTTAGAGAAGAGGCAGAGAAACCATAGCAAAATATATAACAATTTATTGCAATGATTTTTTTGTTCCTATACAGAGGTACTTTATTGCATTCATTTCCAAAACTATACATCAAGCAAATTTTTTAAACAATAGATTTGAATGGGCACATACTCAGATAAATACACATTCTTCATTGGTTAAATGATCTCATCATGTTTAGTATAATCTCAGAAACATTATCTAACAGTATTTAATTTCTAAAACTAATCCATATTTTCAAACTATTGTATTTATGAATGACCTTGAAATAAATGCATCATGCATTGTTTATAGATTGCATACTGGGCATATATTATCAATATTTTGTTTATATTCATTGCATTTGGACTCTTTGATTCCACTCCAATAATCAATAGTTTCTCATTTGATAAACTTGTTTCTCTAAAAGCGACCTGAATAAAATCAGTGATATTTTCCAAAACATAGACACTTTTAGGACACTCCAAGAGAACATGACTAAAAGTTTCTGTTTCATAACAAAATGTATATACATAAATTGTCACTGACGATTTTCCATTTGAAAAGATTATATCTATAAGGTAAAATACAATGTAATGTCTTGATGTAGCATTGCTTTCCTTTTTTGTTCCTTAGTTTTCGAAATCTTTGTTTCAAAACAGTATTCCACTTAAAATCAGTATTCAGATCAAATCTCTCCTTCCAATATAACACTATAGTTAAATCACTTTTCTTGCTCTCACATAACAAATTATGAATTTTTTCGATGTTGTTTCAGATAATCTGATATAATTATTGTCCTTTATTACATATAAATCAATATCATGATCTTTATGAACGTTTTCACGTCTACCCAATTCTGATATACGTTTCACCCATATCTTTGGAATTGCTTTTTTAAGTTTGGAATACTTAAAATCCACTAATAAATATTGTCAGAATTGAGAACACAACAAATTAACTCATGGGATTTAAAACATCCACTTTCAACTACATCATTAAGTGTCAAGATACCTTTCTTATGCCATTCTTCAAAAAACAAAGTTTTTTTTTTCCATTAAAATATAATTTATATTACAACAACAACAACATTCACTGCAATGATAACTGTGATGATCATAACCAAGAATAAGACAATTTAGTAATGGATAAGATACTGATAACATTGAAAATGATGATAAGAGTAATTATGATGATAATGATAAAAAGGTGTTATGATAAAGATAATGATAATGGTAACAATTTTTATTACTATTTATATTATCATTAGTAGTGTTGTTGTCAGTATCACTATAACGACAAAACGCTACTCCTATTCATACACTAAAGGGATAATATAGTCTTGGTTGAGACCTAATTTCAGGTTTTTAACATTTTTTGATGAGATGATAAGAAACCTCTCATGAAATATATGAAAGAGCATGTAATTCCACGAGGAATTCAACATTTATTTGATGAAACTTGGTTTTGAAATGGGTGAGATATCCAAAACAGAGCGATTCTAATAAGGTTTGGGACCCACATTTTACTACGATCGCTTTGTTTTACTTTGTTTTTGGGTGTTTCAGTCATTCCAAACCTGATTTTCATCAAATAAACTTTGATTTCCTCTTAAAATGGTATGCTTTGTAATACTTTTATCTTATATAAAATATATATATTGTAATCCTTTTAATACGATATTTATACGGATACAATAATAGTCACACTTTCCGGATATTATTTAAGGAAGAGAACATAGATAAAATGAGTTGAATTATTTTGAATTTGATTGATCGTGCTCATGAGCAAAGGTCATATATCCTGAATCTCTTCTTTCTATCGTATCCCTATTAAGATTACTACCACCAAGGCCATGGTCGGGACCCCTTGCGGTGAACACGGACCTCCAGAAAGGAAGAAGAATTGCTGAAGGGAAAATTATCGGACCAGAGTCAATGGCACTAAAAGATGGTAAGTCTATATACACAGGTATACAGGAAGATCCATATC
The DNA here is from genome assembly GCF_040938485.1 of Diadema antillarum. Classification (NCBI taxonomy): domain Eukaryota; kingdom Metazoa; phylum Echinodermata; class Echinoidea; order Diadematoida; family Diadematidae; genus Diadema; species Diadema antillarum. The sequence continues at coordinate 1,352,594 of NW_027270998.1, read as the reverse complement.
CTATACCATGGCTCGACACTAACTTTTTTGTTTGGTGGCCCGATGGGGGGCCACCAAAATCCTAAATTTCAAATTTTTGGTGGCCCGAGAGAAAAATTTGGTGTCCCCCCCAAAAAAAAACAATAAAAAACGTTAAAAGTCCTTTTTTTTAAATGAGTCAAATATTTAAGATTTATGATAGTAAGAATTAGAAGTTGGACATATCTACTCATAAATAAACTTCAACAAACATGCAACACTCACTCTCAGGCATTCATTCAGTCCTTTTCATCCATCCTTTTAACAAATTTAACTGCTAATTTCCGGCGCAAAAAGTTACGAATTTATTGACATACTTTTCAAAAAATTTTGGTGGCCCGAGACGGGCCACCAAATTTGCCCTTTTTTGAAATTTGGTGGCCCGACTTTCATTTCTGGTGGCCCCGGGCCACCGGGCCACCGTTAGTGTCGAGCCCTGCCTATACATACTAGTAGTACGTGACAGCCCGAATGATTGCTCATTGCATATAACTTACGGCTCGAGAGATCCATTGTGTTATTATGCGTTAAAATTATAAGATCATTCATGCCTTTTGTAGTGGCGTGTATTCAAGTTCCTGGAATGAGTGTTTCATCAACAGTTTCCCCCTCAACCCTGATGTATAGTAACAGGGTATCAGGCAGTGCTTTGGTGATGATAGTGTATATGGTTAAGGCCCGTCTGGATGAGCAGCGCTAACACTGAAGAACCCACCCAGAGTGTTATAAGACTATAATCATAAGATCTCTTCATTAAATTGTTATAACGATTTTTGTTTCAGAGCTTCCATGACAAGACTTGTAAACCATGCCATGTCAATCCTTGCACTGAATTCAGTCCCTCTTTGGTCCGAGTATTTATGATTGCTCTTCTCTGATAGATATAGGTGTATTAACTCGCCACAGGATTACAAACTATAGCATAAGAGCTTGGCTGATTTTCCCCTAAGACCAAGCCCAGTGTAGATTTCCTCTGTATATTATTATACTGTATTTTTAGTGCAAAAGCGCGTGTCCCACACACACACGCACGTCACCTTCATAATATATTGCGATCGGAAAGTTTTTATATATTTTTTTCGCAAAACATGATTACAGACAGACATACATACATACACACAGACACACACACACACGCACGCACACCCACATACATAGATATAGTAAAGATATATGGATATGGCACACAATGAGTTCTTGATGTTCTAAATTAACCTCTCGTACGGAAGCTTTAAAGTGCCATTCGACTTGGAGACTTGGCGAGATAATTTATCTTGTCAAGTCAACATAATAGCTCTATCATGTCGACTTATCAACTTTATAAGTTGACATGGAGACAAAAAATTATCATGTCAAGTCGATTTCTAAAACTTTAAATGTCGTCATGGCAACATAGTATATCTTGCCAAGTCGACATCTAAAAAGTTACATGTCGTCATGGTGTGATAATGTATCTTGCCAAGTCGACATCTAAAAAGTTACATGTCATCATGGTGACATAATGTATCTTGCCAAGTCGACATCTTAAAAGTTACATGTCGTCATGGTGACATAATCTATCTTGCCAAGTCGACATCTAAAAAGTTACATGTCATCATGGTGCATAAGGTATCTTGCCAAGTCGACGGACGGACGGACGGACAGACGCCGCAGACGATCCCGTAGTCACCCCTCACCTCCAGTGGGGTCGACAAAAACTGGAGGTGTATTATTTTTTGTTCGTTTTCTAGCCCCTATCAAAGTTGGTATACCTTCAGCAAAAAATTTTCATTGCAGTCCCATACATAGCTAACTGTGTATATTGATTATGTATTCATGCTTATACAACATAAAGTCTATAGATGTTCACTATAGATTTATGATGTACTAGGTGTCAAAAAAAAGATAACTCAAAAGTGTTAACTTGTATCCAGCTGGGGTTTTGAAATTGTAAAATTGAAAGATGTCATATTTATTTGGAATAAGTTTTGTGAAATTTACTTCGTTAATGTCTTAAAATAATGCTCGGAATATTTAATTAGGATTGCACTTTTTGAAAAATTAGACCACAAAATCTGTGTGTTTCTGTGATTCATTCAAAACACAACAATTGCCACTGTGTATTGCACCCGTCATTTTCTGCCAACCTTTTGCTATCCAGTGTCATTAATGATTCATGACTGCGCTAAAAAAGGTGCTCTGGAATTTTAGCTGCAGTGCACAATGGCCATTGTTGTGCTCTGAATTACTGACTCACACAGATTTTTTGGCCTTGATTTTTCAAAAAGTGAAAATCTAATTAAACATTTAGAACATTATTTCAAGAATATTAAAGAAGTAAACTTTACAAAACTTATTCCAAATAAATTTGACATCATTCAGTTTTACACTTTGAAAACCTCAGTCCAATACGAGTTATAACTTTTGAGTTATTAACAAACAAAAGTGTCAAATGTTTTTTTAACACCTAGTATACACATGAATACATAATCACAATACACAGTTAGCTATTGTGAGACTGCATTGAAAATTTCTCCTGTAGGTATTTGATAGGTGCTAGAAAAAAAAACACCTCCAGTCTTTTAATATTTTGCAGAAATAATGTTAGGGATCCACATATTTAAAAATTGACTCAAGGTCGCGTGATCCACAAGGTGAAATTCAAGGTTGAAGCAAACGTCAAAAGGTCATCACTCGTTAAATTGCCCCAACATAAAAAAATAACATATTTTTCTGAAAGTTCATTCTATTCCCTTTCCAATGATACCATTTTTATTGAATTTGGCCCATTGGTTTAATACTGAGCTGTGGTCATTTAAAACTGGGATGTCATGCCCATTTTCGCTGAAATTGCCCAAAATGGGTGTGTCCTCACGCGAAAACTGTGCGTCGGACTGCGCTCAAAAAATTCTGTTGCATTGGGCCATTACAAATAACCTACATACCAAATTTGAACAAATTCTGAAATGGTGCGATTTAACCCATTGGGTGAATTGACATGGAATCACCCAATCCAGAAACCTGATCAGATCGTTATTCCTAAATGCATACAGGACCCAAGTCTGAAGTTGATCCATCCAAACACATTTCTTTAGTTATCGCAACTACAAAAGACAGGACAAATGAACAGAAAGATCGACGACCCCCCCCCCAAAAAAAAAAGATAAATAAAAAAATAAAGAAATGATGCCTCAGGCACCCCTAGGGAGGGCACTCAGTATAATGTGTGGTGGGTATGTGCAGCAGAGAAGATCCCTATTTCTACACTTAAATTTCTGATCCAGTACATTTAATTTTTCTCTTTTTAAGCAAAACAAGAAAGAAAACCTTATGTCACCATGACGACATGTAACTTTTTAGATATCAGCTTGGATAGATAGCTTATGTCACCATGATGACATGTAACTTTTCAGATGTCGACTTGGCAAGATACGTTATGTAGGCATGACGACATGTAACTTTTTCAGATGTCGACTTGGCAAGATACATTATCACACCATGACGACATGTAACTTTTTAGATGTCGATTTGGCAAGATATGTTATGTTGCCATGACGACATTTAAATTTTTAGAAATCGACTTGACATGATAATTTTTGTCTCCATGTCAACTTATAAAGTTGATAAGTCGACATGGTAGAGCTATTATGTTGACTTGACAAGATAAATTATCTCGCCAAGTCTCCAAGTCGAATGGCACTTTAAAGCTTCCGTACATAAGGTATCTTGCCAAGTCGACATCTAAAAAGTTACATGTCGTCATGGTGACATAAGGTATCTTGCCAAGTTGACTTACAAAAAATGACATGTCGTCATGGTGCATGGGTCATCAAGTCTCCATTGCATTCTCTGTACATAAGAATTTCCCATTTTCTAAATTTTCCTGAAAGCTACATTTTTTCTACCCTATACTCTAAGGAGTTGTTTGACAACGAGTGACAACTGTTCTAAATATACTCAGAGTTTAAGATGTGAAAATACATACTCTGAAAACTGAGAAATTTTGTGTAAAACGTGAATGGAGAACTAATCCTAAAAATACTGTGATTTCATCAGCATTGCCATTTTGCATAACTGACAATGAAGTACTAAATAATGCTAATGAGTGTAGTTTCCTTATTCACTCATGATTGGATCAATTTTTTTTTTTAATTCATCGTCTTCCATACAGTGTGTTCCTAAAAAGGAAAGGCAAGTTCAAAAGTCAACTGAACAATACATAGTTTTTTTCTCTTGTAATTTGTACAATGGAATTAAAAGTAGCTCTCCACCTTTAATTTAACACATTGCTTGCGTCAACGTTGACATGAGTTAGAGAGTTAGGGTTCTTTGAAACTTGGAAAAAGTAGATGTTGTATCATTTTCCTTCAAAGAAACCTTACTCGATCTGTAACAAAACCCATGGCAATGTTGACGCAAGCAAGGTGTCAAATTTAACTTAATGAGCTACTTTTAATCCAGCACACAAATTACAAAAAAACCCCCCAAAACTATGCATTTGTGATATAATTTACTTTTGAGGTTTGGTTTCCCTTTTTTAGGAACACACTGTATAGAAACCACGGACTGACTTGGTGGAATTCCCCTTTTATCGAGGACTGCCACATAGGCATGAACTGGGAGATCATTATGCATTAATGCACCCCTTTCAGACACAAACTAAGGGTCTAAGGTAGCTAATAATACAAACTGCGAACAGACTGTATTTTCTGCTTGCAAAATGGGCAATCTCTTCCTTCATTCTCTTCAAGGAATGTGCTGCATGGGAGGCAGAGTGTGTGCCCACATGTAATGAAAAAGCTGTCTTTCTTTCTATCACAGCATATCCCACACAATCCTTGTGATTCTTGCGTGATCAGGACCTATAAAAAGGATGAGAGAAGATGAGGAGGAAGATAATCAAAATTAATACCATAGTATATATTTTACCAAAAAATGAAATCAAAACCATCAAATACAACAAGTGAATGCGTGTGTGTGTGTGTGTCCGTCCATGCGTCCGTGCGTCTGTCCGTGTATGCTCAAATGTTAGAAAATGCTACTTCTCCGTCATTTCTTGGCCGATTTTGATTTTGATTGTTTTATCTGATAGGGCTTGGTGAGGGCTTCCAAACTTCTACACGAAATAGTGAAATTCATTAATTATGCAAATTCATGCAAATTTATTCAGCTTGGATAGATAACTTATGTCACCATGATGACATGTAACTTTTAAGATGTGGACTTGGCAAGATACATTATGTCACCATGACGACATGTAACTTTTTAGATGTCGACTTGGCAAGATACATTATGTCACCATGACGACATGTAACTTTTTTCGATGTTGACTTGGCAAGATACCTTATCTCACCATGACGTCATGTAACTTTTTAGATGTCGACTTGGCAAGATACATTATGTCACCATGATGACATGTAACTTTTTGGATGTCGACTTGGCAAGATACCTTATCTCACCATGACGACATGTAACTTTTTAGATGTGACTTGGCAAGATATGTTATGTTGCCATGACGACATTTAAATTTTTAGAAATCGACTTGACATGATAATTTTTGTCTCCTTGTCAACTTATAAAGTTGATAAGTCGACATGATAGAGCTATTATGTTGACTTGACAAGATAAATTATCTCGCCAAGTCTCCAAGTCCAATGGCACTTTAAAGCTTCCGTAGAAACCCAATATGGGCGATGATTCTAATGTTAATGGTTATTTCGCCATTGACTACACTGCCAATGCGCGTGACAACAGGTTGATTTCAAGTGGTTCCATCTCCCATGTTTGCAATTTCAGGTCGCATCTACACAGGCACGATGGATGGAAAAGTGGTCGAGATATCAAATGATGAAGACGTCAGAGTCATTGCAAGGCTAGGCGGCTCGGCATGCGGTGATTTCTCGTTTTGTTTACGGTTTTGCAGATGTAAAAAGAGAAAAAAAACAAACCCACTGAATTTGTCTCTATCCATGCGGTAATCGTACCTTATCTGGGGTATTTTGATAGCGTTTCTTCATATTGATATCAACAAAAAGTATGAAATAATAGTCTAAAATCAATTATTTACTAAATGTATTTACACACACAAACACACACACACTCAAAACAATACGTATAGTCTTGAGACACGATTTACATCTGGATCACAATATTCTTACTCAATTTGTATAATGGAGTCAGACACTGTGCGTGAACGAAAAGAGAAAAATAAAAAAAACCACAGTGATAATGAAGATGCTGTTTCTTATCCGAACTGAAAGTCTTGTAAAATTCTATGTCCATAATGCGTAACTTATGTAACTTACGTAAGTATATCAATATAATTATAATATGTCCGACAGTGCTCCAGTTTGACGATCTTCCATTTATTATGAATAAAGAGTAATAATGCATGCAGTCCAGAGACAAACGGAGATCATTGTATACCTATCTGTTTCGCCCAACACCTGATGTATCTTATATATCTCATTGTAAAGCAGCAAATGGTGGGGACGAGAAAACATGCGGTAGGCCGTTGGGGACGAGATTCGTCGAGGACAAACTTCACGTCATCGACGCGTTCTTAGGACTCTACCAAGTTGACCAGACGGGAGGTACAAGCTCAATAATGGACGCTCTGAGCTTTTTTCAAAAATTATATTTCAAAAGTGAATAGGATTATGTATGTAATATTGAATGAACTATTATCTTAATAGAACGAGAGAGGGGAGGAGGGCTGGGGATATATGGATAGATGTACGCATAATCTTGTCATATATTTTGATTATTCATACTAATCATAACAGGCTCTATATAGGGTACACTATACAATCATGTTTGTATGTTTATATAATAATGAAGGATGGAGTGCGTGATATAACATGCATGACTAAAGGGCCGTTCACACTGGAGCGGTTTTGCGGCAGCGGCAGCGGCAGCGGCGTGCCGCAAAAATCCCTCGCGTGTTGTTCATGTACAACCGTTCACACTGGAGCGGTAGCGGTGACTTTTCAGAGCGGCAACCGCAAGCGGTTTTCTCGAATCGCTCCGCAGAGCGATTTTTCTAGTCTGCCGCTGCGGCGAGGTTGCTATTGACCAATCATAATAGAGTATAGTTCGTGACGTTATTATGTGGGTGGGGTCAAACTTTAGCTTGAAAAAGAGTCTCGTGAAGGTACAACACGTCAATCGAAGAGCGGAACGAAGACGTCCAGAAAAGACAACTTTTGTACAATAAACTCAATTATGTTCACAAAAACACTCCTGAGGAAAATATCGAATTGGAGACCATTGGTGATGAAATCGGGCTAAATGGTAAGTTGCTCTTTTGGTTTTCTCAAGGTTTTGCCATTTGTTTCGACCCTTGACAGCGGTCACTCTCTTGCAGAGGCTACATTGCAGATTGTAACTTTCCACGTATTTTGCCATAGACGCAGACTCGCCAGCGAAAGAAAGCAGTCTATCAATATCACAGTCCCATATACGCCTATCTATGTCTGATATAGTATTCTGCCAACGTGGTACTGAAGCCTTTGAAGTCTAGAGTAGATCTAGAACTACTAGGTCCAGCAGTAGGAGCACTCCTACTGTCCGACTAGTCCCACACCTACTAATGACCAGTAATGTATGGGGTCCATAGAATTCTAGATGTGAAGGGCTTCTCATATAATCAATGGACCACAGTCAATATGGTCGATTGTATACCGGTAGGCTGGCGGAAGGGCCTCATTTACTAGTAGTAGTAAAAAAAAAGAAAGAAAGAAAGGTTAGTACTGGTTACGTAAGCGTATACAACCTATTTATTATATGCTTCTTAGTAGACTAGACACTCTAACGTTATATATGTTTGATATCATAGAGTATTTTTGAATTATTTCTAATGAAATTAAAATAATGTAGGCCCTGCCTAGGGAATATTTTGGAATTAAAGTAATTCATAAGTAAAAATTTGGCATAAATTAATACTGGGAAAAATGATCAATGATAAACGGCAAATAGATTCAAATAAAAACAACAGAAACACCTAGCCTGTAGGCCAGATACTCTGATAGTACTGTTAACGTTAATGTCGTTAGACATAGTTCTACAAACAAGACCTAAACGCACGTTAGGCCCTAAAACTGGAAAAGGTATGTTCTGGGTTAACTGATCTGCCTCTTCTAATCTATACAGGCCTAGATCTAGGTCACGTACTACATAGGTGTCTTTGTACTGCCATACCGCCACCACACTGGTATAAATGCATACACATAACCACAACTTTGTCCATTGGCATTGCATTGGCATATGACAAAGACGATCTACTTGAATTTACTCGCGTTCAGTCTCGCATCATCAGACAGGCAGTGAAGTAGGACTGATTTGTCTTGTTAGAAAGTGAATCAAATCCTCTCAGGCTGAGTCTGACCAAGTTAAGGGTAATGTTTTTAAATATCACTTTAACTGTAACTGTACTGTAGCTGGTAAGCATGTGCATTATCTTGTAGAACCTCTATTGCCTTTCCAAAGATGCCCACATTTCCCACAATCAATAGACTTGGATGGTTTCTTCAATGTATGGTAAGGGTACCAGCTATTGGCAGGGTACATCGACACCCTGCGTATCATGGCTGTTTGCGTATAGAACAAAAAGGTACGCGTGGGATTAAGTGCCATTCTATAGCTATGAAAACAGTTACAAAGAAACGAAAATCAAGCCAACAAAACAAACTGAACACGTTTCAATTACACATCCACTCAGTAACAACGCATGACTATGAAATTCACATGTATTACCTATGGAGGGAAGGGGTGCAGATCGTGAGGTACCCTTTTTTAGCCACGCAAAGGAAATGCATCGCACGCACTAAAATTGCATAATTTTACAACGGAGATTCAGATCAACAGAACGGTCACGAGATTTGAAACTGCAGTATTTACAGCTTATTTGAGGAAAAACTTAGGCAAATTTGTTTTATACTTTTGGAATAAACTGCTCTGCAAATTCTTAGGGTGCCAATAGTTGGTACACTCATTCATACAAGGGCAAGTCCAAGATAAGGTCCCCTCAGAAGGCAAAATTTCATCTTCGCTCAATATTGACATGTTTGGTATCATTTTGAAGCTTATGAGTTGAAGTTTTGATTTCCATGGAGGAAAAAATGATATTATGTAAATCTATGCAAATTTCAAGGGCTTCATTTGCATAAATGTGAAACACAGCGTTACGTATGGGACATTTATAAAAATTCATATTAATTCAAAGGAAAGCAAATGATATTTGATTTATATGTGGACATAAGAAGTTCATCACATAGTTTAACTTGGTATGAAAATTTAGGGATTATGCAAATGATTATGCAAATTAGCTCGTGTCCTATCATGAGATGTCCCATACGTAACAAAATGAGGTCATTTTTTTAGGTTTTTTCTGAAATTGCTAAGGTTATTTTAATGCCCTTTTGGAAAGTTCTAATTTATTGTTTAGAGAAATTAAATACCAGAGAAAAAAGAAAAAAAAAGTAAAAGAAACATTTTTTATTAGGCATTGAAATAATGTTACGTATGGGACAAATGCGTTACGTATGGGACATCCTCATACATATTGCATGTGAATGCATGTAGCTAGCTGGGAAGGTCTCTCAGTACACAAATGGTCAATCATCCTTAAGAAAGCATCTCAACATTGTAGCTACTTTTTTAGTTATAGACACTTGAAACAATACATGAACTTGACTGAACAATTTTCTGAAAGGGGGAGGGGAAAATGGCAAAATACACAATGAAAAATCAGCATTAAAGGGATGGTATAGTTTTTTGTAGAAATGAGGATTCCGTTTTCAACATTTAATGAGATGATTGGAAACCAATTACATGAATTACTTAAGAGCATACAATCTTAAGACTAGAGGAATTCAAAGTTTATGTATGGAGTTCCAATTTGAAATGGTTGTGATATATATTAAAAAAATAAAGTAAAATTATTTTTTATTTATTGCAAGTGATACACAAATTGTCCTTATTCAGTTTTCAATAGTAGCCACAACAAAATTCATGGGTATACATACTGAAGTGTGACTCGAATCAATGACCTGACTGCTAGACAGACATCATATATCTACTCGATCACTGGGGTTCCATGCAGCAGGTATTGCTTATTTATTAAACTTGATATTTCTTGTATCAAGCTGAATTTTATTGAAACTGAATGGCAAACTGCCCTTCATCATAGGAAGTAAACACTTTAAACTATTCAATTTTTCAGTAGTAACTATCCTGATAAAAATAGGGCATACATACTAAGGTTGGTCATAAAAATATAGAATATGATTAAATGTGATTATGATGGTAAATATCTGGGGAATATTGTTCCCTTGTCAATCTGGATCAGTATTTGAGTAATTTCAACTGATTCCACTTCAATAATTATGCAAAAATTTGTTTATGGGTATTTTGCAAAATTATTTTGCAAAATACCCATAAACATGGTTCTCCACACACTAAACGAATGGGGGACAAAGGGCATGCATACCCAGGTTGGTCATAAATATATAAAAATATGATTGAATATGATTATAATGGTGAATATTTGGGGAATATTGTTTCCTTGACAATCTGGATCAGTATTTGAGTAGTTTCAACTGATTTTACTTCAATAATTATGCAAAATACCCATAAACATAGTTCTTCACACACTAAATGAATGGGGGACAAACCGTCCCATACGTAACTGTCCCATACGTAACGCGTCATGTCTGTCTTTAATTAGAACCTGTAATTAGAGCTTTTTGCCTAATGACATGAAACTTACCTGTGATAATCTTGAGTGTTGTGACTTTCATCACAGTGAGTTACAAGTTGTAGAATGATATACTTTCAGAGAGTTTTGAGGTTGAAAAAAATGTTCAAAAAAACAAAATTTTTCTGGTCCCATACGTAACGGCACATATTTTCTCTTCTAGAATATAATTGTCAAGGTCATTTTTCTCAATTTTTCTCAATGATTATACTTCTCCTAGATATCAATCACCATGATGAAGTTCAATATGATGAAAGGCCATTAACACTATTTTTCAGGTCATAAAAGTCTCTGAATGTCCCATACGTAACGTGCGCGTTATCTTGGACTTGCCCACAATTTAAATGCCAGTGATGCAGTGGTTAGTTAATTGCTGACCCTTGACATATTGTATCAAGGGTTGAAGCAGCCACTACTTCTTCTGGGAGGCTGTGCCAGTCCTTTGTGTTCCTCGGTAGGAAAGATGACCCTCTGTATTGTGTTCTGCAGGTAATTCAGTGCGTTAATTCATGTTGGTAGCAATACCAAATGTATATTTTCATGAATAGTTTCATTGATAAAAGCACTTGGCATTTTAGTAGCACTTACACTGTACTGCAAAATGAGCAATTTAAGAGCAAAAATCAGATATCAAAAGTTCAGGCAATCAATTCCTGCATGTGGTGTTGGTTATGGGGGTGAAGGGCTAAGGTGCTTTTTAAAAGAGACCTGTTTATATTACATTTTCTTTGTGCTGAGTAAAAAGTTCCCCCTATTCATGTAAGGAAATAACATTATGCTTTGTATAACACATCATTTGTATAACACCTCACTTGTATGAATATCATTTACCCTCAGGTAAACAGTGATTGAATCTGCTTCCCTCCTATTCAGCAAATGCGGAAAGACCATGCAAAGGAGGCTGCATCCCTGGTCAGGCTTTGATGCAAGCTCACTCATTGACTGGAAAACTGTGAGTTTCAGCTTTCCGGATTTACTGAAAGTGCATTATTCAAAAGATTGATATTCTAGGTACATTTATACCATAACCATTGTTCAGAACTTGACCTTACTCCTTTGGGGGGGGGGGGGGGACAACAACTTTATTTTGGAAGTGATGGTACGTGTATTGCACCGTACCTGATAATTCTAATGACAACACAGGTACATATTTTGTATGTCGATCACCTAGAACTAAAGAGTGAACTTAACTTCAGAGTGAAATTTCTGTGAAGGCACATCTTTTAATCTTTACCCTGCCCCTTCATTTCAAGGAAATGTACGTGTATGTAGATTCTCCTCTTTCTTTATAATGTATATGGCAACATCCCATACATTTGACAGGTATCACAATATGCAGCATGGACCAATCAATCATTTTAATCGTGTATTATAGTGTACCATAGGTGCCTAGGTCTAGTAATTGGCCCTTACCAATTTGATCAGTTTCGGAGGACATGAAAATGCAAGTCAAATGTAACTTTGAATGTAAAATTGTCTGTCACTTTTATTTATTTATTTTTTATTTTTTGTTGGGGGGGGGGGTGGTCAAAAAAAATTGACTTTAGACAAAGTTACACTTCTTTGCAAAGATAGTTCTGGTTTGTAATTAAGCTAGACATGGGGGAAAACAAACAAACAAACAAATAACACCATGAAGGCCAGAATTGTGTGAATTGTTCTGTTGTGATCTGTAGCTTTCTTACAGGCCTGTACTACCTCCCCATTCCCTTCTGAAACAATTTTGCCCCCTGTTTCCAGATATCATGTTTGACTCACTCCTGTATGTGCATAGTAGATCTTCAGCTTTAAAGAATGACCTTCTGATCTTGGTCACTCTTGCTCCTAGTTTGCTGGAGTTGCTAGTAAATACATGATACAAAATTACTGGAAATATCATGTGTATAAAGGCATAAGAAAATAGTGCACATCAATATGTCTTCAAAATGTTTACACTGTTTCCATATGCTTGCCTTTTTCATTCTTCCAGGAAGTACTGTTTTAACTGCTCATATGTGGTCGACACAGAACATCCGCAGTCACAGTCCTTCATCCTTCTTATTGGAGAAAGCAAATCATACCCTCTTCAGGTACATGTATCTGCAGTTGTGGAGCACAGGGCACAATCCTCAAGGCATTGTGGGTGCAGCTGATCTTGTCTTCAAGTTGATCTTCGTTCTAAATCGCAACTGCTGGCCACATTGCATGGCAGTGAGACCATTTTAAAAGGGACTCCTGTACAAACAAGGAGGGTTTGTAACTTTGGCATCCATCCCTTATTTTCGAAATTTGCCGAGTCAACCATAATGCAACCATTTATTTATCATCTCCACCCTTCCCGTATCAAGTCTGCATAATCAACAGCATTGTTATAGGGAAATAGGCACTGACCTTTAATTGTGGTTTCCTCATAACAGTGACCATTTTATTTCACAAGCCATTTGCCATATGGATATTGTTGTATTTTAACTATACACCTGTACCATGTATGAATGATAAGGTACATGTATATTGATACTATTAGTGGTCAATGCTTCTTTGAAACATGTATTCACTTCTCAAGGAGTTTAGTTTTACTTATGATAATGTAGACAAGTATCGAATATGTGAAAAGCTGCTAATTCCATTATTACACACCACGCCCACACATAGTGTGTACAAGTTGACAAGGGATGTATAGAGCACCAAACTGTGACATCGCCATGGAAACTAGTTCTAAATGACCTCACCTGACCCAAATATCTGTCAACGCTATTGTTGCTAACCATGCTTGCACCTGGTTCCAACCCAAGTTACAACAACTCTTGCTTTTTTAGGAGCTGACCTAGAACTTGGCATATGTGGCCACTATTACAGGTAAATGTGGTATGTAATTAATGTGTTGCCATGGTAATGAAAAAAAAATCTATAGAAAATTTAATCAAAATATTGTGGATCAAACTACTTTCAGTCTTTATAATGTGAATGGTAATTTGAAAACACAAGATATAATTGTCTTCAACTGGCATCCTTCATGAATCACTTGAGTAGTGAAGATGTACCCCAAGCAATTTCATCTATGTTCGTAAGAAGTGATCAAGTTCTTCATGATTATCATACAAGGCAGGCTATTGTGTATCACTTCGCAGTTAGAACTCGACTCAGGAAATGTGATGGCATATACATGTACAGGCCCACAACACAAGAATTCTTTGCATTGCTCCCAGGTAGGCCAGTAGCCATCATACTATTCAAACATATGAAATTCCACCTTTCCACTATGCACCTACATAGTACCTGTCACATGTGTGTATTTGACTTTGGAGTATGCATGGATGCAATATTGTATTATGCTGCATGGCAATGAGTAAAATAATTAGCAGTAGAGCAAGCACTTTATAGTGTACGTACCTGAAGCATGCTACAACAGATTTTTGAAAGCTTCGAGTTTATCTTGAAACCCAAATCTATAAATGTTGACATGGCATCGAATATTATCTTCATTACATGAATAACCTGGAACACTCAGTTTGTACTTTCCTTGCATTAAATTAGTATTTGATGTCAGATAACTCATAACAGGTCATTGCATTATATGCGTAATATGTTGCTATTCTGTTTGCTACTTTATTTTGTTATCTGACTAGCTAAATTGAACCATGTAAGCACCTAGGTGCCCATTTTTGTTGTATTCCTTTGCTTATCCTGATTTTCGTATGTTTGTGTTTGTAACTTCAATACATGTCCATATCATTGTAAATCTCAAGCCTCATCCACCTCTATGTATCCGCTCTTTCTTGCTCACTTCATTTGATGAACTCTGTTCTGCTCTTTTCTCTCAATCCTATTCTCTCCTATATTTTCCCTCTCCTACATGTATATACGCGTATCCGAGTAATTGTCCCAGTGGGCAATTACCCCCTGGCTAAATACTGGTTAGTGGTAAGGTAAGAGTAAAGATTAGAGTTAGGATTAGGTTCAGGATTAGGATTTGGATTAGGGCCAGGGGAAGGGGCCGGGGTAATTGCCCAGGGGGTAATTGCCCTAGACCCATGTACATGTAATACAAGTACTTTTTGTATCTTATTAATTAGAAAGATTGGTCCTTATGAGGTTTGAAAGATGAAATGTAAACGACTGATTTGTTTTATGTTGTAAAGTATGCATTTCTGCTAGGAATTTGCACTAAATTAATTCTTTTTTTTTTTCAGATGTAGGAGATGAGAATAATATGCTTGTAGAAAATTGGTCCAAGATCCAAATTACATTGGTGTTAATTATCATACATGTACTTCAATCATTCATAAAATCCAGTACCATACTACCATTACTGTATTGTTGTGACAACTCATGTGTATCCATTCAGATTTACAAAGTTGCTCATACAATGTCAGATCTTGTGAATTTTCATTTTATATGTGAATGTGCTATATTACTTCCTTTCGCAAATGTTAACAGTATAATGTATACACTGTACTTTATTTCTGCAACAGACTGCCATATTAGATCACATCAAATGAGATTGTATGTTGCAATGTTACAATTGTCCTGAATTAGTGTCTCAAGTGCTAAATTTGACATGTGTGGTTTGTATTAGTGTATGTACATTGTTTGATGTGTATTTCGAGTGATGTTTGTCATTTACCGACATAAGTTGGTTAAAATTCCCGTTAACTATTGTTTTCATTCGGTGGTTAAATCAATTGAAGAAAAGATTTAGTGCAATTCCACAAAACTTGCTTAAGATAAAACTGACCTCAGTTGGCTTTTGGTAATCACTTTACCCAACAGTTGTGTGGTTCACTTGGAAATCGACTGTCTGTTTAAGTGTTAACATGCTATCCAGATTTCTGAAAGCGTAGATTTGATGGTGTAATACAGATGTATGAATTTGAAATCCAAACTGAGATTGTGTGTGTGTGTGTGTGTGTGTGTAGTTTTTGTTCTTGTTTGTTTGTTTGTTTGTTTGTTTTTCTAAGAGGATGCAAAACTGCCATTGATTTCTTCCCCATGCATAATATGAAACACATGTTGTGGAGAGTGAAAATGCTACTCTTGTTTTTCCATAGCTGGGAGTACAGTATGTTGGCGAGTTTATTATGGGCCGTTTGTGGATTACATTATACTCTACATATGTAGATCTAGTAGGTTTGAGTAGGAGAGAGAATGGTAGGCATATTACCTAAAACATCCCCTCACCTTTGTAACTACACTTCCAGAAAGAGCGTGAACTGTGACAGATATCAAATCAAACATTACCATTTCATCCGTATAGAGTTCATCGGTAATAATGATAATAATAATACAGTATACATTTAATGTGCCAATTCCACATGACTAACGTGCTCAAGGCGCAGTAGGAAAAGTGAGTTATGAAGTACAAAAATCATTACACAAACATGCACATGAAAATGAATGACACAATCATGATGATTAAAAAATACCGGTATACTGTACTATTCTATGGTAAAAGATTGGAATGACAAGTAAAGAAGTATGTTGCTGGTTTTTTTTTTTTTTTTAAAGAGCTCATCTTTCATACAGTTGACTACTTTGCCGACACCAGAAAAAAAAATACTAGTCATTTTCTCATTAACACGAAACAAGATAAGATATCATTACTTTGGATGCTGACTAATTTTGTTTAAAAAAAAAAGGAAAATGTGACATTCGCAGATCATATTTGAGATATTGAGGTGTTGGATGTACACATTTTAATGTACCACCTTCTCAGTATATATATGGCAGTGGTCCGATGCAATAATTTCTGCATGCATACCAATATCAGTAACACAAGGAATATTTTGCAGTTTCATCGAACAGTCTGTGTTGAAAGTGTTTTTTTTTTTGGTTTTGGTTTTTTTTTTTGCAAAAAGTTGAAAAGCTGAGATTCCAGTACTGATTGTCCAATAGTCTTCTTGCATGTTACGCATCTTTGATTTACTTGTTTCGTTTTGGAAAAGTGATTTTGTAAATTCTCAGATCCATGGGGAATGTATTCACGGTATACATGTGCATGATAATTATGTAATTGGTTACAAGTAAACTGCAGGTGCCCAAGGGCAACAATCTAATTTGCATATTACGCGCGGCAAACCGCTCCAGTGTGCACAGCGTGCCGCTGCGGCAAAGTTTAGCGGCAAACCGCCGCCGCTGCCGCTGCCGCAAAACCGCTCCAATGTGAACGGCCCTTAATTGTGTGCGCGGTCGTCTTAATGAGCAGGATGTACATCATGAATTTTCTCGTGAGTTCTCTAATGAGGCAATGATATTTTAGAACATTACCTAACGACTTGCTGAGGATCGTATAACAAGACTTGTAGGGTTACAAATTTCAGTTCGTTTCTCTCTCACGCGTTGTTCGCCGTTCATCCGTGTGCCTCGGTTTAACTCTATCTGTAAATTTGATATGATGTCGTAACTTACTAGCTTATGATAACTTATGAATCTGAGACGGAATTTGATGAAAAAGTGTATAAAGAATGACGAGCACAACAAAGTTCTTCTCTTTTTTTCTCTATCGTGATATACTTATGATACAGGGCTTCTTGCCAATAAATGATTATTAATTTTTGACATACATGTACTTGTATCATAATTTTGTGCAACGAAGCTACATTACTGACGATTTGTACTTTTCAGCTTCTTGATTTCAAAATTTTCAACATTATTAAGTAAATATCATGCATCTATAGGTTTCACAATGTGTGTTTATTATTTCGACATTATTATGTAGAATATGGAGGCCCTGTATTGCATTTTTTATTTCCGTGACAATGTGTCTTGTACATTCATATCTTTTTGTTGTTGAAAATGAAATCAAGCGAATGAAATTAAATGAAATACTATGTACATGTATATAACATGACAAGATGAATCACCTTGTATGTAACTCATAGCTAAAACGTGCATTGCTGTAATAATTCTAATTGTCAATCACTTATTAAAGTGAAGCAACCCGTTCAGCTGTTGTCAACGCAGAAGGTTCATGGCGGGCATACCATGAAATTCGCCAATGACTTCGAGAGACTTGCAAACGGCACATTTCTCCTCTCTGACACAAGCTACAAGTGGCATATGACTGAGTACGGCCTCATGGCTTTAGAAAACAAGGCATCCGGAAGGTGAGATAATGACATTTTTGTATATCTCTTATATTCTGCTGTAGCATCTCAACAGATTTTAGATCCTTCCAAGCAACGAATATAATTATGATACTTGTTATATGTACCAGTATATATATACACTCAGCAAAAAAAAGAAAGTAAACACTTTTTCGAGTTTATCTTTCTCATAGACTATTTGGCAAATAATGGTGTTTTATATACCATGTTAAAGGTAATTCAGTTAGCTATAAACCCAATAGGTCAATAAAAAGGGAAACTTTACGCATGAGTGAACACATTCGTTTTTCTCTTTCAAAGCACAAAAGTAAAAATTGCAAAAATGGACAAGTTGTTATTCAAGCGTGTATGCTCTTCCATATAACAGTGAGAGCAAAAGACAAATTCAACACAATAAAAATGCAAATTAATTTGCAAAACTCAACCTATGATATCTATAATGTCTCTGTAACCCTCCAAAGATAAAGAAAGACAAAAAATAATGGAAGAAATTGAAAAATCTTCTGTCAAATTCACAGTCAAAAGACATAAAAGAAAAAGTAATGGTAACAAAGAAGGTTAAGTATGAAGCGTTATTCCAAATTAAGATAATTTGAAATAATATTTGGTTCCTAAATTTGTTTCATGCATCATTAAATTCCTTAATTAAAAGGTGAAATGAAGAAATCCCGTCGATTTTAGTATTATATCACCTTTGCGGCTTGCTCCCCAAGTCATTTAAGGTTTGAATTGACAAAAAACAATCTTATGTTCCACCTTCAGTATCCCCACTTTGTGTTTGTTTTAGGATATAAAGAGAAACGAGTGAACGAAAACTTATTTCTGCTATTTCATTCATGTCTCTCATTGCGTTTAATTGGTATTTTGTCATCATTGCTATCTTGGACTGTTGGAGGGCATTTGCAAATGAATTTCAATATGTCAGTTTTTTGCAATTTTTAATTTTCTGCCTTGGAGGACAAAAATGAATGTGTTCACTCATGCGTAAAGTTTCCCTTTGTATAAACCTACCAGGTTGATAGCCAATTAAATCATCTTTAATATGGTATATGAAACAATGATTTTCATCGAAATCTTCTATGAAAAGTATTAACTGGAAAAAGTGTTTACTTTCTTTTTTTGCTGAGTGTATATATATATCCACATACATATATATATATATATATATATATGCATAGCAATAATAATGTCACAATAGAGGAATGCATTAAAAGCCAATTGCCTTGATTTTAATTCAAAATCCAAATTTTCGGGGGCTTCCCCCTTCGTCAAGGATGACAGTGCTAATGAATTTTCACAGACAACTATATAGCAACTAATATATTATGTATATATATATATATATATATATATCATATATATATATATATATATATATATACAACTAATACATAATCATACCATAATTGTGATGTTATATTATATACAATATTAATATTGCATCTATATGGTATGTATATATTATACGAATGTGTATTATACATGTACTGTATATAATTATATTCATAATGTTATGAATGCATTATATTAACATCATTTTATATAAAACTAAAGAATGATATAAGGCAGTGCAGACAATCATTTCGTGCTATGGAGAAGACGAGCATAACATCATGCAATTCGCTAGATAAGGGGAGGAGAAAAGTTCGTTGAGCTTTGAAGACTTGACGTTGATATTGTGACAAAATGCATGCAACTCTCATTTTATAGTCTTATCCTGGTTTTCAACGTCGGAATTGCCATGATAAGTACCTGCATAAGTCGATTGTAATTAGTAATTTTCGTCGTAGCTGTTTATTACCTCGTTTTTAACTTTATTTTTTATTTCAACAGGTTGCTCTGGTACAACCCGGACAACAAAGAGAGTGGCGTCGTGTACGAAGGGTTGTATTCCCCGAACGGTATTCAGCTCTCTCCCAACGAAGATTTTCTGCTCATCGCGGAATCCATCAGATACCGTGTCATGAAGTAAGCCTTCATTTCCGCCCCCATCATCTTCATGGATTATGGGCAAATTCAAGTCGAGCAGTAATGTGAGCTGTCACGGTGATTTATGAGAAAGAAATGGTTCCCCCTCTGAAGCATGTTCCCTGAATTTGAAAGGGCACTCGCGCAAACACCGGGTTTTGTTGATGTTTTATTGTTGTTGTTGTTGTTGTTGTTGTTTTCATCAAAAGAAGCCAATCATGCCACCCCCCCCCCTTTCATGATACAAACCCTTTTGGGTTGTGCTTTTCCTCAGAGTAGCGGGAAAGACGTAGTCCAAATAGGAAATAACTGGAAAAGTAATCTCTCTAGCATCTGCGGTACAGGAAATGCAGCATTTAACAAGGATTTGACATCAATACTTCGCATCATCTAAATGGAAATCCATCCATCTGACAAATAAAGAAAATGGCGGGGGGGGGGGGGGGGTCAAGGAAGAGCGGTAGCGTAGTCTTGAAGAGAAGCCGGGAGCTATTCCAGTTTGATGTGTACTCAAAAGCTGGCCACTTACAGCATACCTCCTCCTCACATCCGTGGATCCATATCAATCCTGATAATCTGTCGACTGTGCGTTTACGCGTTTCGCCCTTCTCCCGCTCTAAACACCGCTACGTGACATCGATAATGAAAGTCGAGAAGTGTCTCAATCTGTTATACACATTATGTTTGTCTCTTCCTCTGACATGTGGTCTTATACGTGGCACCGCTAATCGAATTTGAAAAAGTGTTTCATTTTATACAATTCATTCAATGTGTACTAGACAAGTTGCCAAGGAAGCAAAGTTGTAAACACCGAGTTTAACAAAAGACCACTCCTTAGAAGATTTTTCCGAGCTATCAAAATCGGAACTTAATCATGTAGGTCTGTTTGGAGCTTCAAAATACGCATATTATAATACATTATAATTCACATTGGTTACCAAGTCTAACAATCTATATGATGAGTTAGAGAAGGCAACGACAGCCACATTAAAAAGGTAAAATGAGTAATAACAATATCAGTGCAAAAGTTGCATGAGTGAATCGACATAGTTATTACAAACAGAGATATAAGGGAGAAAACAGGGAGACGGTTTAAAGTGAAAGCCTTCGTTATTACAGTAGATAAACACTCACTTCGTTCGATAGCTGTTAGAAACTTGATACCACATTTCAGTGTAACATGTTGTCATCGCTCAAGTATAATTTGCAACCCAACATCAAAATGATACTGGCATAAAAAAGTGGGCACTGTCCGTATAAGAAAGGTGTTGAGGGATCATTATCGGGGGTATTCGCACAAAATGGCGCCTATCTCGTTTCACTTTCAACAGATATCACTTGACTGGTCCCAAGAAAGGGACTGCCGAGGTTTTCGTCGACAATCTACCGGGCATGCCCGACAACATAAGTCCCAGCAGCAGTGGCGGATACTGGATTGCCTTTGCGCTGGCAAACTCCCGGATGTTACCGATGAAAATGGATCTACTGGCTCCTCTGCCGTGGCTTAGGAAGATGGTTGCCAAGGTAACCTATATAGGGTTCAATGCGTGGCATTCTTCTCGTCATGAAATAGCCCTCCCCCCCCCCCAAAAAAAAAAAAAAAGAGAGAGAGAGAGTGAGAGAGAGAAAAGAAAGAAAGAAAGAAAGAGTGCAGCAAGGAGAAAGAGCAGAGGCAAAGTGCAATACTGTCAACATGTGCTAAAAATTCAATGGATATTGCTTTTATTACTTGCGTTCGTTCAAGACAATTAAGTATACCCTTGTGGCTGAGGTAATAGTTGATAATGTTCACACAGTAGTAGCATGCCTTCGAAAACATGATTTTTCGCCATGAGAAATAACAATCTTAGCAACATTTTCTGTTTGTTTTCTCTGAGAGTTTTTGATATCTTCCTGTGTTTGTTGGAAAGACTCTAGAATGTGTCTGGGATAACGTGTTATAGGCAAATTGCTTGTAAAGCTTCTCGTGTCTCTTACTATTGGAAAAGACTCTCCATTTCCCAACCTGTACTTTTTCCTCATTTTTTCAGGACACCTTATTAGTTACTCTGGAGGATTTTTTTCTTTTCTTTTTGTTTGTTCATTTAACATTCGTTTCAGAACACACTTAAAAATGCTACATCGACTAACTCTGTTTTCCTTTTCCACACGTTTTCCTCTGAGTGATTACAATAAGGTATAATAACAATTCTTGTGATTATTCCAAATAATCTTCTCAATGGTAATACTGGAAGACGTGAATTTTCCCCGAAAATGAGCAAATGTGACTTTTGTGTATAATTCTAACGTTCGATATCATTGGACATTTAAAGGTAATCATGGGAGCAAAGTAACTTTTCTCCCAAACTCATTCAGCATAATCATAATAGGCGTATATACACGGGACATTAGGCCAAAGGTCAACGCTATCCTCGTCTCATTAGACGCGTCTCATTAGACGGCAAAACCTCATCACATAAATGAAACGTCATGCAATTATTATTATCATTATTATTATTATTATTATTCATTTATTCATTTGTTTACTAATTTATTTATTTATTTGGCATTTCAAACGAAAATACAAACAGAAAATCATAATTACATGATTTAAAGATTGTATGGTGATTCTAGGTGCATATCACTGGTTGTTCTCCAATGTTGTTCTCCAAATCCCCCCTCCCCCCCCCCCCCCCCAAGAAAAAATGGGGGGGGGGGGGCTTGAAAAGTATAGATATATCACATAATTATATTGGTAAGACTAAATGGCGCCATTTCTCTTCTTATTGGCAGCTCGTAGACCCTACACCTCTGGTACCGTACCTGCCACAGTACGGCTTGATCGTTGAGGTAGACCAGATGGGTCGCATTGTACGCAGCCTTCATGACCCGAGCGGAAAAGTGGTGCAGGCGGTGAGCGAGGTGCTCGACACAGGCGACACCCTCTATCTTGGATCCTACTTTTCGCCATTCCTTGTTAAACTGAACATGAAATAAACATTGGAAGTACATCAACAAGTTAACCAACGAACCTGAGTGCAATTCGTTTCACTGTTTTTGTACGGGCCAACTTCCTTCTTTCACACAATCATAGTTTTTCTGCCTGTCATTTTTTTTTATACCCCCGCCAAACGAAGTTTGAAGGGGGTATATAGGAATCAGCGGACGGTCGGGCGGTCGGGCGGTCGGGCGGTCGGGCGGTCGGTCGGGCGGTCGGGCGGTCGGGCGGTCGGTCCGTTGCAAATCTTGCGTCGCGAACTACTTCCTCAGTTTTCAACCGATTCCCATAAAACCTGGCACAGATGTGTGCCTTGGGTTGTAGATGTGCAAGACGTATTTTTTGACAGTACCCAAAAGTACGTTGCCATGGTAACGGCATATTATGGGCAAAAATGGGAACAAATCTTGCGTCGCGAACTCCTCCCACAGTTTTTGATCAATTTTTATGAAATTAGGTACAGATGTTCATCTGAATATGTTAATGTGCAAGACACATATTTCCGCAGTGGCAAAAAGTGCGTTGCCATGGTAACGGCATGTTATTGGTAAAATATAGGGCAAAATGCTTCATGGCAAAACTGCTTCATCAGTGTTCTTCCAATTCTCATGGAATTCATATTGAATGTTTGTCTTAGGATATAGGTCAGCATGACACATTTCTTGACAGTGACAAAAAGTATGTTGCCGTGGTAACAGCTCACATATTATGAGCCAAAATGATGGAAAATTTTGTGTTGCGAACTACTTCCTCAGTTTTTGCCCAATTTCCATGAAACTTGGTACAGATGTGTGCCTTTGGTTGTAGATGTGCAAGACGCATTTTACGACAGTACCCGAAAGTACGTTGCCATGGTAACGGCATATTAATGGCAGAAGATCAAGGAAAGATCTTGCGGATTTAACTACTTCCTCAGTTTTTTGACCAAAGCTTATGAAATGTGGCACACACCTTGATCTTGGTGGGAAGATGTGGAAGACATATTTTTCGGACGTGTCGGAAGCTGCGTTGCCATGGTAACGGCATATAAATGGCAGAAGATCAAGGAAAGATCTTGCGGATTGAACTACTTCCTCTGTATTCGACTGAAGCTCATGAAATGTGGCACACACATTGGTCTTGGTGGGAAGATGTGCAAGACATATTTTTTGGACGTGTCGGAAGCTGCGTTGCCATGGTAACGGCATATTAATGGCGGAAGATCAAGGAAAGATCTTGTGGATTGAACTACTTCCTCAGTTTTTGTCAAAAGCTTATGAAATGTGGCACACACAATAGTCTTGGTGGGAAGATGTGCAAGACATATTTTTCGGACGTGTCGGAAGCTGCGTTGCCATGGTAACGGCATTTAAATGGCAGAAGATCAAGGAAAGATCATTCCTTGGGTAAGACTGTCGTCACGGGGCGGGGGTATTAATCACCTTAAGTGATATTTCTAGTTTTGTCGTGTAATCATTCTCTTTTCATTTTAAGCCACTTTCACTTTAGAGAGTAAATTTACATTGTGTAATGTCAAAATCTAGACAGTCTTTTATTCAAGTCATCTACGTCCATAATAATTAACAATGTTGTGATGTAGTGCTATGAAATGATATTGCAGTTGATGATTTATGAACTTTAATACATTTGTGATACTATCACTCACTGTCAAAATAGTAACTGCGCCAGACATACATTATTAGGTCCTTGTTTATAATGTCTTCATCCCCGTCTGTGTGTGTGTTTTTTTTTTTCATTCTCTCTCTCTAAACGTTATAGATCTATTTTGATAACTTACTGATCTCGCAGCCCACTCTAAACGTGGGCAACGCACGCATCATGAAAGAGGTTAATGAGTTAAACACCTGAGAAATATAAACCATCAGTGCACATAATTATTTCCTGTTTGGATGATTATGTGCGCACCTGTGCACTAGCTATAAATTAAGACTAGCTATAAGTTACAGATTTGTGCAATTCTTCCTTTGTTTCTATGCATGCATGTAATCAAACATCATTGGTTAAGGAAACACTCATTGTTTGTAAGTTTGTGTAATTGTTGCATTGTAAGTGTGGATTCTCATTATCATGGAACGAAATTGAAATAAAGAATACAGTACCTCAAAACCAAAATGTTTGTGTGTATTATCACTGAGGGCAGATTAAGAAATAGTATGAAAAGGGACGAAATATTTCTGCTTGTGTTATACGATACTCTCTAAAAAAATCGAGAGAAAATGTTCACTCTTGAAGGAGTGAATAACAGAAAAGAGTGAATTTAGAGTGAAAGTGTTCATTTTCACTCATTTTGGAGTGACCTCCGGGATCACTCCAAAATCTTCGAGTGATCCCTGAGGTCAATCTAAAATGAGTGACAATGAACATTTTCAGTCAAAATTCACTCCAATTTCACTCTAAATTCATTCTTTTCTGTTATTAACTCCTTCAAGAGTGAACATCTTCATTCAATTTTTTTTAGAGTAGAATGGGAAGTTGTGTTTGTGTTTTTCTCTAAAATATTCAATTCACATTTTGTTAGTGTACTCCTTGACAGGAGTAATTCTGTATATTATATATATATATATATATATATATATATATATATATATATATATCTTTTACGTTCCTTAACATTCAAGTAGAATAATTCGAGTGTAGGTACCTCCTTTGACAGGAGATATCATGCTTCGTATATTCATTCTGGAATATAGCAACAATAAAATCAAGATGAAACAAGAAACAAAAATGCGCATAAAAGGTACTGTATTATCCTCACATCGTGAAGCACAACATGTAAAATACCTAAATATATAAAATACATAAATACCAGCCAATTCAATTTGTACAAAAGTACAGCAATGGAAAGTGTGGACGTGCATAGATCTCCTGCAATGGCACCAGACACACCCACATAAGTCATTATACACACGTGCACGTTCGTCGCGTCAAACAAATTATATGCCAACCTCGTACTATTTCATCGCTGACATATTTTAAGTTCACATGTCAATAATTAATACGCGCTTCGCTTTACTTTCGAACTGACAGAATGTTACCCGATTTCGCGTTTACATTTTTGTGACATACAGTATTATATATATATATATATATATATATATATATATATATGCCTACATACATATATATGCATACGTAGATACACAAGCACACACACACACACACACACGTAAGGGGGGGGGATTCGTGTACAGCCATCGAACCATCTTTGTCGGAATTTGGCCATATCAATTATCACTGGGCGTAATGATAAGGTCTAGACTTTCACGGAGGAAAAAAAAAACTAAATCAGTGTCGGTCAACGACAAAGACGTGCACACAATGATTATACACACACGATCGAAACGTGTGCGGTGGGTCAGGGACTTGGTCAAGGTCCTTGATAAAACGTCACGGAAGTGATCTCTTCTGGTTCGCTAGAACTTTTGTTGAAAAAACCTCTGGATGACCCGACCCGTATGTAGGTATTGAGCGTGTCGTTCATTCAATATTATGGTGACGACTATACTATAGAGCACTATTGTATTGAGAATTGACCGAGAAGGAATGTATTATTATCCACATCTGTTTTTGTTCTCGTGCTATCGTT
The DNA here is from genome assembly GCF_040938485.1 of Diadema antillarum. NCBI lineage: Eukaryota > Metazoa > Echinodermata > Echinoidea > Diadematoida > Diadematidae > Diadema > Diadema antillarum. The sequence goes on along the minus strand of NW_027270998.1, from coordinate 1,326,228 downwards.
GTTTTGTGTATAGTTTTTATTTCATTTTTCTGAAAACGTTGAAAGAGTATACAGAGACAGGTATAGAGAAACTGTAATGCTGGTAATTTTGTTTATTGAAAATGCAGCATACCTAAAGACAAAATAAAATGTCACTGACGGATTTTCATTTCTATCTATGATTGGAAAGTATGATGATCGCAAATTGATATTGCGCACTTTTCTTTATTACAGCTCCACTGACTCTCATGTTGTTGTTGTTGTTGTTGTTGTTGTTTTTTTTTTTGGGGGGGGGAGGTTGGTTATTTTTTTTTTCGAATCGTGCATCCTTTTGACGAAAACATTGGGTTCTTCCTTAGTCACCTTTCGGAGTGAGAGGGATCGGTTCATGTTTAAGCAATTCTCTGACGTCTTATCAAAAAATGTATCTAAAAATGGTATGTGATTTGCGTGTCGACTTGTCCTCTTCCGAAACGTCTTGAATAGGAGATAAAATCAAGCCTCGATGGGTTTGTAGGATTTGAATATACCAAAATTCTCAATTAGTGACAAAAATGGTTATTTTTGACTATAAGTAAATTTGTCTGTGAAAATAGGTGACAGTGACATCAAGGAATATAGACCTATATCACTATATCCTTACCCAGATCTTTCTATGTAAAAGAGTGTTGCTGCTCATTATATACAGAACGTGGATGCGAAGACCAACGTTCGTATATAGTCCATCAGTCTTATGACATCATCAACTTGGATTTGGCTGATTTGTCACTTGCTACCTATTATCAAACTATTCATAGGGCAACGCATAGCAGCCTAGCTATATACGGTCTCAGGTTGTCCTTCCGTGAATACGATAAATCCAGTATAATCGGGTCGTATTTACAGCAACTCAGAGTTAAAGTGCATTGCCGCTTTTACGCAAGACTTGATTTTAATATGTATAGTCGTGTCAAACAAACATGTAGCTGAGGTGTCATCGAAATCGGACGCATACATAAAAACACGAATTTTCACAATGTCATGTATTGGTTTCGACCGCAAATGTAATCTATTCATAGTACAGATTATATATAGTGATGGTGTCATCCCCTTGCAAGACCTCAATGACTTAAAGGAAACCTCCGGATGATTTTCAGACTTTTACACAATAATTATGAACACCTATAAATTGCGGATTACACTGGGTACAGAGTTTCAGTATTTGAAGTGATTGGGATGAGGAATAGGAGTGTTCTCAAGATTTATAATAAATCACAATGAATAAGAATGATGACATGCCAGCCTCACAACAAGAATGTATGAGTAGGGGCTCAAGGATGCAGAACAAAAGAAGAAGGCATGCACGTAATTTCTACACAGGTGAACTTGTTAGGCACGCGGTATTGTAAGGAATTTCATTGCTACATTTTTGAAATATGTGAGACTCCTATGTCATCATCTTTGTTCAACGTAATTTGTTTTGAGTGTTCGGAGTATTAATTTCTCTGCTCAGGGACCACAATAAACACAATAAAATAAACAATAAACAATTAAAACACAATATTCAGGGAGTGTTATGTGAGATATTGACATCATTATTCTCATCTTTTTTTCATATGACCTGGTTATGATTGCTACCAATATCACTGCATCGTGATTTACACAATTCTCAACTTTCTGTTTTTCTCATTTCAAGTCTTAATGATACTGCTGTCATATCTGTTTGTGCTGCCCTTTTATCCACTATTATACTCATGGATATAAATTTGAATAGTGAGTATAACATTGCACTTCATTAATCACTGAATGGTTTACATGTTTTATGAATACGGGAATATGCACATGGATTTTGAAACCATTGACAACCATTTGTAATATATACCATAAAATCATTGTATCCTCCCTGCCCGTATAAACGGGGTCATCCCACGAGACCGACACCCACGAGTCATACGGCCCACGAGACCGACATCAATAATAGGTTTATGAGTCATACAGCCCACGAGTTATACGGCTCAGGAGTCATACAGCCCATGAGTTCGACACTACACACAAAAGGCTCATGAGACCGACACTAAGCAAACACAGCCCACGAGACCGACACTAAGCAATAAAGGCTCACGAGACCAACACTAAGCAAAGAAAGCCCACGAGACCGACAGTAGGCAAAGAAGGCCCACGAGACCGACACTAAGCAAAAAAGGCTCACGAGACCGACATTAAGCAAAGAAAGCCCACGAGACCGACAGTATTATAGGCAAAGAAAGCCCACGAGACCGACAGGATAAACAGCGCCATCTACATGTCAATAACCTGTACAGGGTGTTCCATGAACGTAAAAATAACATACTGGCGGGTGTAATTTCGTCACGCTATCAAGTGAAAGATGGTAACCATCTATTATGAACGACATCAAATATGTACTTCTACATACTTCGGGAGGGGGGCAGGTCTGTCAGGGAGCGATATTGTTATCAATTAGAAAAATAGAATTGTATTTTTCATGTCCCTTCCCCACCCCCCCAAAAAAAGAAGACAAAAAACACAAATGAATTAATAAAAGAAGACAAGAACGATGTGTGGATTTATTTTAGAGCTTTGATAATGCCATCGTGCTATTTTTAACATGCTTTTCCAGTTTTTAGCTGGAAGATGGACAGGATGTACTTTTTACCTCTTTTCTCTCTTGATTCACTAGTTACTTAGGTTATATGAGATATCCTACCCTCCTGCTTAGACGTTTTGGAGTAAGATCTATTTGTAATTTTCTCTGTAACTATAATGTAATTCAACTGATTAAAACGTTTTATATCGCAGGGATTCACCTCGATTTGTGGCTTGTGTTATTCTCCTCCAAACAGTACATTTTTTTTTTCGTGAAATACAATAGCTGTTTTCATGGATGCATCTTGTTTTTTTCCGAATCCCTAACGCTACCTTAATAGACGATTACGGTTTTTTTTAATTAATACTAAATCAACACCCTTGCAGGTTTATTGTGGAAAGATCTGTTGGACACTTTTACTGAATTTTGTTCATTTTTTTTTTCACAAACACACACCCACGCAAACACAATTAAAGATCCTGATCATTTCAGGGGATGGGGGCAACTGATGGGGTTACACCCTGGCAACTCTTCTTTTCCATCTCTCATATCTTCTTATGCCATTATCAGGACACCCTATACAATTTAATTCATTGGTCTATAGGTGGCGCTGTTCATCCTGTCGGTCTCGTGGGCCTTCTTTGCTTAGTGTCGGTCTCGTGAACCTCTTTTGCGTAATGTCGGTCTCGTGAGCCTTGTAAGCGCGTAGCGTCGGTCTCGTGGGCCTTTTAAGTGTAGTGTCGGTCTCGTGGGCTTTGTTTGCTTTAGTGTCGGTCTCATGAGCCTTTTGTGCGTAGTGTCGGTCTCGTGAGCCGTATAACTCCTGGGCTTATTTTACTGGATGTCGAACTCGTGGACTTAAATTGCTCAGTGTCGAACTCGTAGGCTGTATAACTGGTGGGCTGTATGACTCGTGAGCTGTATGACTCGTGGGTTGTATGACTTGTGAGCTGTATAACTTGTGGGCTGTATGACTCGTGGGTGTCGGTCTCGTGACGTGCACCCGTATAAACAAGCCCGTATAGGCCGACTTTATGATTCTATCAACTCATGGTTACAGTGTTGTAACGCTGTCAACGGGATCAGTATAATACAGAAAGTTGTCATAATCTTAGTCAGTCACAAGATTGACTGCGCCCATTTCTCCGTTATGATAACAAAACCAATTCCACTTAAAATAGATAAACATGATTTTTCTTGGATGCTGAATGACTATTGAGCTGATAGTGTTCTTTCCACCTATACCAGCTGTATACCATTTATGGTCATTGTGCACTTAATGACCTTCAGATTTCCTTTTTCAGTATTAAATTGTATCACGCGTATACTCTCTAAAAAAAATCGAGTGAAAATTTTCACTCTAAAAAGAGTGAATACAAAAAAGAGTGAATTTCGAGTGAAATTGGAGTGAATTTTGAGTGAAAATGCTCATTTTCACTCATTTTGGAGTGACGTCAGGGATCACTCGAAGATTTTGGAGTGATCCCTGACGTCACTCCAAAATGAGTGAAAAAGACTACATTTTTTAGTACATGTAACTGCTATAGGTAACTAATTGCTTCGTCCCAAGAGCTCACTTAATTAGAAATTGCACTTTGAGTAACTGAGTAAAGATACATGTATACTTAGCTCATCAGGGAGGTGGAAGAGAGTCTTCACCTCCCTGCTTAGCTTCTTTACATCATACAGGGAATGAATCATGAAATTATTCATTATTAATTTGTGTAATCTAATGCCATATACGGATCTGTTGCCTTTGTTGATGAGAATATAAAGAAAATCAAGTGATATAAAATTTTGAAAGAAAATGAAAGAGACGGGCATGGAAAGAAGAGTAATTAAATGAAACAACGTGAAGTGAATATAGAGTTCGTTTGGGCAAAAGGCAAGGACAGACAGATGCAGACCCACAATGCTTTTATTATAAAAGCAGAGACACGCAATCATTGATTTCGAGATCTGATCGATGGTTTTGCTCAGGACAAAGACAGAAAATGGCACAAGCTTGCATTATTGATGACGATATGCATGGGTATAGGCCTACTTCGCAGTTTAGTCGTATCTTTCAGACTTCATGTGGAGTATTTGGCGGCTGTAGCAGCAGGACTATAACATAGCAGCTGTGTGATGAAATAATATTCAGTCGGTAAACAAAGATACCGAGTCGATCCAGCTGGCCAATGTGCGTATCGTTGTTCTTTATTCATTTACTAGTATACGTTGAGTATGATCTGCCTGTATTTTGTCTTGTCTGCCTATTTTCTGTTGTATAACTAAGAGCTCCATGGTTTAGCGTACTAAAGATTAAAAAAATGTATATAAACCAGCATAGCCTACTGCAAATTCGCAGAGTAAAGATATCTTTGATTGCCCGATGGAACGGAAGACAAGAAGAATGCACTAAATATTCATCAAAGCACTTTCTTCTCCGCTTTTTAATTTTTTATTTTTGGCAGCATCAGTTAAAGGAAGAGCCTGTACTGTCATTAGATATCACGACCCTAGAAATGTACCGGTGTTGTTTCTTTGAACGAACTTCATCATCGACAATATTGACACAATTAAAAAGAAACAACGCCTGGGTTAAAGGCTAATGCAGACGTGCTTGAGGAAATAGGTCAATCAATTTCATGACGTCATTACTTCCGTTCTGCGGCTAGAATGTACATAAAGGGGGGGGGGGGGGCGGGGGGAGGCTTTCGAGTGGAGATAGCTATAGAAAGCCATGAGAGCCACTATGAAGATTTCGTGCATGGTCGGAACAAGGTCATAGTGGGGTGGCTTAGTGACAAATATACTGATAATCGTGACACGCCGGACAAAAGTGTCATTTTTTCCTCAGACATTGGTATATATATGAGGATCAAAATTAGGGGGTGCTCCAAGAAATCCGCTAACAGAAAAAATGAGAAAATGCCCTTAATTTGTACATAACAATAATGTCTGAATTCAAAGACTATACACAGGGCATTCGCCAGGTTTCTGTACAATGCAATGCAATGTACATGGTTGCTAGTCTTAAAATTCAGACCCATAATACGACATATTATGTGCATGTTTACAGTAATACACCATTTTTACTGGTTTTCCTATGGTAACAGGTGGTTAGTCTGTGTTGCAGACCTGAGGGAGGTGTGTTGGAATAGTCCAGTTTTCTTAAGCACCTTTTCATTGAATAATTTCATATAATTTCTTGTAAAGGATTTTTTTAGTACTGTCTACCTCCTGTAGAGAAATGGCAAAGAGTGACATGTGACTCTGGCTCAGATACTTTAAATCTTGGGCAATGACTGAGCCAGGTGTAGGACTATGTCACAGTTCATTTTTTCTCCCAGAACTACTAGTTTACCAGTAGAAGAGCTGCATATTCCATTGAGAACTTAAGGTTTTGGGTATTGCCCTACATATTTCCTAACAAATTTAACCCGTTTCCTCCAAGATTGTGTGAATTCCATAGGTTTAGCGCAGGGATTACCTGGTTCCCGTAAGCAATTTTTATAGTCCGCACCTCCCCTCTTTATATGTTTCTTATTTCTTATGGGGGTTATTCAAATGTTTAAAAAAGTTAAAAGTCTGCTTTCATAGATAAAGTTGAATTTAGACAATTTGAATATTTTTAAAGATATATTGATATTTGTAATTTCACTCATAAAGACTTAAAGCGGTTTGAATATTTTTGGTCTGATAGCTATGTATAGACATGTTATTAAAAAGTAAAAGCAATGTTTGATTGGTTCACATTATCCAAAGAGGGTGGGATGTAGTTGGCTGGTGAACAAAGTCTATGGGGAAGTTTAAAAAGTTGATAGAAATAAAACAAAATCGGCATAGAGCAGAATCTAAATCACAATATGATATGACAAAATTCCCGACCCCAAAGGCGGTTGATTCTATGATGCTTTATGTCAAAATACATTCCACCCAAAAATACATGTGATTGATAGGAGGAAAAAGTATAGCACATTAAAAACAATATAGTTCAACTAACCCCATTAGTCCAGCAGCATAATGAAATGATTGTTAAGTTTTATCGCCTTGTCAATTGAAGATGATGTTACATAATGACAATTATCAAAGTCAGGTAGATCTACTAGTATATCAAGAAACCAAAAAGAAGGGGTGGGGTGGGGAGAGAAGAATGAAGTAAGTTATTAGTATCTGTAGTTTTGGTTTTCAGTATATTCATTTTAATTTCCTTAATTTCCGTTAGGTCATCATGGATTGGAGCATTTGTGTACTAGTAATCTGCCAGGAACAAACACAAGAAAAACTTAAAGGTCCTATATATACACTTTTGGGAGAGTGACTTGAAAAAAATGTTCAGGATATCACATTTTATGCATAATATGTGTAGGTCTGGGGGCATTTCATGAAGCATTTTGTCCGACAAGTTGTCGGACAAATTTGCTCTCTGCCAATCAGATGCAAGGATTTCTGTAGTTTGTAACAGTTTGTCAGAAAAATATCTGACCAAACTGCTTCATGAAATGCCCCCCTGTTGTATCACAAGACATCCTACCATATACAGTTTTTGCAATCAAAGCAAACATATAAAGAGATATCAGTATTTTTCTCATTAAAGCATAAATGCGGACGGTTTAGTCTGGAAACATGTTATCATAGAAATATTGTTCACATTTTGTGTTATTAACAATACTTAACATTGATTATACAGATTCATTTTTTTTTTACAGAGGTTCTTTCTATCCGTAACTCACACTTAAGAATACTTTTCAAGCACTAATTTTGGGTTTTTGCCTTTAATTATCCACAAAAAGGAGGACTCAATGCATAAAAGGTGTATGCTTTATTTTTGGAAAATGTTGAGGAGATCAGGAAAATAATATATATTGATGTAGATTTTGGACCTGAAGGAGCAGTTGAAGCATTTTTAAGAAACAATGCCTTGTGGCATCGTTCTTATCATCAAAAATTAATAATGACAAACTCAAATGAAAATTGGAGGGGGGAAGAAAAGATGAACATAATGACATGAGACAGCTTGGTAAAGATTAAACGCTAAAATAGACAATGCAGCCTCTTTTCTCAGTTCATACTTATCCAGAGTGTGTGCTTTCTTTCCAGTACCGGTGTTATTATTTAGATAGGTTAGGGGAATCCCTTTGAATTGTGTGATACATCATTTTAAAGCTTACAGTCTGCTCTTTCAGAATCTGTCCTTAAAGGACAAGTCCACCTTCATGCGCACGTGGATTCAGTGAATACAACAATATTAGTAGGACACATCACAGAAAGCTTGGAAAAAATCGTACAATCCGTTCAAAAGTTATGATTTTTTAAGGTATCTGCACAGTCGCGGCTGGATGAAAAGACTACCACAGTGTATGATGTCACATGCGCACATTCTAAGGAAAATGAAATGAGAATTTCACAAAACCATACTTTTTGAATAAAGTTCACATAGTTTCTTTGACTTGCTAGTGACGTATGTCAAGGGTAATATTATTCCCCCTGCCTTCTGAAAGAGAAGTCGAGTATCCTTTTGTAAGCGAAAATAATTTATGTTGAATTTTCTTTATTCATTCTTTATATCGTTGTACACATGTGATATTACAAGGTATAGTAGTCTTCTCATCCAGCCTCGACTGCATGAGCAGAAACTTCAAAAATTCATAACTTTAGAACGGATTGTCCAATTTTCCTCAAACTCTCACTGATGTGTTCTACTATTGTTGCTGCATTCACTCAACCCACATGCTATAAAGGTGACAAATCTTTGTCTGGCGACTTTTTTGTTGATCAATAATACCAACCCTGATGGAAATCTCTTCAAATTCATAAGTTCTGAAGTCTCCTTTAAGTTTAACCAAAATCTATATATGTAGTTGCCATGGCAACATACCACTTAACACTAATGAAAAGTATTTCAAACCTCTATACATCCCGTTGATCAGTTGTACCTATTCAAATGGAATCTCTTCCAAACTGGAAAATAGCCTCCTGTAACTAACTTCAATTAAAAACCCTAGTTTTGGGTTGCCATGGCAACGCACAAATCAACAATTATATTTGACCCCTGGTTTATACTCTTGGTACCTTCTATACAACGTTCATATCAAATTTTGTGAAAATTGAATCTTCCTACCTGGAGAAATAAACAAAAACATGATTTTTAGAAAAAGTTCATTGACCTTTGACCTTTGACCTTTGGAAATTTCACCCCAAATTCAATCAAAATATTTTACTTGTTCTCAATATTCTTCCTGCCAAGTTTTATCCAGATTGGATATTCCTGACCTGAGAAATAGCCAAAAAACCTATTTCACAAATAAAGGTCATTGACCTTTGACCTCTAACCTCCTTCCCAGCATCAATTTTCTTGGAGCACCCTATTTTTTGAGAAGGTACATCATGAAGTACATTTGGTGAAAAAATCATGCTTTTGTCCGCCGTGTCACGATAATTTCACTAAGCCACCCCACTATCAAAGGTATACATACATTGCAGGCCTATAATCTTAGCAAGGCCCCATTCCACAAAACGGAGACCCTTGAGAGACTACCGAAAGACCCAAAACTGACAAGCTGCTGTTCTTTGTGAGTGTAACTCATTTCAGGCATAACATACTATTGTGATTTAACTTGTAGTAGCCCAGCATTTCAAGGTACAATAAATTGTCTATGTGGAATGACTAAAACAAACAAACAAACAAACAAACAAATAAATACAAACAAAAACAAAGACAAAAGCCTTGAAAAATCATCAAATAACCGAAGAGTAATTTTCCAGTGAATTTCTCAGAGATCTCTGTGGCACCTTGAAGATTGAAGAATCATTCACAAAGAGACCAATAAGGCTATTGAGAGACCAGTGAAAGATCATCGTGCATTTTCCCTGAGATCTTTGAGACATCAGTCAAGATCACTGCTAATGAGAGACTACTTTCAGTGATCTATCAATTCTTGGGGGACTGTCAAAAGATAATTGAAAAACTAGTATTGAGCGCTCGTTGAGAGATTGTTGAAACACTGCAGAAAGACCACTGAACAGTGGCGGTTCCAGGTGGGGGCACGTGACCCTCCCTTATTTTTTGTTGATAAAACAAAAGAAATAAAAAGAAAAAAATTGAAAGGGGGGCGTGTGCGCCCCCTTTAATTATGTAAATGCGCCCCCTCTTTACGCAATTCCTGGAACCACCTCTGCTGAAAGACCACTTTTGTGAAAGACTGCCACAAGACTATTTTGAACGATTTCATGTTTTTGTAAAGACTATAGAATACACGACAATACTTAAACTACAGCAGACACACACCATACAACAGAGGGAGACTCACTAAGTGGCATTTTACAGAGTACAATAACACTGCTTCACTCATTGCTTACAGGAGCCAGATCGGAAATGTCAGTTACCTCAGGTAGATTGTAGAAAACATATCAACAATAAATTTTGGATCTGATAGCTAAGCAAAAATTGCAAATCATGCTTTGCCAGTTGTTGTCTCTGTCTTGAAACACACCAGTATAGTCGTCACAGATAACAAATAATGCTGAAGTTGATGAAAGTTCATAGATTTTTGGATGAGGATACTTATAATCCATATCCAATGTTTTACATCAATCCTCTACAGATGACCAACAGCAAAATCAAAGGTACATTTCTCTCATGTTCGCATTTGTTGAGCTCAATCGTCTTTACTGGTGTTAGATCTTTTGTTTTACTTTTGTATAAATATGTGTGTTCTTTTTCGCATTTTCATCCAAATTTTGTGACAAATAGGAGTTTGTCGGTTCTGTTGAGGAAACTTAGAGGATCTTTCTTTTTCTGGCCTGTTTGAAGTTCCGGTAACAATGACGAGAAGATGAGAATCGTAACTGCATACTTAAAATATATATATACATGTATATAATTTATATAAAAATGTACATGTATAACAATATTACTGTTCCGCCATGGTATTGCGCTAAAATTCACAGCTTTTCTTATAGTGGCATCACAGGCGTTTCATAAATATTGAAGTGCACAGATACTAGTACACGACTTTTGCCGTCTGCGCGCGGCAGGCACACACACACGAATCCGATCCTGCGCTGGTGCTGCTGCATTATTGCGCATGCATCGACCGGCGGTCGCGACACATTTCGACACAGCGCGCGCACAACATTTGCATGGGTTTGTGTGATCGTGAACGACGCGTCCATCCGGCCGTATACTGTGTATTGTGCATGAGATTGTGTGGTTCTCGTGAACCGGGGATATATGGATCGGGATCGAGTATCGCTAAAAAGAAGCATTACAGGACTGTATCTGGAAATCCACGGCTCCTCTATGCGTCGAACAGAATAATTTGCCTGTTAGCTATCATTCGGTGATTTACAATAGTCAACTGATACGTCGACATGTTTATAATAAATCAATGATTTCGCGAAGGCGGGAGTGATGAAGATGCAGGCCACAACAACGGCAGCGCAGCGTCGACCCGATTCATAAAGGAGTTGTGAAAATCGTCTGTGTGTTGTCCAGAAGATCCCCCACTACGCAACCCGGCTGAACGATATCGCTCTTCGTCTTGTCTGCGGCCTGCACACACGCAAAGGTTTTACTCTCGCAAACGTTTCCGACTTGTCTGGACCCGAGGAAGTCAATGCACGTAATGTTTGCTGAGGAATGATGCACCAATACGTGCTAATAATAGCCGGTGTATGTAGGAGCGCGAGCGGTGAGTCATCGATGTTCATGGCGATCGTGTGATATTTCGTTGCCGTGAATATAAGCCGTTACGTCGTACTCTCTTTTTCTCGTGAGAATCACAACGAGCAGCTCAGCCTCGGAGAGAGCAGGTCGCGGCACCGGCCGTGACACCGCATGAGAAATTTGGTGTGTCAAACATTCCCTAGGATTCCCATGGAAACTCACTCACAGCATGGCAGGAAACATTATTAGTTTACTGACTGAGTGAAACTTGACGAGTTAAAATGATGAAGTGTGGTCAAAGTGGATTGTGCGGATGACGAACAGGACTCTCCTCCGAGCTCCAGCACGTTTAAGTTTATGACTTCTTTCATATTTGTGAATATAAGGTTGGAAATGGAATGTAGAGAATAGAGTCTGTGGTGAAGAGTACGACTTACAAGAGCGCTCAGAATCAAAAGAAATCTAACTTCTGCTGCTAACCTAGTTTGGGATGAGATCTATAACGGTTAGAATAGAAGCTCTCTACTGTAACGTTACACTTCTTGGAATGAAGTGTTAATAATAATACCACTCATTGTTGCGTACTGATTAATTTGTTAACGTATCATCGAATATCTGTTGGCAAGTTTGATGAGACAATGGCTTCGGAAAAGTTCAGTCTGTCAAAGCGACGATCAAATTCATCCCCACAACTGCAATGTGAGGCGACCGACTTTTCATCCCTGACAGGGGATGCAACAAATGGGCCTTCCACTGTGACTCCCAACAGGACAACATGTACAACATCGTGGTCTGAAAGCAATGCATCTGTCCAGACAATAGGCAGTAATGTCGTAAACACAGATGTAAAAAACTGCAATATTACAACTGCATCTGTGCATTGGTTAGAACCTAAGCAGAGAGCTGTACATCATGATGAACCTGTGGTAGTTAAACCCAAGGCATTAACATGCAACCGTGTTACATCAGGAAGGAGCCAACCAAGAATGGACCCGGATATGTTACGCTGCAACGAAACAATACATTACCTCCAAGGTAGCGACTCAGATTCAAGTACAGCAGGAAGTTCGAGACGAAAAGCATACAGACACAAAAGTAACAGCAACACAACCTTCAAGAAATTCAGCAAAGCAGCCAGTCAGTTCCTGTCCAAATTGAAAATTCAGGAATCACACACAAAAAGAAATGAAAGACCCATTGAGGGAGAAGGCGATTCTGATACGCAAGTTGATAGCCGCACTGCATTGAGACACTCCCGATCTTTTACAAGTCGAATGTTTAGGCGCTTCAGTCGCAGGGATGATGAGGCTGACAGTTCTGAGAGTGATGAGGCAGACCGAAACTCGCCACCTGCTTCCAGAAAAGTCAAACATCGTGCGAAGCGGCGCGCGAAGTCAGAAAGATGCAGCAGAGGAACGTCAAAGAAGACTGGGAGTGGTAAGCAAGATCCACTCGTGAACTTTGCCAAGTTTGATCCAGATAAGTACCCCATTGACTGTGTAGAAGATATTGAGAGGGCGGCAAGAGAGCGTGAAATCGAGGAGGGCATTGATGCGTCTCTAGTTGCTCAACAGGCGCAGGCACCTCTCACAGCATCACCTTGCACTGGAACTGCTTCTTCTGAACTTAGTACATTAACTCATGTAACTGAGGAACCCAGTAATACTTCCATTTTACAGGGTGCATCAAGAGCAAATGATGCACCTGTTGGAAATGCTGTTAGTGCTGCCGGTACATCACACACGACAGAGAATATTTACGATTTGTATGGATCCCTCACGCCATCAGGGACTTTCATACCCAGAACAGTCCATACCCAAATTGATTACATGCACTGCTTGGTGCCAGACCAGTGGAACATTATGAAATCTAGCTACTACTGGGGGAAGATTGACAGATATGAGGCTGATAATCTTCTGGAGAACAAACCCGAGGGCACCTTCTTGCTTCGCGACAGTGCACAGGAGGAGTTTCTGTTCTCTGTGAGCTTCTGTCGCTATGGACGCACACTTCATGCCCGAATAGAGCAATGGAACCACAAGTTCAGCTTCGATGCACACGATCCGGGAGTGTACTCTTCAGACACTATCTGTGGCCTCCTGGAGCACTACAAAGATCCAAACTACTGCATGTTCTTTGAGCCCATGCTGACCAACCCTCTGCCCCGGATCAACCCCCCATCGCTGCAGGAGTTGGCCCGAGCTCGGATATGCCAGCACCTCAACTATGACAGCATCTGTTACCTGGAGCTGCCGAACAGTCTCAAGGAATTCCTGAGGGACTACCACTACAAGCAGCGCATCCGTATCCGAAGGGTGGAGGTTGACATGCCACGGTTGCCCAAGACGGAGCCAAGTGTTGTCACAAACACTTGCATTTCTCGATAAATGTTAGAAAGGGATGGCACACCTGCTGTTAGACACAATGTATGAGTTCTTATTTAAAGTAGCATTGCTTTTAAAACCCACAGTTTATGGCACATTAAATGTGTTTGCATTTGGCCCGACAAGTTTTAGCGTGACAGTGTGATCTGGCAAAACAAGAATATTAGTGCACACACTGTCGACATTTTTGATGATAAAATGTAGACTGCCTAAATGCTCGTAGTGTTTTCTGATTTGTGTGAAATTACTAATGTGATAGTAGCAAACCCTTTTCCAAGGGCATTAGTAGAGTGTGGCCTTAATGGGGGCTTCCATAAAAACAGGAAACGAAGGATCTGCTATGGGTAATGCAATAAGTCTGATATGTTATGGTATGAATTTACATTGTGCTGAGAAATGGTATTTATGAATTGACTTTTGTGAAGTGACCGTGATGTGTGTGAAGCCCCCAATGAAGTCAGTAGTACAATGTAACTAGTACATGTATCACTACCTGCAACTTGAAAACTTTGCCAATAATAGACATGATACCAGAGATTTTAGATTCAGTGTAGGATTGAATGATTTTTGTGAAAATCAAAATCACATTTCCAGTCACAACCTTGTACAGATTATGTAGCATTGATTTTTTAAAATTCCATTTTGAGACAAGTTAGGGGCTGTAATCTCAGTAATATGCCTTACAAGAGGATTGTCTGCTTTGTATTCTATGTCATAGATAATGAAAATTGCTTGAAAATTTTGCTGTAGATGTGCAATAATCTGTAATTGTAAACTCCAAGTAACACTTTTGCTTTTCATGCTGCAAGCAGCTGCATAAGCCCACTAATATGAACTTGTATTCATAAGTAATGATCTCAACTTTTACAATGCAAGTGCACATACAGTTTGTTTTACATTTTTTTGAAAATAAAATGTGTGTGCATCTACAGTTGTAGTTGATTTCAACACAACACATTGTCTAAAAGTTAATTGATAGTTTTGGAGCTTGCCAGAATGAATAGAAATAGGGAGATAGGAATTGTTCTCTTCATCTCATAATGCAAGATTTCAGTATTTTCTAATATAAACCCTGAGTTCCAGTGGTAATGAGATAATGACTCTTTCCATTTGGGTAAAGTGACTCATATCACTACCAGACATGTATGCCTCTGCTTAGAGGGGCATTAAGAAAAAAAAGAATTACTGGCATTAGAGGTGCCCCAGTATGGATCATATAGTCTGCTGATACAAATGTACATTGTAGGTGTTAAAATATGTACATGCATGTCAGACCAAAAATTGCTAAAAAACGTTAATTCGTGTACAATTTCAATGCAAACTGTGCTTACTGGCAAATTTCATAAAGCATGATTATTTTGGTGTTTTAATGATTAAAATCAATGAATAACATATTTTCTTGTTCAGAGCGATGTCACGGACAAATTTCATCAAAAAAACTATGAAAAACATAAAGTCGAAAAAACAAAGAAATACATAAGAAATTCAAAAAAACAATAAAATACTTAAGAATTTTTTCTGATATCACTTTTTTTTTATTACATTTGCTAAGGACACTAAAAAGAATATTTACACAAAAAATGTGCCTGTTTTGAGCTTTTTTTGTGTGATTTATACCAAATAGTCTGATTTTATGCATCATCATGCATAAATTAGCATAATTTAGCATAAATGATGATTTTTTGAAAAATTAACTTCATTTTATTTTAGATTACATCATAGGCAATGTGTGTGCCAATTTTCGTCGCGATCGATACACAGTTTTTCAAAAATCTGTCGAATTACAGCAAGTACGTGACACAATTGCTAATTTCTGCTTACATATTTACAGTAGCATCTGTTTTACTGCTGTGCATTACGCAAGTGAGAGGGTTTACAACTGACAGTAATGCATCAATGTAATACATTTAGTACCCAGACACCTGTACAATGAGCGTCAATGTGGCGTGATGTGCAAGTCTAAGCCAATTGTGAAGTTTTTTTTTTTCCCCCACAGTCTTGTCCCAATACTCTTTGAGAGGAGTTTCCTTTCATATACTCTAGGCTTTTGACAATTTAGTTCAGGACCAGAAAACAAATACCATGTGAAAGGGACATCCAAGGAGTTCTTGTCAGTTCAACAAGGATGTGGTACAATGTGTAGATTTAAATGTGCACAGAGAAAGAGTAGAAAATTGCAAAGAGCTAATCAGGTTTCAGGAACAGGTGTGCTATTACAATGTACATGGATCTCTACATTTTTGTCAGAGTTTCACTTTTTTTTTTCAATTGTAATATGGCTTGCTGAAGACAAAGTGTTTGCAAACTCATTCAGTTTTGTCCTACTTGGAAAAGTACAGTGCATGTTTGTTCATTTTGAATCTGCTCGATGGACTATGTGATGTAGCACCAGAGATGAGCTTGTCAAATGTTATCACTTTGTATCTATGCTTTCTTGCCATCATTTAAACTTGCAAATATTTTGTATTTAATGATGAGCAGTTACACAATGTGCTTACTTTTATATACCCATACAAAATGTATAATGCTACTAAGGTTTCTATACTTGGTTGTGTCATATGTGAGTCAGACTAAGATTAATTAAGAATGAAAAAATGCAAAAGAGATAAGGGGAGGGAATCAAAGAAAAGTGTTTGGTCTGCTCTGTCACTTAGCTGAGCCCTATATTCATATCATGCTGGGTTCATGAAACATTTTTAAGTTGCAATAAACATTAGAATTCCCTTATGGAATCCGTAATACACATGTACAGTTTGTACTATGAGATAAGTGTTTGGCATAGGTTTGAAATGCAAAGACAGATTGCTTTTACTCTGCATTGTATTTGAAATCTAGAGGAAAGGAGAGAAAATGTTTCTATGGCAATGGTCTCCACTATCAATATTTTCACTGTTGATGTCAAAAGTATGTTTTCAGAGGTGATACACTGTGCAACCACACATTTTACATACACTGTACCAAACGGAGAGGTTATTGTGTCTCATTCTGCTCTTTGCTACTGTAATCACTAATATCACCTGTCAGTGTGTGTATGGCTTCATCACTCAAGAGTGCCATAGGGAAGCAATTTGTACTCCCATACAGGAACCTTCAAACTAGAAGATTATTTTGTGCCATTGCTGCTCATACCCTGCCATGTGTCACTGTATTCAAGCCCTCTATTATTTCATCCCTCTAGATCCATTTCTTTTTCTCTGTCAGTCTCTCTTCTTGCTTTATAGCTCTGTCTCCCCTACATTGTATCTACCAATCTGCTGAACAATCTTCCTGCCCAATCTTACCATCTATCCATCTTCATGTGTCTGTCTGCACCAGACAGCCCTTCATTGTAGCTACCTGTATTCAGCTACTAGTATCCATCTTTACTGCTGTAAAAGCTATTATTTTCACCAAGGTTTCATTTTTGTGAATCACTGTTGGGCCACAAATTTTAAATAACAACATGCAGAAATATTGCTATGTGCAGTACATGTAAAGTGGCATGCACTTGCGATAACCACAGTGTCAAAACATCTCATGAAAATGTCTGACCTCCTCATCCACAAAAATAAGTGCACTCCCGTTGAAATGAACATGATTATAATGAGATTCAAATCTTGCCCCAACATTGTCCGCTGTATACTTTTTATTGCTTATTTGCTCGGTTATATTGAAATTTCGATATAACGAAAGGAAACTGCCAGTCCCAAGGACTTCGTTATAATGGGAGTCTACTGTATCTTTACACAAATATTACAGCTTTTACAGTATTGTCATCATTGATTGTCTCGCCATGCAGTACAACTGTATACCAGGTCTGCTCTGTCACTTTGCTCAGGTTTTGAACAAAATGACAATGTAGACTCTTTTGTAGGGCAGAGTATTATCTCCTTCTCTGGCTCAGAGTGACAATTCATCAGATAACCATGTCCCTACTTTCAACTGATATCATTGGTACAAAAAATGTGTGCACTGTAGAGGTGATCTGCTCTACTGGTGCAAACAGTGGCAGTTGCAAATGTGTCTCCCTTATTTACTGCAATCTTCTGTCCTTTGTCAGGATATTGGCACTGCCATGCCCCTCTGTTACCACCCATCCATAATATCCCTTGCTTAGCCTTCAGCCTGGTTGTCTTAAAGGAAGTATATCCCTTCTGCAAACATCATGAAATTTAGTATGGCTGAAGAACAATGTCTCCCGACATAGTGAATAAAATCTTATGATAATACACCTTTTTTTTTTTTTTTTTTTTAAAGTAATGAAAAACTAACTCCATGTCTCTCCAGCATATATGTTTCCCTTTTGTACAGAAAATAATGGTTGGATTTTATCTAACCATTTTATGGGTTTTGAATCAATTACTAGAGAGCCATTATATTTATTTCTTCATCATCATAAGGAAATTTCCAGCTTTATTATTCTGAGGAAAGGTCTAAATTGCCTACCTCTCAGCTGAAGTAAGGAATCTGCTTTTCAGGGTTGCAAAAGGGACACACAAACTTTATGTACAAATGTTGGTAGGCCATTGTAACTCGTCTAACAGCAAATGAAGTTGGGGTAGTATACACTGTATGATCGGCAGAATGACATTCGTCCGCTTTATAGAATATCATTCTATTGGCTAGTGAGCCCCTTGTTACATATCTGCACCTTTTATGATATGAAATGTCATCTGGAGGTAAAAATTTGGCAAATATACTTGGGGCTTGCGAGACGCATCCTGTGTTTACGGAGACTGCTACTGTAAAATGATTGTAAACCAATCCACACTATTCTAGTTTGCATGAGGCACACAACGAAATTAGGCTGGCAGTTTTAAAAAAACAAAGGAAAGCTGTGTGAATGCTCACAATGAAATGAGGACTGAATTTGATATCTGAATGCCAAACAAACAGCAGGACTGACAAAGTACCTGCTGTCATGATGTTAACTACCTTTCAATGAAATTTTAGAAAGGCTATTGTCTCGAGCGATTTTGTGTTACATTGTGTTTACATAAAGTGAAATATTATAAGTGCATATTTGTGAGGGTTTTTTTTTTTCTGAGAAATGCCAAATTATTTATTTCACAGATGTACAGTTATTGCCTATTCTAAAGTGTGCTGTTGCAGTTGTAAATAGAGAAAAGATTTATTTTTCAATGAGCTTTGCAAATCATGCTGTGTATAATACAGTTCCTATCAAAGTCCTTTGTTGTATTCAATGCACTGTGATAATAACACACTGTTATCATTCATTAGTGAATCTAGTTGAACTGACAATACTGTATAAAAATGAATTACCTCTTCTCTTCCATTCTTGCAGATGTACAATTGCGGTAGGTACATATTATGTATCATGCTGTGTGTACTATGTGAGGTAATAGGTATATCTAGTAAGAAGCAATAGAAATTAGTGTTGTTAATACTGATTAGAATTGTCATGACCTTATTGGTGAGTGCTAGATTGTACAGATTATGGTATGAAATTGTCTAGTGTACCATGCAGTACCATGATGTACAAGTGTACATGTTTGTAGTACCGGTATTTTTCCAGCTGTATTGATGAGTGTAAAGTGCTATATGTAGTTGGTTTGTACCGTTGCATTGTGGCAGATGTGTTCTGCATGCTTGTCCTGCACATGCTTCAGTGCCCTTATGATGGAATATGATGAATGAGTATGTTAATGGCTGGTGAAAATTACATTTTCAATTTTATTTCTTCTATAATGTCTTCTATTGTTATCACTACTACTTCTACCATCATCATTACTGATAATGGTGGGATGGTTATTCTTGCTAAACTGTATGTTGTCAACATTTCAATCATATTTGGTATTTAGTAAAGTACACCTAAGTTTCCTGACTAGCAAGAGTATAGAATTGGATCACAGCAAGCTGTATGATACTTACGTAATAGAAAAAGAATATTAGATAGTGTCCATTGTAAATAGCAAACTTGGCAAACGTACTAGTTTGTAGAAATTGTGCAAGAAGCCATTGAGGTATGAATGAGAGATATGCTGATGACTTAGTTTGCCATGAAACATGAACATACATTGTAGTGTTCTGAATACGAAATATATCTGTTTGCATGCACAATGATATCATGTTCAAAGCAACTTTATAAGTACATAGCATGCATTACAAGAAATAACAATAGGTTCTTTTAGCCAAATAGGATGTCCTTGTTTTAGAATCCAAACCTTTCTCTGGTGGTCTGACCTTTCTACGTATGTGATGGTGATAGATAAACTCGTGACCTCGTGCCTGTCATAAACTTGCCTCTAAATACAGTCCGACCTCTCTTATCCGGACAGGACATGTCATGTCGGGACCAATGCTCATCGGGATAAGGGGTTTGGCCAGATATGGGACACGCAATGTTTGATACTTGCAGCTACCTACCCAATGATATAATATAGCTACATATAACCCATTGCTGGTAGCGTACATGAAAACTCTTTCTTTGCTATCAGCGTAAAATTTTTGGGTAGTGCGGGTAATGAATGTACGCATACACCTGTATGTTTGAATGCATGTCATGTAGGTGAAAATTTGATGGGAATTTATGTTGCTTATGTTGGGAATAATATGTTACTCATATATATTGAGTTTGTGTAGGAATTTTGATTGACTTTGAAATCCCTCTTTTAGAATGAGAAAAAAAAAAGTAATGGCAATATCGCGTTTGGATCAAAGAGAGATCCGGATGAAGGGAGGGAGGCCAAATAAGAGAGGTCAGACTGTAGATAACAATATAATAGTATTTTTTTTTCTTTCTGGAAAAAGAATGTGAGAATGAAGAAACATACACACACATACACACACACAAAAACAAACAAACACACATAGCAAAAGCCAACATAAAACAAACAGACAAACAAAATTAAAATACACAAGTTTTAATTTCGTGTACGGGTAAATCTGTGTTCATTTCACTTTCCATATGGCTGTGTTGTGAGGTTGACACTTTTTTTACTTCAGATACTTGCAGAGGCATATCACAGGGTACTACTGCTACTACTATCTTTGTTTCATTGTTGTATAAGAAAACATTTTTCCTGTCTCCTGTTTTTTAGCTCAGAATCAGGACGAGTTCTGGGCAAAGCCGTCGGCAATTATGCACAACATGCTATGCACATGGAATTATTTGCTTTGCACAAGTAGGTTGTGAAGTCACTGGCTTGTGTTTCCTTTAGTTTGAATGTACAGCCGTCTGTACCTAATTACGTATGTCTCCTAAAGCTATGATTGATTAGATGAGGAAGTCTGTAACCCAAAACTCTTGTTTTGAGCTACCCTTAGGCAATACCATCCACTTCAAGTGACAGGAAATGCACTGTCTAAGGGGGGAAAAATGTGTTCACGTTGCAGATTTCGCCAGGTGTTTATCGCACATGTATTATTATTATATAAGCAGTGGCTTTTAAAGGCACTTATTCGTAGGGGACAGTTACTTCTAAAATGCTGTGAAATGGAGGCAACTGTCTATAGCAAAATATGTGAATCAAAGTTGGCAGGTGCTTAATGAATATTGGTTATATGAATGCTGGGAAGTTAGTGGAAGTGGCATCTTGGTTCATCAGAAAAAGAAAGGGCAAATGCTAGAAAGGGATAAAGGCCTATAAATCTGTATTTGCCTCAATGAAGTGAAAATGACATCTAATTGCTTCTTAAGTTTCAAGCATGAGGTACAATTTGTACATGTAATTCTCTTTACCTATCCTCTGTTTCTCAAGTGATATTAACTGGGGTTTTGATATTTACACTCACTTTCCCTGATTAAGGACATCACTTGTGCTGTACAAATGCAAGAAAAGTGATGATTTTTGTCCCCATATTTGAGTGAGAACAGTCAGGAATATTATGCAATGAAGGTGGTACTTGTGATTTATAACTACTTCTGTCATGCCCCATCTGGTGATTTACTGATGCTCAGGTGATCACGAGGGCCTCACATTTTGGCAAGTTTGCTGAGGTTTGTGCACTCCTGTAGCGTCTATTTCACTCATTTCTTTAGACTCGAGTCGTTTGTGAAGAGTGAAATCACTGTAGTGTGCTGCTGGGGTTCCGTGCACGTTGCGTGCAAGTATTTTGTGTATGAAGCCGTAAACTTCAGTTGAGAGTGGTTTTGCAATGTGTATCTCTGAAATGTACCTGGTATACTGGCAGTGTCAAGTATCTGTTTGTCCACCCATCTCATTTGGACATATTTATTACCTGTTGTGTAGAGTTAGGTTCACTGTGAAACATGTCTCGTGTATAGTGTGTCTTTGTGAGTTTCTGAAATAGTATGGCAAAGTTGCATGTAATGAATACAAAAGAACAATGCTAGAATGTATATACCATTTGTGTACAGGTACAGTGCATGGATATTGTAATTAGAAAAATAAAGCCATTATCGTAAAGCTCCTGTGAAAGCAACGATTGTAATTTAAACAAGAATATACAAGTTTTTTTTCTTGATCAACATGCAGTGTAATCTCATTCTTAATTAGTACGTTTGGAGCGAGTTGTATGAATGAGGGCATGATAAATAACAGAGGTGAATGGAGTGTGTATCCAGAGTGCTAGTATATGGAGAGTGTGGATTAAATATGTTGGGAATGATGAGCCAAAAGAGTGAGGGGTGTTTACCATGATGTGGTAAATAAAAAATAGTGATGAAGATAGAAACTTAATGGGCAATTTACTCCAAATATATATGTGGGTTCAGTGAATGCAGAAGTGTTAGTGGAACACACAAATGAAATTTGAGGAAAATTCAACAATCCCTTCATCAAGTTATTAATTTTTACAACTTTAGTTATTTAAAGCCATTATATGCCACCATTGCTGGATAAGGCGTCTACAAAATTATGTGATGTCACAGTAGGGTAGAAAGTGATACAAAGTAAACAGGAAGAGAAATCCGCATGTTTTCCTTTTTCGTGCATAATGAAAGAGCTAATGGCTGATCTCCATAAGGCAAGGACACAACAGTAACAAGTGGAGGGATTGTATTCCAATTTTCACTGAAATACACTGTACCTGGGTAGTTGATTTGATTGACTTCTCTTTGTATTTTCTTGCATCATTCCCCTACTCGGACATTGTAGAGTGCTGTAGACTTCATATCCTGTGATAACTGCTCATGGGTTTAACCAAAACTTTTAAAACATGAGAAAAATCATGTTATTGAATGGACTGTCTGATCTTCCTCGAAGCTTACTGATGTGTTCTCATATTAATGGAAATGATTTTTATCTAATTTTTTTCCTAGGTGAAAGAAACACTGGGTTTAGATAACATGAAAATGTAGAAGTACTACATTATACTGTACATGTAATATGTTGTACATGTGTGTGCATTAGTGTGTGGTACTTATTCCATGAGTACAGTACCTGAAATAGGAAAAGGAGGCAAAATGTGTAGGCAAAATAATGTTCTTGTGTAATGGGTACCAGTAACAAATCAGTGGGAGGGTAAGCCAAGTTGGACGAGTGACAAACATAATATTGAATTTACGGTGTTTATCATCTCATATCCCCATTTGTTGGATTTCCTGGTTGTTTCCTCAGTCATGTGTCCATGCTGTTTGGTCTGCACTAAAAGCGTCACTCGTTGAGCGTTTGTCACTGTGGTAAACTTTTGTATTTCTCTTCTTAGATACGTTGACACACAAAAAGACTAAAACAAAGCTATTAAAGGGATGGTATAGTATTGGTTGATGTGAAGATTCACCTTTTAACTTTTTTTTAACTTAGAAACCACTATATGAAATGTTAGAGAGCATGCAGTTCTAAGAGGAATTCAAAGTTTCTTTGATGAAAATTGGTTTTGAAATGGCTGGTATATCCAAAAACAAAGTAAAACAAACGATCCTAATAAACGGTGGGTCCTACCTTTTATTAGGATTGCTTTGTTGTGGATATATCAACCATTTCAAAACCAATTTTCGTCAAATAAAGTTTAGATTCCTCTTATAGAATTACGTGCTCTTTCATATATTTCTCATTATCTAAAAAATAATAACTATCAAAAAACGTTGGAAACCTGAACCCCCATCTCAATCGAAACTGTATCATCAGTTACATTACTAGAACCAAATGAACAGCAGACTTCCCAAATATGATTAATATTTCAACATTTTGTCCTTCATTGCTAATCAGCTCGTTCAGGCATCTTCTCAATCCTTTATTTTTGAAAAACTGTACTTATTTCCTTCTAACATTGCCACTTTTCCCCAAAATGCATTTACACTGGCCCATCAAAAGTAGAAAAAATATGAATTAATAGATAAGAAGAAGAAAAAAAGGAAGATGTTTTGCTCAATTTCCCCTGGGTATGGATGAGGTTGCTCAATTTCCAAGAGGACTCCAATCATGCGGCGGATGTCGTTTCTCTGCATACCGGTGTCAGGATACTGATTGGCCTTGGGTCATGATGACTCGCTTGATGATTTCCCAGAACCTGATCGGTGAGATCACTGAACACTGGACACTGGCTGGTGATAAGGAAGCGCGCTTGACAACAGGAAGATGTATCGTTTTATTTTGTGTTATTTTGATATTTTATATCTAAGAAAATTTAGGCAGTTGTGTATGTGTGTATGTTTGTAGGTGTGTGTGTGTCTGTTGCATGTGCGTGTGTGTGTGTGTGTGTGTTGATGATGACATTCTGTTTCGCTGTACAATTGTGTTTGCGGTTTTTCTCTCTCTCTCACTCTTTTCAATGATCAATTTTTGATGATTGGAGTGCTACATGTTGAAATATTAAGTTTAATTTCAATTTTTAAGAAAGCACTATTTATGTATGCAAGAAAGGTACCTCCTGGGTAGAACACTGTTGTTATTTGCATTAAAAAAGGTGTGATTTTTCTGTTTGTACAGCAGCATCAGATGATAATATTATATTTGCATTGATTTGAAAGTCAATGAATAAAGATTATTGAAAAAAAGTGTGTGTGTGTGTGTGTGTGTATATCAGTACATGTACCATATGTCCATTGTAATATCAGTGATGTGGGGTGTGACAAAGGAGTAAGACAGTGCAACCATGAAGCAGCTGGATTTTGCATTACCGGTACAATTTGATTCTCTGCAGCATGCTGTGCTGAATTTTGTCAAATTTTGTCTGGAGGCATGACCTTTGACAGACACGAAGGGAGACTGTTTGATGTGGACTGTTTCTTTCGTTTCTTTTTTCCCTGAATTTTTGCCAGGTGTGTTTTGACGTGAGTTCTGACCCTAAAGCTGGTATCTCACTGAGCGGCGAACGTTTGCGAAGGTAGCGAATTTGAGATTCGCCAACTTTTCTGACGAATGTTTGCGAAAAATCAAAGTTCGCTTCTGCCATTAGCGACAGTTAGCGACTTTTAGCGATGTTTAGCGACAATTAGCAACACTTTAGCGAATGTTTGCGAAAGTGTTTGCGAACACAGGTGGCGACTATTAGCGAATGTTAGCAAATGTTAGCGACAATTTTGCAAATGTTAGCGACAGTTTTGCAAATATTAGCAACTGTTTGCAAATCCTTTGCGACAATTTTGCGAATGTCCTTGGACCTAGAAAAGTACCAGGAGATTGTGTATAGTAAGACCCATAAAACGACATAAAACCTTCCACTGAATTCAGATCTCTTGTGACAACTGTTCAAGATGGATTTCCAGGATATGGAAATAAATTTCTGCCAAGAAGAGGCTCAAGGTCACGTGTTGCTATCCTTGAAGAGCTGCTTTGTCAGGCTGCTGCTACAGCTATTCTCTCTAAAAAAAGAAAGAGTGAAAATGTTCACTCTTGAAGAAGTGAATAACAGAAAAGAGTGAGTTTCAAGTGAAATTAGAGTGACTTTGGAATGAAAATGTTCATTTTCACTCATTTTGGAGTGACTTCAGGGATCACTCCAAGATTTTGGAGTGACTTCAGGGATCACTCCAAGATTTTTGAGTGATCCCTGAGGTCACTCCAAAATGAGTGAAAATATATATTTTCACTCAAAATTCACTCCAATTTCACTCAAAACTCACTCTTTTCTGTAATTCACTCCTTCAGGAGTGAACATTTTCACTCTTTCTTTTTTAGAGAGTTGTGCAGCATAAGAGAAATAAAATAAAGAAAAACAAGAAAGGAAGAAGAAAAGAAAGAGAGTCAGAGAGTGCTTGTTGCAGAGGACAGACTTTAGTCAATATGAAAAGCTTTTGAAGCAATTACAATCGTGATGGAGATGTCAAGAGCTTCAAGAACTTTCTTAGAGAGGAACCTTGTCTGTTTCAGAAGCTTTTAAATAGGAACCAGGTGGTTACTTGTTCGCTAGCAGTGGCGAATCATATAAAAACGTTAGCGACACCGTTTTACGACCGTTTGCGAATTCTTACGAGTGTTTTGCGAATGTTTGCGAATGTTTGGAACTGTTAGCGAAAATACAAATTCGCAAAGGTTCGCAAAGAAATTTTGAACATGTTCAAAATTTCTTTGTGACAAGAAAAACTGTTTGCGACAAGAAAAACCGTTTGCGAACTTTCTTGCGAATGTTAACGAACCTTTTGCAACCGTTTACGAACCCTGGCGAATTCCCAAATTCGCTACGTTCGCAAACGTTCGCCGCTCAGTGAGATACCCCCTTTAGAGACACCAAACTCCAAACATCAACCCTGTGAGTCAGTCTGCCATTGTTAATGTGAGAGCTGGAACAAATTCCAGCAAGTGCACCGTGGAAGTTTCAAATTACCACTCAATACATTTATGGTCCTATGCAGAGAGTATGATATTACACATTGGTGTGATGTAATATTCTAACTTACATTTTTATGTACAAGTACATGTAGTAGGTAATGAGTATGGTTGCCTGTAGAACTACATTGTATGTAATGAATGCCATTACATCTAGTACTGTCAGTACTAGGATGCAAGTTCAGTCATAGGTATAAAAAGAGAAATGTTAAGATATAAAAAGAATTAAAGGGGAAGTTTCCCCAAATACATGTATGGATTCTGTGAAAGCAGCAATATCAGTAAAACACAACAATCAAGTTTTAGGAAAATTGGACAATCCGTTCAAAAGTAATGAGTTTTGAAAGTTTTGGCACTGCCATTGTCAACAGAAAATTAGACCACAGCAGTTTCTGACATCACTGCAAAACAACAATATACAGAAAATGAAAAGAAAATTTCACAAAATTTTACCTTTTTTTATATGAAGCATACATTCTTTTGACTTGTCACAGACATATGTAAAGCATAATAATGTTCCCCCTGCTTTCTGAAAGAGGCAAGTCAACTGCTCTTTCATTATGCTAGAAAAATGAAATTTTGCGGAATTCCTTTTATTCTTTTTTTTTTTATATCGTTGTTGTGCTGTGTGACATCATGAGCACCGAAACTTTAAAAAACAAATCATAACCTTCGAGCCTATTGTCCAATTTTCCTCAAAATTCACTGATGTGTGATCTACTCATATTGCTGCATTCATTCAATCGATCCAAATGTACATTTTGGGAAAGTGCCCCATATACATCACACACACACACACATGAATAAGAATAAAGCAACTACATGTACTATACCTGCGTAATATTTTCATAAATGTGTAATTATTTCTCGTAAAAGGCACCTAACATAAAGCATGAACATTCATCATCATAAAATTTTATGACGATCACCATCTCTCTCTCCAGGCCTCTTGTAGAGCATGATTAATCAAGCATAGCAAAAGGTTGAAGGCAAAAAACAAAACAAAAAAACATGTAAACATTATAACCCTCTTATCTATCTTTTTAAAAGGGGAGGGGGTGGGAGAATCTACAAGGGAGATGGATCCATTACAATACGTGGGTACAAAAACGGCACAAGGACATTGTATTATGAATAGCAAACCCTGTCCTTCCAAAATCGGTCATTGACATGAGCAATAAATACTTTCATTTTCTTTTCTTTTTTTTCATGACCTGGAGATACCTTGACACTTTCATGAGACTAGGAATAGAATATTTCAACTCTTCATAACTTAACATAAATGGGAAATCATCTAAGGTTTTGCAATTTTATAGGTGTTTCTTGGGGCCAATGATTACATTTCAGCAAACTTGGGAGGAGCTCAGCAGTAAGATGCACTACCTTAACTCTTTATGTACCATGGTGGAAACCCCCTGTGTGCCTCATTATTCTGAGACTGTGACATAGTCATGCTATGGGAAAATGTTATGTTTTTCAAATCTATGTAACTTTCATAGATTTCTGTTACCCTGAACATGTAAGGATGAAAGTTTTAGAGAAAATGCCAAGCTTTGCTTTGACGTGAATTGTATAACAAATCTATGATTGAAAGAAAGAAAGATATTATTCAGAGGAGTGAAGGGTCAGATGTAAGTTTCTTCAATTTGTCTCCCTCTACAAATTAAATTTGATAAGATCACAACTGCTATGACATAACAGTGACAGAAACTTAGAATTTACTCGGAAATTCAGTAGGGAACACCCCTTAATAGTTAATCACCATGTTAAATGCAAGATACATTTAACAGGAATGGAATCACGAGAAACCCTTTCATTGTACAGCAGTATTTGGCAATTTATTGATTGATTTGGGTGGGTTTGTGCTTTTGAGCAGAATATAAGAAGTTGGCACGCCGTCGACCAAGTCGAGCGTGCGAACGTGGCACATCAAGAGTTAAAGTCGCTTTGATTACACACACACACACACACATTGTGTGGCATTTGTATGTGTCATACTTGATTTTTTTTTTCTTAAACATGCATTTTCACATTGAGGACTTATATCTGCAACTTAGTTGAATGATCTTTCTTTGCTGGTACCCTACTTCGAATGTGGAACACATAGTACTAGACATCATTACAATCATACCCTGATACATGATATATCTTTCCAGCACTGTAATTCAATGCTCTCATTGACCTATTCGCTGCTTAATATACTCATGTGAAGGATACAAGACAATTGGCAAGACTAGAAATGTCGCTCTGGCGACTGGTATGCCTCCGCCATAATGCATGATTTTCCCAATAGGTCTAGATAGTACATGTGGACAATGTGTGATTACATTTTCACAAAATTGGCAAAATATTGAAATGACAAGTTTGTCACAAATGTGTTGAATGTTCACCTTCCTTGACCTAGGTTTAATTGGATGAATAGGAGAGCATGTATCTAGGGATTTAGGGACTTTAACTTGACTTTGACCCATTCATACATTTAGGCATTGAGTAATTTTCAAGGTACAGGTGTGGAGAAAAAGTGCAATTTCTGAATTGAATAGTAAATTGTTACCATTTTCATCTGGCCCTTGACCCTAAAATTCATAAGATAATCACTTTCAGGTAGAACATACATAATATGTACTAAGTTTCAAGATAACTTGAGCCACTTCCGAGATATGGAGGAAAAAGTTAGTTCAGCACTTTCACTTGATCTTTGACCTTTTGACCTTTGAGGCAAAAAAAGAAGAAAAAAAACAACTTCAAGAGAATTTCTATTAGGTTACACATGCATACACCAAGTGTAAAAAAAAAAAATAACCCTGCTGGCATTGCATAAATATGAAGGAAATAGTAAAATTTTGAAGTGTTGCACTTGACCTTTGACCCCTGACCTTTGACCCCATGAACTCTACATTCTCTAGATAATCACTTCCAGTCAGTACATGTATATACTATATTCCATAAAGATACCTTGAACAATTTTCCAAGGTACGGAGAAAAAAAAGAAGTTTTAATATTCTTATTTGACCTTTTGACCTTTGACCTTTGACCTCATGACCCAAACTTTCACCAGAGAATCTTAATTGGGTAATACATGTATACACTAAGTTTCAAGAAAATATCTTCAGGCATTCAATAGATATGGTGGAAATAGTGAAATTTTATGTATTTGACCCTGACCTTTTGACCTTTGACCTTTGACCTCATGACCCAAACTTTCACCAGAGAATCTCAATTGGGTAATACATGTATACACTAAGTTTCAAGAAAATATCTTCAGGCATTCAATAGATATGGTGGAAATAGTGAAATTTGATGTATTTGACCCTGACCTTTTGACCTTTGACCTTTGACATCATGACCCAAACTTTCACCAGAGAATCTTAATCGGGTAATACATGTATACACTAAGTTTCAAGAAAATATCTTCAGGCATTCAATAGATATGGTGGAAATAGTGAAATTTTATATATTTGACCTTGACCTTTTGACCTTTGACCTTGAGCATGTGCACCCAAAAGTTGATAGGCACAACTTCACCCCCTAATACACATACATGCCAAGTTTCATTAGGATACCTCAACAGGTTTTGATAGTTACCTTGTCCACAAAATTCATTACGGACGGACGGAAGGACGGACGGACGGACGGAAGGACGGACAGACGGACAACCCGAAAACATAATGCCTCCGGCACCACTTCGTGGCGGAGGCATAAAAATAGATCACGTACCAGTACTCTGTACTTAAATTATCCTAGTGTGCACTTTCCAAAGAAAATGAATGATAACATTTACAGGTCGGGATTTGGATTTGACAAGATGACCACTTCTATGTGTTTGGTCAACAGTAAGTGAATACTGCAGACAAGACCCTGTTCTTTCAGCACCTCCATGCATATCTGAGTAAACATTTGTACACTTAAAAAAACAGAAAAGAAATCATGATTCATTTGATGTGGTTGATAGGAAAGTTGTGAGTGCTTATCAGTAAGCAACAAGCGTACTGAAAGCCTTGAGTCTCCCCCGGAAGGACTAGGCAAAAGAGGATGAAGTGCCTTGCCTGGGAGCACCTGTACCCACCACAGCCACGGAACTCGAAGAACAGACCTTGGATCAACAGTCCATAGTCCTATCCAATAAACCACAAGAGCTCCACATATGATACTCATAACAAAATGAAACCACACAAACAAACAAACAAACAATCAAACAAACACATGAAGTCAGAGGTGGAATATCAGTCATACTCTCTCCCTAATCATTGAGATCTAAGCAGCTTCACCTCTGATCAACCTCACCAAAGTTTATCACTTTATTGTAGTTTTTCTTGTAAATCTCCTAATCACATGACATCACTTATTTAGGCAATTACCCAGTACTTCCTTGTTGAACTCACTAGCATTTACTCATTAAAAATTCTTCTTTTCCGAAACACAACTTTTCACAGATCTTCATCTTCACAATCAGAGACACAGTACTTCCTTGATGATTTCACAGGCATTTACTCATTCAAAAATTCTTTTGTCCGAAACACAGCTTTTCACAGATCTTCATCTTCATGATCACACAATACTTCCTTGTTGATTTCATTGGCATTTACTCACTTAGAATGTTTTTGTCTGAAACTCGGCATTGAAAATCACGTGTTGGAGGTCAGGTGATATGTACCTCAGAAAAACCAAGCCAAGTTAAGTAAGAACATCACGATCAGAGTTATGCAACTTGATACACAACAGCAACCATGAATACACAGTATCCCACACTGATTCTTGACAAAAGCACGTCTGCTGTAAAAACATGTCAGCTTTCATATGCAGTGGCCTTTTTAAAACCTATTTCAATCTATGAAGACATCTGAGAAAGAAAGCAAAGATAATATCTGCCGCTTGCATCAAGTCTCTTACAAGACTCAACCAGCCTGCAAGTAAAATGACTTCAGGGGGCATGGAAGATCCGAGTGCAGGTTACAGCTCTTAATAAATATACACATTTACCAGAGTCACACATGTAATAATATCCACCATTATACAATCCGTGTCATTTGCCCAGTAAGTCGTCATCTTCTCTTTGGCAGAAATTGGCGAAACCTGCCCGATTCTGCTCCACACTGGAGGCCGAGCTACGGCCATCACCCATGTCCTTGTCAAGCTCGTCTGCGTGTCTCTCCTGCTTCCTCTGCTCCGCCTCCATTAACTTCCGCAGCACGGCGCTCTCAAAGTCGCCGCCATCTTCCACCTAAGTTGGCATTCACATGTAAACAGGAAAACCACCAACCTATTTATGCTTTGTGGCATGTTACATGGTATCACAGGTGCATACTCAAGTGTGAATGTGTAAGTATATTCTATATATAAACACATATGAGGTGGGTGTTTGTTTTTGTATTTTGCTGTGTATTGAAAGTGAAAGTACACTCCATGCTAAAGTTGACTTTGTTATGCAGAGAAAAACTAAATACTGTAAAACATTATATATTTGCGGCATGAAATTTTCGCGAATTGCCACTGGCGTTCAATGCATATAGTGTAGACAACAACTTTCGCGGGCATTTTGACTTCGCGAATCTTGGTGCGCGCGAAATTCGCGAAATTAAAATGCACGCGAACATTCCTTGTTTTACAGTAAACAGAATAACAATTTCACTGAAATTTGACATATGTTAAGAATATCATAGAAACCTGAACTTTAGCATATTTCAATGTAAAAGTAAATGAATAGAGACAACTCTATAGGTGAATGAACACACACACATACGTGAAAGAATATATAGCAAAAATATATCTAGCAATTTGCTATGTGCATAGGCTATTATCCGAACAGCCACACTTTGGTGACTTTTTTGGTAACATTCACTTCAACAGGTTAAAGCTACGTTTACACCACATCCAGCACGAGTCACGGAAAGGAACTTTTGCTATGGTGCACCAAAAGGAACCGTGTCTGGTTCTATTACAATATCACTTCCCCGTGGATAGTTTTGTTAAGAAATTAATCTTCTACTGTTAATTTTTTGTTGCTCCTGATTTTGACATAAGAATAACATTTTAGGTGATTTTGTACCGAATTACTTATTCTTTTTAACAGAACCAGACATGGTCCCTTTTGGCGTACCACAGCAAAAACCCATCCCGTTGCCCGTACCGTGCTCGGTGTAAACACAGCAGCATAATAAAGACAAGAGTAATATGACTTAACAGTACACTGATGTATTTCCGACACAGGGCCAGAGGAACGGAGGTTGGGGGGGAACTCTTTTTACCCCGGAAGTGGCACTAGAAACAAGAGACCCGCGGGTCTAGCGCTCACCTGAGTATCGCAAGTTCACCTTTCACGCAGTCACTAATCTAAATTATTCACAGCTCTACCAAAATTTGACCAGGCATTCTGAAGTAGAAGATGAAAATGTACAATAAGGGCCCAAATTTTTAAAGATTCCTTAATTTGGGGAATTGGGGGCCCCCTGGGACCCTCTGGGTGGGGCATGGTGCCCATTTTGATAAATTGAGATCCTGACCCCCTAAGGATGCTACCTGCCAAGTTTGACGAAAATCTATCATGAGGTTTTCAGGAAGAAGATGACAATGTACGATTCAGGCCCCCATTTGGACCTTCCTAACCAACCCCCCCCCCCCACCCCTGCCCCCAAGAGGGGCACCCCTGGATCTCCTATGAACAAACTCGAAACTACAGTCATTAATGTACTCACTCATAGTATTATCTTAGCTGTATAACTTCTGATTCTAGAGAAAATTTTTAACGATTCCTTCATTTGGGGGGTTTGGGCCCCCCTGGGGGCCCCCTGGGTGGGACATGGTGCCCATTTTAACAAATTGAGATCCTAACCCCTTAGGGATGCTACCTGCCAAGTTTGGTGAAAATGGGTCATGGGGTTCTAAAAAAGAAGATAAAAATGTACAATTTAGGCCCCATTAGGACCCCTCCTCACCTCCCTCCCCTGGGTCCCAAGGGGGGCACCCCTGATTCTGCCATGAACAAACTTGAAACTGCAGTCATCAATGTACTAACTCATAGTATTAACTTAGCTCCATCACTTCTGGTTCTAGAGAAGAAGATTTTTAAAGATTCCTTAATTTGGGGGGATTTGGGCCCCCTGAGGGTCCCCTGGGGGCCCCCTGGGTGGGGCATGGTGCCCATTTTAACAAATTGAGTTCCTAACCCCCTAGGGATGCTACCTGCCAAGTTTGGTGAAAATGGGTCATGGGGTTCTCAAGAAGAAGATGAAAATGTACAATTTAGGCCCCATTAGAACCCCTCCCCACCCCCCTCCCCTGGGTCCCAAGGGGGGCATCCCTGATTCTGCCATGAACAAACTTGAAACTACAGTCATCAATGAACTAACTCATAGTATTAACTTAGCTCTATCACTTCTGGTTCTAGAGAAGAAGATTTTTAAAGATTCCTTAATTTGGGGGGGTTTGGGCCCCCCTGGGGGCCCCCTGGGTGGGTCATGGTGCCCATTTTAACAAATTGAGTTCCTAACCCCCTAGGGATGCTACCTGCCAAGTTTGATGAAAATCGGTCTTGGGGTTTTCAAGAAGAAGATGAAAATGTAAAAAGTTTACGCACGACGCACGACGGACGACGGACGACGGACGACGGACGACGGACGACGGACGACGGACGACGGACGACGCACGACGCACGACGCACGCCGGACGCCGGACGAAGGGCGATCGCAATAGCTCACTTGAGCCTTTGGCTCAGGTGAGCTAAAAATAGAATGAGCGTGATAAGGCCTTTGCTTTTGCGCTGAAGACAACCCCCCCCCTTTTTTGTTTTTTGCTTGTCCGCTGAAGAAACCCGGAAGTGGCACCAGAAATCAGAAGTTGTGCAGAAGGCCTTTTTTTTCCTTGTTAGCTATGAAGCCGGAAATGCCCCCGCCCCACTTTTGAAAACGTGGTGCCGGCCATGCAACAGTCCTAATAAACTATACTTAATGCACAATACTTCAGGGATACTGTGGGTTATCGTAAGTATGGCACAATAATCTATCTTGTTGTACTGTATAAGCTGTTATTTTCGTGAGGGTTTTATTTTCGTGAATTTTGCAAATCTCAGTTGGATCGCGAATTTAACAAGACGCGAAAATGTCTCCATGCGCTAGGGTAATAGCGCATTTACGTTACCGTCGGCATCAGTTCGCGAAAACAACATTTCGTGAAAATGTCCATGACCTCATTCGCAAAAATATCTGTACGCGAAAATAACAGCGTATACAGCAATTTACATGGAGAAAAAGAAAAAGGAAATATCTTACATGAATGAAACATTTAAAATATTGATATAGTTCCAGCAAAGAACTAGAAATGTTGCTATGGCGACTGATGCCTCCACCATAATGCATGATTCTCCCAATAGGCGTATAGTACAATGTCTTCACAATGTGTGATCCATGACATTTTCACATAACTGGCAAAATACTGAAATGACAGGTTTGTCAGAAATGTCTTGAACTGGGTTTGCCATAATTTTCTAAGAGTGCAGGTATACATATTTGGGGAATTTTTGGGAAGTTTATGCATTGAGTAATTTCAAAGGTATGAAGAAAGAGTGTGATAACGGTACAAAATAGTTTTTTTTTTTTTTGTTTTTTTTTGGGGGGGAGTGCATTGAAACCTGGCCTTTGACCCTTACCCTTTGACCTTTGACCTTCTGGCTGGAAATTTCCTGGAGAATCTCCATTAGGCAATGCATGTACTAAGTTTTGAAAATAATAATGCAAACATTTCATATACTAGTATATGAGGGAAATAGTAAAATTTTGAGGAGTTGACCTTGACCTTTGACCCCTGAATATTGACCCATGACCCCTAAATTCCCTAGAGAATCCCTGCCAGACAGTACATGCGTATGTACCAAGTTCCATGAAAATACATTGAACCATTTGCGAGAAAAGTGATACTGCAACATTTTCACCTAACCTTTGACCTTTTGACCTTTGACCTTATGACATAAAACTCTCTCTGGAGAATCTTTACGCAGTAGTACATGTCCACACCAAGTTTCAAGAAAATACCTTCGGGCATTACATAGATATGGGGAAATTGCAACATTTGTAGCATTTGACCTTGACCTTTTGACCTTTTGCCAATGTCACTAAAATCTACTCAACTAATTGTCCCATCATACATCATCCTTGGACCAAGTTTGGTGAAAGCTGCTTCGTCCAGTTTTGAGTTATCACGTAAATAGATAAATTTTAGGATTTGACCTTGATCTTTGACCTTTGACCTCTGTCCGATTTCACTGAAAAACTAATCAAGTAATTGTCCCATCATACATCATCCTCCAACAAAGTTTGGTGAAATTTGCTCCATCCAGTCTTGAGTTATCGCGTAAACGGTTACAATTTCATGATTTGACCTTGACCTTTGACCTTTAGCCGATTTCACCCAAAATCTAATTAACTAATTGCCCCATCATACTTCATACTTGGACCAAGTTTGGTAAAATTCCAGTAAACATTACTCAAGTTATCGCGTAAACGAAAGCGGACGGACGTATGGACGGACGGACAACCCGAAAACATAATGCCTCCGGCACCACTTTGTGGCGGAGGCATAAAAATTATGTCATGGGGTGATGGTTGAACAAATAGATCAAGTGAATGGGGAGAAAAAAATAAGCTAAATTATAGACTGATATCAAAGACCACGAATTCCAAGAAGTTCATAACGCATTTGTGAGTGCATGGGAGTAGTTAAACTAGAAATAAGAGAAGGGTAATTTGCTAGTCAAAATTGTGGTCTTAACCCTAACTAGGCCGGGCTATTTAGGTAGTTGATAGATCTCTGCCGTCGACTGCGCGATCGCGACAAAAATTGGCACACACATTGCCTATGATGTAATCTAAAGTACCACGAAGTTAATTTTACAAACAAGGCAATCGCCAAATTGTGTCTCGCCCATTCGCGCACAAGGAATTAATATTTTTTATAACTCCCAGAAGTTAATTGACCTGCTTATGACCTTTGACCTTGTGGTGACCTTGAACACCCTAAGGGACATTTACCATCCAAGTTTGGTCACAAACGGACAAAGGGATCAAAAGTAATGAGCCGTAATCGAAACGCGCCATAAAAACTTAACATCGGGCCCTAAAAATTTATTGACCCCTTTCTGTGACCTTTGACCTTGTGATAACCTTTAACTCCCCAAGGGACATCTACTGTCCAAGTTTGGTCACAAACGGACATAGGGATCAAAAGTTATGAGCCACAATCAAAACGTGCCCTAAAAACATAACATTGGGCCCTAAAAGTTTGTTGACCCCTGTCTGTGACCTTTGACCTTGTGACGACCTTCACCTCCCCAAGGGACATCTTCCATCCAAGTTTGGTCACAAACGGACAAAGGGATCAAAAGTTATGAGCCATAAACGAAATGCGCCCTAAAAACTTAACATTGGGCCCTAAAAGTTCGTTGACCCCTGTCTGTAACCTTTGACCTTGTGGTTACCTTCAACTTCCCAAGAGACATCTACCATCACCCAAGTTTGATTGCCATTGTAGCAACATGTGCTGAGTTACGTGTGATAAGAGAGTCTTGCAAGTAAACTTTAACGTATGACCTCAAATGACCTTTGACCTTATCATGTGACCTCTTACGGCACCATAACATGAAGGTACCCCCAGTGCATCCATCACCCAAGTTTGATTGCCATTGTAGCAACATGTGTCGAGTTACATGTGATAAGAGAGTCTTGCAAGTAAACTTTAACGTATGACCTCAAATGACCTTTGACCTTATCCGGTGACCTCCAACGGCACCATAACATGAAGGTACCCCCAGTGCATCTATGACCCAAGTTAGGTTGTAATCCAAGCAACTTATGTGAAGTTATTTGTCAAAAGAGAGTCTTGCAGGTAAACTTTAACGTAGAAAAGAGTCTTGCACATACTCTTTAATATATGACCTCAAATGACCTTTGACATCATCACATGACCTCTGACAACACCATAACATGAAGATACCCCTAGTGCTTCTATCACCCAAGTGTGGCTGCCATTGCTGTAACAGTTGCCAAGTTATGCATCATAAGAGAGTCTTGCAGGTAAACTTTAACATTTGTGACGGACGACGGACGACGGACGGACGACGGACGGACGACGGACGGACGACGGACGGACGACGGACGGACGCCATTTGGATCCCTTAGTCTCGCCTTCACCTCCGGTGGGCGAGACAAAAATTATCATTTATGCTTAATTATGCTAATTTATGCATAATGATGCATGAAAACAGACTATTTGGTATAAATCACAAAATAAAGCTCAAAACAGGCACATTTTTTGTGTAAATATTCTTTTTAGTGTCCTTAGCAAATGTTGTAAATAAATTGCGATATCAGAAAAAATTCTAAAGTATTTTATTGTTTTTTGAATCTCTTATGTATTTCTTTGCTTTTTCGACTTTATGTTTTTCATTGTTTTTTCGATGAAATTTGTCCGCGACATCGCTCCGAACAAGAAAATATGTTATTCATTGATTTTAATCACTAAAACACCAAAATAATCATGCTTTTATGAAATTTGCCTGTAAGCACAGTTTGCATTGAAATTGTACACGAATTCACGTTTTTGAGCAATTTTTGGTCTGACATGCATGTATATATTTATGCGTAACTTTGGAACCGCGCGTCCGAGCGTCGCAAATTTAGTGTCAAAAGATGCGGGAGACTCGAAAGAAAAAAGTCATGAAACGTCGCGGTGATAGCTTTTTGCGATTGCGATACATCGCGCGGAACGTTGAGGGGGTGGCCTCGGAGGCCCTCCCCTCCGGCCTAGTTAGGGTTAAACAATTTCCTTGTCTAAATCATGTTGCATAAGTGTCAAATGATACCTCTGTGCTTGTGAAATATGATGAAGGTACAGCAATATCTTTCTGGAAGGTTTCCAAAGTCATTTAAAGGGGCCCTGAAATCCAAATGCATGTTGATTTGTGTTGATTTATGATACCCTCAAAATCACTTTTGCGGTGAAACGAATATCTAGAAACATTCCATATATTTTTAACAATTTTTTCTTCTCTTTTTCTTCAGATTACTTGGGAACGCCAACAAAAAATCCTTCCAAACCAATATTTCTCAAATGACCTCATCTGTCAATCATTGCTAAAGTACTGAAATGTTTAACAAAAGACACTGGAATGCACCTTCCCCTCAACTCAGCATAACTTGCATGTTTCTGTGATAATAATGTGACTAACAAAAGACATGGCAAGGGAACATGCAAGTTCTGCTGAGTCGAAAGGAAGGTGCATCCCAATGTCTTTTGTTAAACATTTCAGTACTTAAAAATGATTGACAGATGAGGTCATCTGAGGAATATTGGTTTGGAAGGATTTTTTGTGGGCATTCCCAAGAAATCTGAAGAAAAAGAGAAGAAAAAATTGTTAAAAATATATGGAATGTTTCTAGATATTCGTTTCACTGCAAAAGTGATGTTGAGGGTATCATAAATCAACACAAATCAACATACATTTGGATTTCAGGGCCCCTTTAAATGCTTTTCATTAGCATAAATGCTCAAGTTAACCATACTTTCAATGCAAGACATGCACATTTTAAGCCAGAGGTTTCAAATGTACCTACCTGAACACTGGGCTTTGAAACAGGTGGTCGTGTTGTTTCTGGCTTTCCTGATAACCATGTCAGCACTAGGGGATTGTGTTGAAGACCAACTTCGTTTGACACTGCAAGCTCCTGACACATAAGAGGAAACACACCTGATTATATAAATGATAATGATGATAATAATAATAATGATGATGATGATGATAATAATAATAACAATAATAATAATAATAATAATAATAATAATAATAATAATAATAATAATAATAATAATAAATAATAATAATAAAGATGATGATGATAATAATAATAATAATAAT
Source organism: Diadema antillarum (assembly GCF_040938485.1). Classification (NCBI taxonomy): domain Eukaryota; kingdom Metazoa; phylum Echinodermata; class Echinoidea; order Diadematoida; family Diadematidae; genus Diadema; species Diadema antillarum. The sequence continues at coordinate 1,287,056 of NW_027270998.1, read as the reverse complement.
AATAATAATAATAATAATAATAATAATAATAATAAGTGTTTACTTCTATAGCACAATAAACCATCAAAATACTTACACTGACATATTTCTCTTCCACCACTTACACTTGAAAATAAAAACAAGGAGACACTTTCACCATTCACTGCTCATGCATATGAAAAACCTCCTATTCCAAGTTTGACACACTTGTCACGCAAATGTATGATATAATCAATATATTGTCTCCTAGACGTTCATAAATTTAAAAATTGGAACAATTTATCCTACAGAAGTTCAGTGTAGAATTGGTCAGCTCTGTAGTCACTTGCTATTCTCCTTCTTCTCAATTGTGGTGTCAAGTCATAGCCAGAGACTCGCGGGTCTAGTGCTCACTCGAGTTCTTCTTCTTCTTCTTCTGATTAAGTCTGCCTCCTTCAATAGGCTGAAGATTCTTGCAGACTGTGCTATTTACATTACAATATAGACTAATAGATGAAGTGCAGTTCGTATAATGCCTGTGAAGAGTTCAGCTATGCAGACATAATAAGCCGGCACGGATCGTTCTGGTTTGGTTCTTTACTCACATTATTTACTACAGCTGAGAACTGAGAGAAGAGAAATGATATAATTCAAACTTACAGCAGTTACATGAAAGAAACAAATATCTAAACTCACCGCTGCATGAACTGTTGAAAATTCCACTATCGCACTTCCATTGCGTTTAGAGGATATGATTATGTTAGTCACCTTGCCATACTATTTGAATAAAAGAGGAAAATGAAATAGAAATATCATGTTATCCCTAGGATGGGTACATCATCACTTCATATGATCTTGTATTATTATTTGTAGGTCTTCAAGTCACAGTAACCACCCTGTTTGTTTGAAAGTGCCTCATTTTGTTTTTATGTTCACAGAGCTGCCACTTGGATGGAAATGGCTGACTACCCCCATTTTCATGAAATAAATGAACAAATATGACGAGGACTCACAATTTAATTTGAAAAATGATGTCTTTGAATGCATTACTGTATACTTCATTTACATATGGTCATGAATATGTGCATATGCAAACTAATGCATTCGTGAGTACATTCAAAGAAATCCATATGGAAGAAAAGGTTCTGGAGAGAGATCACACACATGTCATTCAAGATATAAAGTTTAAGTTAGTGTTTCATATCCTCCTAGATTTTTGGTGATGACGCAGCATTATATTTTTGTTTAGGTGTTACCGAAGTGACAAGTGTGCTATTAATTACCCCCACCATCTTCTACTTGAGATTGTAACAGTATAATGCACTCACAATATGAAATTGTGTTTTTCATGATTACTGTATTTTCTTAAGATTTTTTTTTTCATCATGAAAAAGTATCAAAAATAAATGAACTACATACAACAAAAACAAAAATACTCATGACCTTGGTACCCCCCCCCCCCCCCCACACACACACATACAAAAGACTCTCAAGGCCAATATCATTATTTCTATTGCTGAAATATCAGAATCTACAACAACATTCTTCATGGCAAAAAATACTACTGGTATCTAAACTCACGTGATTATTCACAGGATGCTGCTTTTCTTTTTGTATACTGACCCTTCCTACATATTATGATCTATGTTCTTCCTTTCATTCCTTAGACCTTGCAAGAGCTCAAGTAACCTTGGTGATAGCTAATTCTCCATTTAAATCACATCTCAATATCAGAATGTAATTGATTAACTTTATAAGGGGAACCATGTCTTTGCTTATGTGTTTCTGTTCAGTGGGTTTGAATGTTACTGTAAAACCAGAAATTTTCATGTGCATGAAATTTTCTTGAATTTTCCAAGGAGCAAAGATTCATGATATTAAAATGCACATGAAAGTTCTTGTCTAAGCAATGCATTAAATGCCAGTGGCTATTCGCAACAATTTCATGCCGCGAAAGAGGCCGTTGGCTCCAATTTGTGAAATTTCATGAAGCAAATATTTCTGGTTTTACAGTTATAGGAACACATTGGCCCGAATTCACAAAGGTTTAAACCATGGACAATTTGTATGGAGCGCCAAGTGTCACATGGCCTATTTCGTTACGAAATCAGTCATTTTGTTGAAGGAATGATCATTTCGTAACAAAATGACCAAAATGACAACATTTTGTCAACGAAATGACCATTTCATTAACGAAATGAACATTTCATCAACGAAATGGTCATTTCGTCGACGAAATGACTGATTTCGTAAAGAAATAGGCCATGTAACCCATACAAATTGTCCATGGTTTAAACCATGGTTTCAATTGTACCACCTTCATGAATTCGGGCCATTCAGTGCAAATACAGGACTCACCTTATCGAAAGCCCTCTTCAAAAATTCATAGGAGTATCCACCATTCTGGGCATCTTCCTTCTTGCTCTTCCACTTAACTTTCAACTTCGGAGACTCTTCTGTGGTAAAAACAAGTGATTGGGATACAGCAAATTCACCTTTTGGATTTTATCAAGAAGGTGTACTAATGGATCCACAGGCAAAGATGTTTCTGCCTCTGAATGTTTGGAACTATTAGCTTTTTCTCACATCTTCTTCTGTCATTTTGAATTACCAGTCCCCCATTGGAGTTCTTTTTATATCATCATCAACTGTTGCTGAGTAAAGCAAGCCTCTGTCTAGCAATGGACTACATTTGGGCATCTATAAACAAACATTACAGACAAAGCTTCATTATGATTAATGTACAAGATAATGAATATTACTTTGGACCTTCCCTATTAAACATCATTTATGATGATAACACACACTTTCAAGCTAGAGAACTTCAATTACAAGGACTGTAAAAGTGAAAACTTTCAAGGTGTTGAAATTTTTACACATTTCGCGCAACCAGAACTAGCTCGAAAATAAAAGCACGCAAATATTTTTGCTTGTCATGTGTTCCCGTAGTTTATGTCTTGATTACGCGGAATTAAAAACACGCAAAACTCTTCTCAACCGGTCAAGCACGAAAAATTAGTTGGGTGACAATACCCACTTTTACAGTATATGACTATTTTTACCCCCATTTTAATGGTCCATTGAATCGCTCATAAATTTGGAAATAGCATTCTTCTTTGCAAAACACTACTATTAGACTGCAGATTGTGAGTAAAAACAAAACAGGACACTACATCTCCTTTTTCACTTTCATCATGTTCACGTTCAATTAAGGAATTGCACAAAATTACTACTCCTGTATGCGATCTTCTGTTATTCCAATACGGCAATGAAGATAACGATAGTGATGAATACTATGGTTTTAATCATTATTATAAGTATCTATCATTCTATTGTTTCACCATGGCAATGATGAACAATGATTATCACAAATACTCAGCACTATGACTAATTCATTACCTAGTGGTCTAATTACTTATGAGACTTTCAAATCCCCATATATACATGTACACGTGCAGAACTTAATCTTTTACAAAATTAAATTCCACGAGTTTTCCATGTAAATTTTAGAAATCCACGACCCTTTTTCAGACAGTAACTTCAAAATAACCTATGTGGGCAGTGTTGAATCAATTGAAATTGCTATTGGATAAATAATGTTCATGTAAAATGTCGATGTGCATACCACATGAACACTGTATGTGGCAGACGAGTTGGTGTGATTCTTTTTGATGAAATGTTTTCCTCAGAAGGAAATAACACTGCATAAAAGAAGATCACTAAAAGGCAAAAAATATAAAAATCTATAAATTTCCATGACTTTTCCATGATATATTTTTGATCATGCATTTTTCATAGCTATTCCAGGTCTGGAAAAACATTTTCAAAATTGTTTAATTCCATGACGTTTCCACGCTTACCATGACCGCAGGAACCCTGCTATTGCCAATTTCTCATTCATTGAGTTGAATCATCATTGCCACAATTATCCCAAAAATGTTTTCTTTTCCAATCATCAATGCAATAATCACACATCAATAGCAGCAGAATTGTAATCATTACAATCATCATAGTACACACCTTCACTTGCTGCTGAAGCCTGCAGCAACTCAGTTTTTAGAAGTTCCTGCTCCTTCTTTAATGTCCTTGAGCCTTCTTCTCTCAGCCTCAGAATCTTTCAGGAATGCGATCAAAAGATTTCAACCATCTGAAATTCTTAATCATTCTAGCATATAAATTTTTAATTGGCCTGACATTTCTTTATCAAAAGAAGGCATAGGTAGTATAAAAAAAATATTTTCAAGGGAGGAACAGAATTATACAGTCTAAAGTGTACCCAATAAGGCCCATCCTTTCCAATTCAAAATAGTAAAAAACAAAACAAAACAAAACACTTCTTTAAGTCAATTATATGGTTTTGACATATTCATGTAGATATGAACATATAACCTCGATTTACTGGTTTGGGAGAAACGTGAGGACATCTGATACACAGACAGTCAGGAATGTCAAGAAACTTTTACCTAGTTTTTGTGTTCAACCTGTTGAGGACGGACTGATTTTGCTATAACACGCGTTTCCTACAGACACCTGCCCAAGTATTCTCAGGACTCATCTTTAACAGTTCAAAGTAAAAATTTCTGCAAATTTTGCCTTTTGATATTTTGAAAAATTTCACAAATGTAATATCTCTTTCAAAATACATATTCTCTCAGGTTAAAGAATGAAAAGCAAAAAACAGACTACATGTGCACATATATATTTGCCATACATTGCTCCAAGAGGAAATCTAGAAAGCAAAAAGACACATCAACATTATATTTTCATACCTCTCTCTCAAGCTGGCATGCAGCATCAATGGTGTTTCCTTGCTCTTGCCGAAACGATGCTTCCCTTGACTCTAGGTCTGGGTTATATGAAATGAAAGGTGGTATGTGTGTAACATGGCTTCACAGATATCGATTGAATGTGCAGCATTGGGGTTTATATCAAATGTGACTGCCCAGCTCAAAACCCACAGACAGTCGCAGATTAGGATTCTCTAATGGACCAAACTATGTCATTTGGGCTGACTGACTCAAATTTTTAAAGTTTATCTTACCTGGAATAGTAATCTTTTCTCTACCTACTGTCAAAACATGGCAGCTTAAAACAAAGTCAAATTTGATATATTAACTTTTTTTTTTTTCTGGACCAGATTTTTTTCATTGGTACTTTTGTACAGCACACCTGAGTGACTCTAATCTTTAAATCCTCTTTTCTCCTTTTCCTACGAAGCTACATGTACACCTCCTAACTGTCTCTTCTTTCAATCACTTTTTGAATGGGCTAGGATGGTCCAGTTCAACAAGTGCCATATCCTTTTGAACCTTAGAGCTTACTCTTTCATACTATTATGAGCTTACTCTTTCATACTATAACAAGTGGGAATTCATTTTGGCCTACTTGTGGGTTTTGAGCTTAGTGGTCACACACGCATTACAAATTATTCATAAACGTAACAGGTATGACAGTTTCCATATAGAAGTTTTAATCAAGAAGAAAGCTACAGATGGAATTAAATTCATGACGTTCACGGGAAAAACAAGACAGACATATATATGCAAAATGGGTGGCACTTATCTGACCTGATAATTGTTATCTATATGCCAAAACAAATAGCCATTATTGTTTCTGGCACTCCCCATTTACATTCTTGTAACTGCACATGGATATTCTTTGACACAGCAATTACCCTCTGTTGAAAATTACAGCTTCTTGAAAACACTGCATGAAATATGTTTTCAACACCTTTCTCATTTTTAAGATACTCCACAATAAGACAGTAGCACAATAAGAAAACTTGCATACTCACCTCTTATGTAATAAAAAGATCCTAAAAACCAGTGTCAAAATTTATGCATTGCATAAAAAGTACTGCTTAGTCATCTTTTCATAAAAATTTGGTGACACAATTGACAGTATGGCATGTTGTTTCTGTGTGTGAAAAACTGGGTGAGAACTGGAAATGTGCTCTTTCACATATAATCAGTGAGGGAAATATGCAATGATCTTAACTCTACTGTCTAGCTTGAATCTTGATGCTGTTACAAAAGAAAACATACCCTTCATCATTATCTTAATTACTTACCTTCTTTTATCTTCTTCCTCTTACTCTCAAGCGCTCTATTCCTCAGTTCAGCTGCTTTTCTTGCCTTCAGAACCTTGTCATATGCTGCCTGAAAATATAAAAATAAGAGATATCTTCTTGTTTTGTTGTTTTTTAAATCTCCTACCAAAAGAGATGATCGGAAGTAGTAGGATGCATGTTCACATGCAGAAGGGCAAACAGCACCAGTCACCTGTGTAGGGTCATATCCTTCTGGTTATCATTGACTTAATTTTTTGCGTTCCCTGAAAACTGAAAAAAAAAACCCAAACCAAACATATCATTACTCATTTAGTGTTGTGCTATCTTTAGGTAAAGTAAAGATCATTGAGACCTGCAAATGAGGATTACTGAACACCTCCTACCAGTACCTTCAATATGATGATTTGTATATCTGTATCCATCTATCAAATACAGTGGTTAAATTGCGACATTCACACATAAAAATACTGTATATAACAGTCATAATGCAGTTTATATACATTATATTTTTTCTGTTGTTTCTGTTACACAACACAGAAGATGAGGTGGATAATAATGTGGTGACAGGAATGATAAGACTATAAAAAATGATAGCAGGAGCTCCAGTCTCTGTCTGCCACATTTCCAACAACTTTCTATGAACTAAAGTGATGAGAGGACATACTTACAATTAAAATGAAATTAAGGTAATACACTGGACAGCAAAAGAAAGTACCCACTTCTGTCAAAGGCCGCACACAAAAATTCACGCCCTAGAAATAAACATGTTTTGTACACAGGTGTGCTACAATGCCCCTTACTAATCACATGCACATAAGCAAGTGAATGTCTTCATAACAAAGAACTTGACATGCACAGCATCTTGGTCACTGAATCAAAAGTCCCACACAAAAGCATTTTCCCCCACACAAAAGCATTTTCCACAACGCAAAAATGGCCACTGAATGGACAACATTTTTAAACAACCAACATTGATCCAAGCTCTGCAGGAGGAATGGACAGAACTTCCCCAGGACTACACCAGACAGCTTGTCCAGAGCATGCGTCAGAGATGCCTGGAATGTGTCCAGGCACGGGGAGGACATACACATTATTGAAAATTGATGTTTGTGACTGCTTTTTTCGTCCTGTGACACTGATTTTTGCGTAAAACTTGTTAGGCTCATTCTGTTACATTTTGTGACTTTTGATTCAGTGATCAAGATGCTGTGCATGTCATTTTTTTTCTTCTTTGTAATAAAGATAATCACTTGCTATTGGGTATGTGATTACTAGTGGATATTGCAGCATACCTGTGTACAAAATGTTTTTATTTCTAGGGGGTGAATTTTTGTGTGCGGCCTTTGACAGAAGTAGGTACTTTCTTTTGCTGTCCAGTGTAGTTGATCACAATCATTATCACTCTCACTGTCATCAGGAATGTGACTGTAATCATTTGTATCATTGCACTTGTAATTGTTATTGTCTTCATCATCACTATTATCATCCTGTCGCAGTCTTATTCTGAAATGAGACGATTACTCACCTTGGCTTCAGGGTCTGTGAGAATCTCAAGAGCTTTGGCAAGTTTCTCCCATTCTACAGCTAATGAGGAAAGAGAGAGGAATATTGTATATTAGACATTCACTGACATGACAACATGAGAGTTCCATTCATTCAAGAGACAAAAAAAAAGAGGCAAAACAATATTTGTAAATTTTGGCTTCATCATTTTCATCTCTATCGAAAACAATTACAAAAGACATACAGTAAGATGTCTACAGGATGTTTCCACAATTTTGAATACATTGCATGACTGAAAATAATTGTTAAGGGGATTGTGATGCAGGCTATTCCTTTACAAACAAATGTGTGAGTGATTGCATCTATGACTAATGAAATGACACAATCCTGGAAAAAGAGCAGGTGTAGTAGCATAGTTACCTGATGAACAGATTTAAACACACAAAAACATACTCTGTAAATCACTTTTATCCATAGGTAGATACACTTTACCAGTACCTGTAAAATTATAATTACAGTGCATCTCGCTCAAAATTAGGATGTGATTATGAGTACTACACCAACTCACTGTTGACAATCTCAATATTAAAAGGTCTTTGAACTTTCTCACAAGTACAGTATATGTTGCACAACAAGCACTAACAGAGCAGATCTTCCAAACTCTCTGACTTTGCCAATGAGAAACATATAATACATACTGTAAAACATGATATATTCGTGGCATGATATTTTCGTGAATTGGAGCCGACGACCTTTTTCGCAGCATGAAATTTTCACGAGTTACCTCTAACATTTGTGTAGACAAGAACTTTCATGTGCATTCGCGAATCTTGGCTCTCGCGAAATTAAAATGCACACGAACATTCCTAATTTTACAGTACACTTCCTCAGTGTGTGGAAAATAACAACGAATGAATAAGACATGTCTTCCCTTATGGTAAATCTGTCTCTTCACCAAAGATAAATCGGTCTTTTCACTGAGAGGATTATGTGATCAAGATTCCAAGTATATCAACTAGAAATTAGTCAAATCTAATCTGCAATCTCATGACTGAGAGTCAGAACCATTAGCTAACGCTTACCTGCTTGAGGGTTATCAGGATTTTTATCAGGATGACATTTGAGTGCCTTCTTCCTGTATGCTTTCTTTATCTGTTTGAAAGCAAAATAAGGTGACAAAAGCAAAATATAACATTGTGCATATCAGCAAATAGGCCCTATCAATATTTAAATCAAAACAATTAGGTCTTGACTAATGGCCTAAAAATGTACTATTGTATAGGTTTACTCAAGATATACGATGAATTCAAAATATATTGATGAATTAAATCAAAGAAAAAATATTTTGATTTCTCCTTGCCCCATCAGGATATTCATCATTAATATGGCTGAATATCGATCAACTGCTAAAAACAATGTGATTTCGGAAGGTGAAGAAGCTGCGTAAAAGAAAATGTCTTCAGAATGAGCCTTTTTTTTTAAACATATGGAAATTGCGAGAATTAATTTCCAGATTGTCATTATGGTTATGAATGTATTGAACAAGTTCACATAAACCATGGCATGTGAAAACCGAATTTCCTTAATGAACAATAAATCAAATCAAATCACAGGTTCTACATCAGAATCTTGTAACTGTAGTTGTGAGCGCCGAGGTTCAATTCATAGATCTACTATTATTATAATGAATTAGAGTACTGGAAGTTATATTAGATCTACATACTTTAATAGACATCACAGACTGTTTGTTGATTTAATGATGTCAGGAGAAAATATAAAAGTTTAGATAGGCCTATCCCATCCCACCTACTAGTCATCATTATTTATTTTTTATCATCAAATAAAACTTAAAATGTCCCTTAACTTAGTTCTACTTTATATACATGATCGACTAAAATGTACATTATATTACTGTAGATAATTTAGGAGGTCTAACGTTAGATACTTTTGGTTTTGTTAAATAGAAGTAGATCTAGAACACGAGCCAACCAGAGGCAGAACCAATAATGGCAATATGCACCAGGGGCAGGGTTCTACTTCTAAGTTCTAGATAGACCATACTGTGGTAAATTTGTAGTTGTACATCCCATTTAGTTTACCAGTATATTAACTAGAGCTAGATCTACACGTGTATTCAAATAGTAATAAGACTTTACCACTCCTACCACGTGCACGTGTAAATTCAAATTACCAGGGGTGGTATTCTGAGGTCGTGATTAAGTCTGTAATTAACTTCGTGATTAAGTCGTGAAGTTAATAGGCCCTGAATAATCATGGGCAAAATCGGTATTCTGAGGACGTAATTAAGGTATGATTAAGTCCCCTGTAATTATCTTAGGTCCCTCCCATCTTGGGTTAATTGTTATTCCATCCAATCAGACGCGTTGTTAAAGGCCAAAATGATGATTACACGCGCAAATATGCCCTCAATGCGCGCTCCTGCACGCCCCCTGTAATTACACCAAGAGCTCCGTGCGTACACTCCGGTATTTGATTACAACCACTCACCTACGCACGCGAAGATCTCAACCTCTTTGCTCACATAAAATGACAAAATTCCTCGAAGATCGGCTATATTTCTTTTTTTCTCTGAATTCTACGGATACCATGATAACAAGATTCAACCGCTCATCGGTTACCGAAGACGGTAAGCATCGTTGTGGTAGAGAAAACACAATGTAATGTGTGATATCGGAGTAGTTAATGACACTCTTTGGTATCATTAAGTTTTCCATTAACTTTCATACTTAATTACACCCTCAGAATACCGATTCGTAATTAACTCTGTGATTAAGTCCTCTCAGAGGTGCACGCGCATTGACACGCGCAAACGCGTAGGTCCTTCCCGCCAAAACGCTTGTTGCTATGTATGATGGTAGTTAATATACCCCTAACTGCGACCAGCCCCAACACGCAGTGCCACAGTGTGTAACTGTGTATACGGAGCGTCCCGGGGTTAATATACCCCCTACTTAATCACGCTCTCAGAATACTAATTCGGTAATTAAGTGCTAATCAGACACTTAATTAGCTCTCAGAATACGGCCCAGGCAGTTGATGATGGAGAATTTAGAATAAATGCATGAGGACTGTCATAACAAGCACACAGAACTCAATATATGGGACTATTATGTTGACGATTTGGCTACAATTGTTAGCGAATTTATTCGAAACCATGACAAGAATGTGTATTTACATATCAGTATGATACTTGCCGCTTGTTCAGTAGCATCTGGTAGAAGGTCGAGCAGTTCATACAGATCAAGATTAGAAACGTTTATCTCAGCAGACGTCATTTTGCAGCAATTTAGCGATATGCAGACCGCGCCGCGTACACGAACAACACTCGGCAAATAATAATAGTCTCAGTTCAAGGCGGAAAAAAATGTTGACACAAGGTACTCGGTGTAGAGAGAATGTATAGGTACTTGGTGTATAAGTTGACGATTGAGGCTGATATCGTGGCTGCCCCAATGGAGAAAACGCAGTATACAATGTATCTGCATTTTTCACAAACTGAGATATCAATCATTTTTACGTTTCAACTCAAAATGATAAACTTTTGAATCTAGCTTCATTATATGCAATAGCCTATCCAAGTGTCTATTTTCTGGCATTTCACTCTTTTCTTTTACTTTCAATTTTTACCTGCACACTGTACACCCAGCACTTGACAAGCACAAGGTACGATAATACGCCAGAGGCGGACTGTACCAGACTGGAAGAAGAAGAAGAAGAAGAAGAAGAAGGTGTAAACTCGCTCTACATCATCTCGTTCTCTAAAAATATCGGACTCGCGAACTTCTCACTCTCCTTCTATGCTATCTATCTCTCTTTCCTTCTCTAAAATTCGCTGTCTCGTGGAATATTCATTCATCCATCATTGTGCCATTTTACCTCTTTGCCGGAATTAATTGTATCGCGTTATGTGCATGTCATGTGTACAGGCCTATAAGTGACCGCAAGATCGGTCTGTATCAGGTCGTCGGGGATAATTATGTTCCGCGGAGACTGCGTCTGGCTTCACGGATCCCCTCCTCCGGAGAAGAGCGATAACGTCAAAATAAATAAATAAATAAATAAATAAAATAAAATAAAAAGACTCCTCCGGACAGACGGATCTTTCTGTCTAGTGTATTACCTATAAAATGCGGGAAAAGTGCAATCACTGAACCGCTGTCTGTCAGTCCATAGGATTAACGCTTACAAAAAGCTAAATAATTTTGCAACCGCATAAGAAGCTCGCTATAGTAAAAAAAAAAAAAAAAAAATGGATCGTAACGGAATCGTAGAAACTTGGCGCCTCAAGTATACTTTGGGTCAGAGGTCACGTAAGTAGGTCAAAGGTCAAATGAGGTCAAATATTCATCATTTTGGAAGTATAGGTTTGATAGCTGTATGCCTGTTTTATACACTTATAATATTTTGTTTTATGCCTTGTTTGCACAATATAGATTTATTATGCTTATTTACTTCTGTCGTATAGGTCCGGTTATATTACGTGTTATTTTATTTGGCTTTTTTTTTATGCTGAATGTATATTTGTTTGAATAGAGCCTAAAGAAACCAAACCAAACCAAACCAGACCAAAACCAAAACCAAAACCCCTATTATAGCACAAAGTACGATTTGTCAGTCATTCATCGATTCATAAATAGACATTTTTAGATATATAGGTGCCAGTTTAGTGGCCATATTAATGTCTCACATCCCTTAAAGGGGAAATCCAGTCCTAATATAAGTTCGTCTGAAAAGAAAGAATAAGATATTACGAGTTCAATGATATAATTTTGATCGAAATCGGATAAAAAGTAAAGAAGCTATTATATGACATTTTGAAGTTTTGCTGTTTTTTTTTCGGGAAACAGTTCTTGAACGGTCAGTATCACTATGCAAATGACAAAGTGAGCATGTCATCCCCTCACAACTGACTATTATATTAGGCCTATGTGCATAAAATTTTAAAATTTCCAGTTTTTTCATTCAAACGCAATAAGTATGCCCGAGGCTCATAATCCTCATGGATCTAACTGATCACTATTCTGAAGTTATGAAGGAATAACATCATGTTTCAGACTTCAATGACAAAAACATTGAGTTTTCGTCATTTCTTGTACACGATCAATTAAAAAATTGTGAGGTTATGACATGGCTAGCTCACTCATTTACATATTCATATCCAAAAACTGTTTTGCAGAAATTAGCAAAACTTCAAAATATCATAACTTCCTTATTTTCCGTCCGATTTCAGTCAAATTTCAAAAAAAGATTTATCAGACTAACTTATATTTGGACTTGATTTCCCATGCAATTTTGATTATATTGCAAGTTACATGTCCATCAATATTCGTAATCATTCTACCCTCGTATAAAGCCCCCCCCCCCCCAAAAAAAAAAAAAAAAAAAATCATGGGCGGAGAGCAAAACTCGCTTCAGTCTCTCACAACAGACTGACTTTACGGTTCATAAAATCATCATCAATCAAGTAGCTACAGGCAGGGATCGACATTGGCGGTGGCCCGGAGGACCAGGGCCACTATATCTGTTGTTGGGCAACCAAACTTTCAAAAAAGTATATATAGGCCCTATAAGGTGGCCCGATCGGGCAAGTAAGATTAATAATAGATAGAGAAAGCATGTTGTTATTATACGTCATGACTTATATACCTATACTCGTCTAGACAAAATGGGAACTTGCTTCCTTTTGTATTTCTTTCCACCTCCCCCCCCCCCCCCCCCCGCCCAACTCACACTACATGGCGCATTGTATACCCGGTAGATGTACTAGTAGGCCTAAGTATAACGTATGAGGAAATAGCCCCCAAATATCTACATCCTTCTACAGAGGGAGATAATACAGCCTGTTCATGATACCTAAAACGCATTCCATCGATCGAGTGCTGATTTTTTTTTCTTTTTTGCCTTTTACGCCATTCAATAGGCATGGTGCGTTTGTGTGTGCGTGTGGGGGGGGGGGGGTAAATACCCAAATTGCATGATGTATTTTATTTTATCATTATTTTTTTTTTTTGGTGTGCATTTCCTGCATCGCATATAGTGGAATAAGAACATAGGGCCTATCAAACTAACACACACGTACACATAAACGCACAAACACATAAACAAACAAAAACAGCAAAACCAAACCAAAACAAAAAACACACAATTGGCATATAAAATCACAGTACCCAAAGGCTTGACAAGAAACAACATATACATGCCACACAGAATAGTTTTACGAGGAATATATAGGGCCTACGCGTATTGCAGCTCTAAAGTAGAGAGTAAAACAATAAAGGACCTCGTTTTAGCTATTAAAGAAGAAAATGAGAGTCTGTTCATTGGACATGATATGCACAATGATATACTGAGTAGTTGACAATATCAAACGTGGAAAATCAAATACTTGTATTAATGTAGATAGCAGATTTATAGATATAACACAATGAATTGCGCTACCTGTATGGCAAGAACTTGAAGACAAATTGCCTCATTGGCAAAAGAAAAGATGTGAGGCCTTACATCGATAACATGCCAAATGAAGGTTCTAAATAACGCAAAAATTGAGAGTCGAAATGCGCTTGGCATGCATCTCGATTCAGATATAGATTAGGGGAAAACACAACAAAAGCTGCTCCATGCATGCCTGTCAAATTTCGGGGACTCCCCCATGCGGGCACCAGCAGCCTCGGGCGGGAGGCTGAATGAGGTATGAGGATGGATACCAGCTATTTGGCGTGGGAGAGCACCGGCGGGTATTTGACGTTTCCAGAGTCTCGGCTGTTCTGCTTGCGTTGATGATCCTAGTGTGCGTCGTCGATCAATCAAATGCCCCATAACGCTGCCCATAACTACTCGTACGTGCTCTGCTGATGAGCTGAGTTGTTGCGTTCGTGCTTTATATCGTCACTAACTGGCAAGCCCTCTAAACAGAGTTTGTGACGTTCATATCTTACCCCTTTTCGGTGAGTGTAGATCCTATGTATTTGTCGCTTGTATTACGGGATTGACATTGCATTTTGTTCAAGTTTGTCATTCTTTTCTACCGTGTCTACGGGCTGCGGTCCTGCCATGCCAGTACCAGTGTAGATGTAGTCTACCGCGTCTATCCCATGGTCCCATTGCCCGCAATAAATGCTGGGGTTTCACTAACTACACGCAGCGCTGGCGACAGCGCTGCACCTCTATTCCTTCGCGGACGTTGTTATCGTTCACTGTTTCCTTCATGAATATCTTTATTAATCGTGGAAAACTAAAATATAAGGAATTATCGTAATCTATGACCATCATTCAATAACCGGTATGCGATTTTTTGTTTAATTACGTCGAAAACTTACCGAAATCTATGGCTGAAATCAGGTCTGTAAACGTCCTTACTGCTTCACTCCTCATCTGCGTGTTATATGAATGGCATTCACTCTCGTATACTACAACGTAGGTAGTCGGGGCGGAAGTGATGAGATAGTCGGATGACCCCGACTAAAAAAGTTCAAATCATTGCCGGTGCAGCACGCGCGGATCTACTACAAGCTTTACGTAACACATGAAACGCACGGGCGCACGGGCGTACGTAAAAAGCAACCACTTCTGAATGCGCATGCGTGGTAGTTTGTTGCTTTTGTGAAGCTCTTGAAGGAAAAGATGCCACCGCACGATCTACTCCGAAAAATTCAACAATAAGGTCTGGATACCAACAAAACGCCGAATTCAACTCAACCATCAGGAAAATACGCTGTAGGTAAGTGTTGCAAATTATATTACTCTTAAAATCATACCAAATAAAAGGTATTTTATGTGATTTTGCCGTCAATAGTGACGGTCGTTTACAACGTTGAAACACTAACACATGTCAGACCCTGTGCACAGCACAGTGTCTGGTCAGGCTAGGGTTTCACTAACCCCGGGGCGGCTCCTTTCACACAGTTACTTACACTGTGCTGTGGTGGGAGCTTCGCGTTCGGGCTAGTCGCAGGTAACTGTTAGTGGTTAGGGTTTCACCTAACTGCGACCAGCCCCAACACGGCTCCCACAGTGTGTAACTGTGTATACGGAGCGTCCCGGGGTTAGGTTTCACCAAACACTGACTGATGTCTACTGTTGAAGTCAGTAAACCCAATGCCAATGATCTGCTTGAATCTTTTTGGCATAACCAGGGAGGCATGAGAGAACCTCCTTGGCAGAACTACACTGCATGCGCACTGAGCTGCGCTGCGTTAGCTTAGCATAACAAGTTTGACAGTAGGCGAGTAGGAAGGTGTCTTGTTTAAAATGTTTGAAGCCATGCGAAGGTGTCCAACCCTGACTGAAGACTAATCTTGGTATCTGCAACCCACACTCGTCAATCTCCGACATAAACGGAGAGAGGAAAAGAAGAAGAAGAAGAAGTACAGTACAAGTGCACAGCAATCTTGATTCCTGGTTAACTGAGGGTTGAAAGTGTGGTGTTTTTTTTTTTTTAATGATTATGAGGATTGTGAACATGTGCAATTCAGCTTTTGGCTGCCTGCGGCTGTTAGACATGATTTTTAATGAATCCTGTTCAATATAACCTACAAACAATGTAAATATCAATGTGAAGTGATCTTCATTCAGAGATTTAATTTTGACAGAAGTTGGGGAAAGTTTGGCTGAATTATTATGTAAACGCCATGCAAACAGAATTCAGTTATAGTGTAGTGATAGATCTTACGGAATTCAGTTAAAACTGTAAAGGCACTGTAAAAATGAGAATGTGAACACAATCTTATGTTGAATTCAGATTCTGTAGGTGTCAGACATGTACAGAATACAAATGGGCGAATGGTACCAGCCCCTTGTGATTTGTTGGATGATTAGCAATTGTACGCAATATGTGTGGTAAGTGACTCTGGCAGATTTATTCATGGAGAGGGTGAAATAATACGCATTGCCAAAAAAAACAAAAAAAGACAAAACAAAAACAAAAACAAAAACATAAACTGACTCAAAGAAAGGGAGCAGTTGAGATTTATACAAATTGAAAGTACCAACTCCAATGGAGAAGCATATTTGCAGCAGTGAAACCAGAGGCTTTACTTTTCACAAGTTTATGACAGCTAGCATTCCTGTTAAGAGCATGGTATTGGTAATGTGCAATGTTATGGTCTGTGGTAATGAAGAGTAAAATTTTACTGATATCCCCTTTATCATCATGGAGTTGGAATTGAAATTTTTTATTAGCTGCAACCACAGCAAGCTATAATGTATGGTCACACATGCTTTACACACAGTAATATTCAGTGTAGAATTGGATCAATATCATTCAAATATATTATTTTTAATTATTCACTGTTTTGCCTCCAGATATTGTTCTCAGACATCAATGCAAGTAAGTTTGATCCTGATGTTTGTATTTTGCAAAATATGTTGAGGTTTCAGCATGACAATGCATAAAATCTTCTCTGAATTCAACTTTTTCTTCATAGTTCATATCTCCAACTGGCCAGTATGACTCTCATATGCCAAAGGCATGATGGACCGAGCTGTTTGAATTGTGTGTGATGGCAACCGGAGAGAGTCAAGAAAGATTTCAGAATGATGATGGTGGACCTTAAACAGCGGCTTAAAAGTCACCTTTTCCTCACAGTGGTCCTGGATCTGTTTGTGACAGGTCTTGTCATGGGATCTACTCAAGGTGAGCTGAATCATGTTCATTCATATCCTCAAATTGGACCAGTCAGTGTTTTAACCCTAGTATCAACAATTGTTAGACACCTCACACTAATATGTATGCTCATGTTCATGTACTTGTGCAAAGGTGATGATGGGAAGATCAGCAGCTTGTATGCCCTATATTATGCACACAATCTCCCACTCAACCCCCGATCCTCTAATTTCTCAACCAAGAGCAGATGCTTTCTTCATATTTGGTCAGAACAAAAAAAAAAAAAAAAAAAGCAGAGTATCTGGTCTGTTATCCCTCACATTCTCACCTATTCATATTGCTGTAGACTTCATGGCAGAGTTTATGTCATATTACTACTGTACTTGCTAGCAATGGCCAAAGACAGTGAGCAGTAATGGATATAAATGTTCATATTTTCATTGCCTGCTAAATCTTTCTTTCAGTGTGGAACAAGGTTCAGATCCAGCATCCACTGGGGAGCACTCAACCAGTGGCCAGGACTGGTGCAGCAGTGTGGCAAGATTTGTCGTCTGAAGTTGTTTGGATTTTTGGTGGTCAGGGCGCCCTTCAAGGCAGATCTCCATCAGGAACTCAAACTTGGGGTGAAGCACAGACCCTGGATGATTTCTGGCAGCTTGATTTGCGCACTCACTCATGGACCGAAGTAAAGCATAATGGTACAACAGCATGGCCTGAAGGGCGCCACCATGCAGTGGCATGTGGTAATGTTGCTTCGCCTGTTCTCGCAGCAGGTGTTGCAAAGAGTGGAGTTAGAAGGACAGATATATGGAGGTTCAACGTGTCATCAAAATTGTGGCAGTTAGAAGCTGTAAACAGTAATGGAGTTTTGGAGAATGCAACCCACGTTTGGTGTTCAAACACAGGTTTGTTTAGTCTTCAGTGGAACACATTGAGACCTTGGGTGATGCAATACCACTGGGATAATAAGACTTGGATGGAAGTAGCCAGAGGACAGAGTGACAGAACACTCTCTGGATATGAACCCGATCTGAGGAATGCGTACAGTTACCCACACTGGCCCTCAGAAGAGGGGTTCTTATTAGTTTATGCACCTCTAATGGGCCATGTGATGCCAAACGCTATCAAAAGTGAACAGTGCAGTATGTGGCTCCTCGATAGACATCTCCGGTGGCAACGTCTGATCAGTGTTTGCGTTTCCTACAGGAACTGTTCGAAGTTGCTTTATCTGAAACACGCAAAGCCTGCTGCGCCATCTTGCCGGAGGCATTCTGCCACCTGGACGGACTCTAAGGGCAACGTGTGGCTGTATGGTGGCCTTTCCAGTGGTGTTGTTATAGATGATATGTGGATGTTCAACATGACAACAAAGTTGTGGCGTCAGCTGGGAGCAGCTTGCAAGGACCAGTCTACCCATGACACTTGTCCAGAGTCTCCACACCCCTCAGTCAACCCTGTGACATGGGTGAGGAACAGTACGCTTTATCTTCTGGATGGAAACCAACATTCCGCTTCCAACAATGTTACATTCTGGACGGATCTGTGGACCCTGGAGCTCCCAGATTTCTCCAATGACTTCACCCTGGCAGTGCCTCCCATTGGTATTTTCCTCATTACGCTTAGTCTGACGGTCATCCTGTCCCTTGGGACGTGCATCATCATTGTCCTGGCCAAGTGCTCATCCCCTCTGGCACCGAGGATAAGACCTCCCTCACGCACGTATGGCCAGGTCAGCTACTCTCCCGTAAATGTTGATGAAGTGGCTTAAAGATGGCATCCTTTCTCATGCCCCAGTTGCACTGTTCAGGAAAATATTTGGTGCTGAGAAAATTTTAATCCATGTTGTATTAGAACAAGACTTCTGTCATGAATATGATCTGCTTTCTAAAATATCACTTGCCTCAAATTCAACAAGAAATGCATTCCCCTTGCCCTTCTCTCCATGCCACTTTTCCAGCCAATCTGTACACTATCAAACTCATGTCAACTCAGAATGACTGAGCTTGTAATTCATACAAACAAGTGGTGAAGTTCCTATTTTAAGCGAAAGAGTGTATGAAAGCTTAGGATTTTCATTGTATTTTTATGCATCATGCATAATTACAGTGCCATTCTGCCAAGTACTTAATGAGATTTAGATGTATTCCTAATACTGGTTTGGCTCACATGCATCTCAATCAGCAAATGTAAATTGTGTGTTCTCGGTGTTCATGTTACATTCAATTATGTACAACAAGTCGAATGGTACAGTTGTACAGGTGTATACAGGTTATATGTTATAGGGAGAGTCTGATACTAAGGGGAGTCCCATTATAGCAAGGTCAAATACAGTGAGAATGTAAACAAGGTAGATCATCAGGTTTCAACCACCCTTTATGTGTTCAACTACTGTACAGGCAACCTTATGTATTAACCTGAAGATGGAAATTTCTTTTGCTACACAATTGAGATAAATTTTGGGCCGAAAAGGGGAAAACAGCAAAACAAAACAAGGAAGAATAGAATAATTTGTGCTGATAAAACGAGAATTTTTGGTCCTGAACCAAACAGTGGGCAAAATCACATGCCGTGTGAAAACAAGCAAACTACTGTTGAAAAATCAATCCCTATCATGTCTGCATTATCGCAGCTTACAGTAAGCAACTACCTCCAGTGATGAGTGCTAAATACGCATGTCCTGCACATCGTGGATAAGAATGCAAGGAATGGCAGGTGTCATATTTAACACGTGTATTGTAAAATCTAGATCATTCGACACGAGTTAGAAATATAAAAAATTTTTTTTTTAATATTTTGCAGGAATACCGTTGGGACTTTTCTGTTGCATTTCCTGTTTGTCAAAACCTTTTGGTATTGTGTCATACTATGTATGCAAAACTATCATAGCAGAACAAGTTCCTGCTGTGTACTTTTTGGTGTGTTTGGTGTGTTTTCAAGTGTTTGGATACAACAAGGGTCCGGATATAAGGAGGTAAATTAGTTGCACCCGACAACCTTGTTACAACGGGATTCCCCTGCAGACTTATTACCGTTTTCTTCCATGGTTATTTGTGGTCAAATCTGTCACATCTTTTCAGTTTGGGGGCTTCTGCCACAGCGGTGAAATAATGAGAGTAGATGGCAGTATTCTTGTTCAAGTTTAGTGCAGAAAACAGCTTTATGAAAGCTAAAATTGATGTGGATGTTAAAATGTTGTGAGATACACACATATTAAGCACAGGAGGCCGGATGCATTCATTTGTCACATACATGTATATGACTGAGCAAGTAAACCCAAATTTTGTCACCATGTGTGAGAACAAAGAAAAAAAAAGTAAAATGATAGATATTATGTGCTAGTAATGTCCTCACAAATTAGCCAATCAACAGCTCAATCTGTACATCGAGTTATATGATTTATGATTGTATTTTCTTTTTCATCTTGATAGGTTGACCACCCCTCCTAATTCCTTTAGATGACCATAGCACATTGAAGAATGAAAACTGGTCACCCCTGTCTGGCAAGTATGTTTATATTATACCAGGTACCTCACCTGCCAGCAAAATTTGGTTTTCCCCAGAAGTGGTCATTGGTGTACACTGTTTGTGAACCTTGCACATGCATGCATACACAAACACATACACAAACACAGACACATACCTGGTACACACATCCATACACTGTTATACACATACACATACACACATACATACACATACACATACACTTACACTGTATACACACTACACATATAAAAATTGTCAGCACACATACGTACATACCACTCTTGCATCAGCTTTGAAAGAATTTTTGTGAGTGATATGTGATATACACATTGTAAATTTGTCAGTTCTTGGAACATTGCTTCTGCTACCGTTGCGACTCATACATGTGTTAGTCCAATTGCAGTTTGGAGTACATGGTGGTATGTGTAATGTCTGCTAGCATTCTGAATGTTATGCTCACTATTGTGTCATGTCCTTGTAGCCATAATGCACAGCTCCTCTGAAGTGACAAATTTTAATTGTACTGTAAAAGTGGATATTTTCGCGTGACTAATTTTTTGCGCTTGGCCGGATGAGAAGAGTTTCGCATGTTTTTAATTCCGCGGAATCAAGACATTGACCATTTGAGCATATGGCATGCAAAGATATTTGCGTGCTTCTCGCTAGTTTCTGGTTTCGCGAAATGCGCGAAAATTTCAACACTGCGAAAATTTCCACTTTTACAGTAAATCATGCTTGTACATGGTTCACAGGAAAATAGATACAGCTTAGTTTTGAGCATGTGCAAAATATGTAATTTTTACATACCTCAATGTGAAACAAATCTTTGTACTGGTAGCTTTGAAAGTTTGTGCCAGATGCAGACAAAGAGCCAGGAACCATGATGAGAAATGTCAAATGATATGAAAGGAGGTATGATGCCTTTTAAAGTGTAATCTTTCATCTGATACTTTGAAACTCTGAGTCTTTCGTGAGATCTAGGCCTTTAACTCTAAATTTCTTCACACTTGATTGTATGTACAGCTGTTTACAGAGTAGATCAAGCACCCACCCTCTGATGGCACAATATGAATGTTTATGATGTCGAATTGTTCTTTGTGATGCAAAATTTACATGTCAAAACAATTCTTTTGTATATTAGCACAAGAATGCATAGCCAGAAGTTTCTCTAGTTTTTAATGATGGTAAAATCTCTTTTTGTGGTTTGCCATCTTTTATCGCAAAGACTTGACAAGCCACCTTGAGGAGATCATCAAAACCGTTTCTTTTTTTTTTTTATTTCAAATGGATAATTTTAGCTCTCAGTTCTTTGGTTGACCATGATTGACTACAATGTATTTGTTTTAAATGCATTTAGATATGCGTTACTGAAGAATGTGACACTGATTTATTTTCATAAAATGTGTTCAAGAATGTACCCAATCAGAAGTGCTGAAATGAGTCATTTGTGCATTTTTATCATTTTTTGGCAAAATGCAAAGGAGTGCAAAAAGTGTTCAGCACCACAAAAATTGTAACTGCACTGCAGCACTGTGGGAGATTGCCAATTGCTCTCTCTATCCAGCTGTACATGCTACACAAACAAAACACCTGCATTGATTCATGTGTCTGCACAGCCAATCAAAGAGCAGCCCCATTGTGTTGCGATACAAAGTCTATTTTGTTTGAAGCTTTCTTTGATTAATGGAAAAGCATTTCATAGTAGGTGGTCTCATGGTACACCTTGTATTCTTTCTTAGATGTGAGTGTTTTTACAAGATGATATAATTTTATAGAATATGTAATTAAATTTTATTAAATATATAATTAAATTTTATGAAATATGTAATTAAATTTTATAAAATATGTAATTAAATTTTATGAAATATGTAATTATGGTATATAATATCCCAATGGAATCCCATTTTCTTTGCTCATTTTTCCACCAATAAAATATATAATTCACAGGTTTAAGTTCATGATGTTACTGGAGATGCAGCATACTCTCGAATATTCACAATATTGTGCAATTATACGTATTGCACAGGTGAGTGCTTTAGTAGAGATGCAGTGCACTCGCAGGTCTTTACAGTGATGCAGCCGAGTGCATATTGTATTATATTGTGATTATCCAAGAGTGTGCTACATCTCCACTAACATCACAAATTTAAATATATGCATAATTTGTGTATGAAATGAGTCTCTGAACTACTTTCCCCTTACTTCAAAGAGTGAATACCAGTCAGCTACATGTGGAACTTGCTCAGAAACTAAGATGTCTGAAGAAATGTTCCAACCACACTGAACACCAACTTATATTTATCATACACATTCCAGTTAAAGCAGTGCAGTATTGTTTTAGATATGCATCTCACATTCATAAAGTTGAGTGAAAAAAAAAATAGTGCATAGAAATTGTTTACAATAAAAACTGATTGAGTGGGGGCTTGTAATCAATTAAAAGTATGTATAATGTGATGTCAAAGTGAGTGCAGATTTGCTTTTTTGCTGCACTTTTTTTTATTGCACTCTGATGCATGCTACCAAAAACATAAAGAGAGGACCACAGAGGACTCATTTCAGAGGTTCTAATTGGCTGCATTCTTGAACCCATTTTACAGATATATGCAATGATTTTGTAAGGTGAAAAGGAGGACCAAACATGCAATCAGACAAATTATCAAGTATATTATTTTACTTTGTAATTCTATTTACTGTGTCATAATTGCCATAGGATTTATATTATTTTGTAAACTTAGGGATATGCAAAATGTGTTCTTGCCTTTTCATACATGATCTGTGCAGCATCTTGCAATTTGGTCAGTGAAGAACATGGTAATGAAAGCTATTATTTCATCCTACTTACGGTGAACTACTACTCTGTGATCGACTTGATTACTTAAAAAAGTGTGCATTTTATTAAATGTTAAATGAAACTACTTTATAGTTTCAGCAAAAAAATGGACATGAACTATAGTCATAAAGTGTTTTAACTTTCACAAGCATTCAGAAAAACAGTGATACAGTGATACTTCATATAATGAAGTAGCCAGAATGTTGATTTTTACCTGTATGTTAATGTATTAAAAGAGAGACCAGCTAAATACAGTGATGGAAAATCGGGACCTCTTAATTCACTTCATTAATAGTGGTAACTCTTTGTAAGCGTGGTCGTTAAAATGGAGTTTCCCTGTATATGACTAAGTTGCACATGCAAATGAGGTAATGATGTCATAACTACAAAATTCTCCCAAGTTGATAGGTTTATGATTTCCTTGTTCTACAGTGTATACATGTACACTGCATTTGATTGTAATACAGCTGATCTTTTGTATTGATTTTACTCTTTGTATTTAAAGGAGACCTCCAGATGATTTTCAGACTTTTACATTTAAACAACAATAAATGGGTTTTACTGCTTGAGCAAGCTGTAATGTAGTGGAATTACGTATACATTTCTGAAATACATGTATGTGAACCTCGTATGTCGTCATCCTTGTTCAGTGAATATGTTTTGCGTTTTTCAGAGTATACATGTATATCAGTTCATCTCTATGGAGCTGCCGATTTATGTACTATTGCACAATGATGTGAAATTATGAAAATCGTCTGGAGGTTTGCTTTATGTCATCTTGGGTATGGGATGGAATTTTACTTTAACATATTGGAAACTATGCATGCAGAAAGCACAGAGAAAGGGGAACTTGTTATGCAGTGTTTTTGTTACTTTGTGTCCTTACTGTTACTGATCCTAAAGAACTTGTCAGCTAATGAATTAAATTCAGCATATCAATGCCACCTATCTTTCCTACTTGGCATCAGTTTTAGTTTCTAGTACATGTAGGGTATTTCTTTCAAAAAGCTGTTTCTGAAGGTTTCAGGTTCTCATCCTGGATAAAGAGCAGCATTTACTCTGCCAAAGGTTTCCAGAACCGATGTAACAGAACTCTGCTCGTCTAATAGTTAGTTCTGAAGTGATGTTGTAAAAATCACTGTAGTGCAATAATACGCTTTTCTATGCGAGTAAATTATCTTCTATGGTTTGCCAGCACTCCTGCAACAGTTCATCAATGGTCAGTGGATAAGATCATGATAAAAAAAAATGCTTTGGGTGTCTTGTCAGAAAATGTACTTATCTGTTGACTCTTGCATTGGTGCGAGAAGTGAATATTGTTCAAATGTGAATGTGATTTTAAAATGAAATCATATACATATATTTTCATTGATATTACATGCATGATGTGATGTTTCAAGTACATGTATGTGACTTTGCAATGTCATGCATTTTAAACTTTATCCTTAAGATATAACTTATTATTTATACAGTCAAATGTGAAGTTATGTATTGTCTGTTGTCACCTTTGAAGTACGACAGCACTATCTTAAATGGGACTAGCAACTGCTGCCAGCCAGTAAAGATTTGTGATATTAAAACATTCAGTTCGTTCTGAAGTGACTACAACCACAAGAAGATGTTCTATGTTGTTCCTTTGCAATGCCCTTTGCCTCTTTTCTTTGCTTTTTTTTTTTTTTTTTTTGGTCTCTGTTTTAATCTATTTCCATAAGCCAAGCTTTCCCTTAAGTTGTAAATGGTCAGACTGCATTTTCAAATACATACCCACATTAGCTGGCAAATGTAGTCTTTGCGCCAAATGCTGTACCTCAAAGTGACATACATGTAATTGTTTATATCATAAACATGGGGTGCATATGAATAATAATAATAATAAGAAGAAGAAGAAGAAGAAGACGGCGGCACTGGAATCACCGTTTGGAATATATCAGACACGATAAATGCCAAAACAACTTAATGAGTTTGAAGGGGCACTGCACAGCCACTATATAAGCTCTGATGTCTCCAACAAAGACAATTAATCCAACAAAGTCTATTCCCTGTCGACACACACACACACACACACACACACACACACACACACACACACACAATGCACCATATCTTCAGATGTAATCACAAAGCATGAGAAGTAGACCAGATTTAGGGACAAATGTCTCACTTTGCAATCACTCTATTTACAATCTTATTCAAAAATAAAGTCTAGCCTTTCCCTTACGTGATGATAAAGAAGCATCAAATTAATTCTTGTTTGATTAATACTTTCTTTAATACACATTTCTTGGTTCTCATACCTCAGAACGTTTTCTGTCTCTCACTTGGCCTGTGATTGTGCTTATTTTGATCTCTGACGAATTATTCCTCATCCTAGTGATTTTGCTGTTCTATGAAATAAGTGGCTACGTGTGTGTGTGTGTGTGTGTGTGTGTGCACGTTTTAGAGGCTATGTTGCCAGTTGCAGAATGGGAGGAGTAATAGAGATAATTGTCACGTGACTCTACATTATGATTCTGGTTGACGCGACTTGGCAATGTTCCCTATGTAATACATAAAGTGTGAATATTATCGGCCATCGGTTTCTATTAAGACGCTGCCGTCGCGTCGAAGTTATCAGCCCTGCCAGTTTCACCACAGTCCACCGCTCATGCAGGTTCCTCATCCTGGCGCTAGTGACCGTTGCTTTCTGTTTGGAGTGCAGTATATGGAGTAGACAGAAAGATCCGTCTGTCCGGAGAAGTCTTTTATTTCTCCTCCGGAGACAAATTTTGTATAGTAGGGCATCTGTGAAGCCAGACACAGTCTCCGCGGAACATAAAATTATCTCCGACGACCAGGACCAGATACAGACCGATCTTTTGGTCAAAGTATGGAGGTGATTGGAGAGCGCATTATTGGAAGGAGAAATTTCGTCGCTGTGACGATCTGTCTCGTCACCATCTGCCTGGGACCAAATGGTGTTTCCGGTATCTTTCTCGAGCAGGAACCTGTCAACACGACAGCGATCGTCGGTGATACCGTTCGACTGGTCTGTAATGTCAGTGAGAGGAACAGTTTAATACTGGTGTGGTTCCACCAAAGCAGTCTTACATTCCTAAGCCAAGACGGCCATCTCTTCAAGCAGGACAAACTCCCTCAAAATTACAATGTTATAGAGATTAATAAAACGACTGAATCATATTATGTTTTGGTCATAACAAACGTGAGGATCGACAACTCGGGTTATTATGAATGTGGATATAGACAATGTGGTTTTGTATCTCTGAACATCTCCGTCTTTCTTACTGTGCAGTATCCAACAGTAATACCTGCAGTTCTGTACAGCATTAAGGAACTTCCGACGTTAGGCAACCAGGCGGCCGAAGTGGAAATCGATTGCTCGTGGAAAGCTACCACGGTCACGGCTACTCTTATTCGTGGAAATGACGTGATTTCGTCTGATATTGTATTGTTGTTGTTATTTTAAAGATCGAAAAATTGTATTGGCCGATCGCATTATCAGCCGTGTTCGTGTTGGTATCCAAAATGCCAATGATTACATCTGCCGTTTACAAGGCGATAACATTAGCTCGGAAATCAATTCTACTTGCGTTATCGAGACAAACCAAATAGCACTCATTCGCAGTGATCCCTTGATAAATCATGTTTATGAAGGTAACACTGCGAAATTCAGCTGCAGCATTGACCTAGAATCTGTCAATAAAGGCATCGTTATTTCTTTCATTAATGGCATCACGAAACTCAATGCTGGGAATAAGAATCAAACGATATATGCGTCACTTTTACCTACTCTCCAAGATGATAACACCTTGATACAGTGCCTGGCGTCAAACTTACTCGGGGAGATGGTGAGAAGTGTGTCTCTACTGCGCGTACTTCCGGTCGTATCAACGATTGTTAATACCAAGGGCACTACCACCGATGTCTCAGAAAATGAAGTGACCATCAATCCTAAACCGATTTCACCAATACATGTACTAGATGGCTGTCCAGCCAGCATGACAATTTCAATAGCTGTATTCAGTTTGATGTCGCTGTTCTGCGTCTTGGCTATGGTTCTTGTGCTTGCCACCAGTTATAAACGGAAGCTTCGCCACTTTAAAGAAGACATGGCTGGTCATCGAGCCATCGAGTCGACCATGTTAGATGAAGATATTGCCGTGATCTCGACTGATGAAGTTTTCGTCGAGTCGAGTCCCCCTACGCCCGAGACGTCGAGAAGGATTCTATGCGAAAGAGACGTCGAGAAGGATTCTATGCGAAAGTTCGATCGCAGACGTGGTCGTACGGTATTCGCTTTCGACTGGTGACGCGGGTTATCGGCAAGAGCCATTTTATGAGAGCATGTCAGATGAGACTTGTCTAGACAAACACCTGGCAACCAACTATTCACGTGAATCGAATGAAGACATTGATAGCTGAAGAAAATGTTGCTAGATCTGCGTCCTTGCATCTGTCTCTGCGAGAGAATGTCCGATGATCAGTTCACGGACTGTCGGGCAGTAGATGAGCAGTCGTATGAGACCGTTTATGGCGATTTTGAGAATTTCCCACACACGAAATGCATCCGTACTAAAATAATGGAAAATATTGATAGTACATTGCACTGAATTAAATGATAGTCAATCCTCTAGATCTCTATGAAGCAGATTTTGCAGATTGTCGTTTGCAGGGAATGACTATGCACAGAATATAGATGGACATCAAAACGCGACGTTATCACGAGCTTCTTTAATAATGATGTAATTATATCAATTTGTAAAGCGCAAAACCTATAGACATACTTCTGCGCTGCAAAAGCTTCTGATGTGCTTGATGATAATGAACAGTTAGATGAAAAGATGTGTTTATTGGGGATTTCCGGACTTCTAATGGTAGATCATTCCAGAGCTTTGGACCTGCACAGTCAAATGCTATCTCCCAATGTTACTTTTGTTTTACATGTTGGAATTTGTAAGAGAAGAGTGTCCTTAGAACTGCAAATTGTGAGTGTGTCTATGAGATTTAAATACTAATAATACATTTGGATACGTACCTGGAGGTTTGACCGATGAGTGACTTGTATATAATCAACAGAATCTTAAACAATATTCATTTACGAATCGGAAGTCAGTGTAAGTCTTTCAGATACATCGATACAAATACACAAAGGGTTAAACACAAAGGCGCACAAAGGGTTAAACAATTTGACCATCTCAAATGTCTTTGCTTTGCACTTCGAATGATCAATAGGGAGTTTTCGCTACGCGACGGGATGACCGAGAATACACGGAAGCAATCAGCTGTAACCATCCTCGTACTCGGACGCCCGTCCCCATATCGAGGGAGTTTCGCTTTCCTGTTAGCGTTTTTTTAAAGACGGTACAGATTGGGGCATGGCGCGTATTAAACCTATGGGAAAAACGTTGGGTTAGGGTTTATGGTTAGGGTTAGGGTTAGGGTTGGGGTTAGGGTTAGGGTTGGGGTTGGGGTTAGGGTTAGGGTTAGGGTTAGGGTTAGGGTTAGGGTTAGGGTTAGGGTTTGATGGTTAGGGGCTGGCTGGCTTGCTGGCTAACTCCTGCCTAACATCAGGACCGAACGCTATTTTTGCCGAGTACTGTGCTCGTTTTCTCCAGGACGGGACGTTTCTCGGATGTGATCATTGCGCAGGAGCAAATTTTGCAAACGGCACGCTCAACTCCCGGCCACGTCGTGCTTGCGAAAACTCCCTAATATTACATTTAAGTTACATTTTATTTGCAGGTAAGCCATGCTGTGTAGTTTGTAGGCTCACATTAAAGTGAATTATTTGAATTTGTAAATAGTCAATTAAACAATATCAGTGATTGGATGGAAGCTAACAATTGATTGTAAATACATCTATTATAGGCCTATATCAAATATCGGCTTCCAAACTATAACACAATTTGAAATTATGTTATGAACATACGAAAGCAAACATTTCTTAAGGAGTAAATAATGAAAGATCATCTGGGAATCAACATAATAATTTATCAGATAACCAATATCATACCTAAATGTATAGGTTTTGATTGAATTAAAGCACCTCTCTAAGTTAATGTTCTAAAAGTGTTGTACTATCACCACACTTGATCTAATCGCATGTTGATTACTGCAAAGTAATGTTGAGCTTAATTTCTAGTAAAGCTATTGATCAAAATCGCAAGTTACAAAAACGAGGAATACACTCAATAACCAATTCATCTTGTCTTTCCCCATTACTTTATCTCTGCTTCTAAAATCGATAATATATCCGAAATTTAGTTTCATTGCAGTCTGCAATGTTTCTATACAAACTTGATGACCTTCTTCCTGATTTATATTTATATTTATATATTCACTTATATTTTGCCCTAAATCCATTGAGAGTGCACCAGAAATGCTAAGACTATCCATCTCCCAGTAAATTGCCCATCTCGTATACGCAGTTGTCAGTATTTTACGAAGGTACAATTTAATGGAATAATTTGACAAAATCTCTTAAGACCATAAAAGACCATTCTGAATCAAATAATTTTCACACAACAATAGATATCTAATGTACTCTTCAATGAATCCCACAAGGATTGGAACAATTGTCCCCCAGCATTCACTTGGATTCCCACTGATCACTTACTAGCCATCCCCCTTAAAGGGATGGTGCAGTATTGGGGGAGATGAAAATTGGGCTTTAACTTTTTTGCGAGATACCAAGAAAACACTTTTGAAATAGTACAGAGCATACCATTTTAAGAGGAATTCAAAGTTTATTTGATGAAAATCGGGTTTGGAATAGCTGAAATATCCAAAAACAAAGTAAAACAAAGCGATTGTAATAAAATGTGGGTCCCACACTTTATTTGGATTGTTCTGTTTTGGATATCTCAGCCATTTCAAAATCAATTTTCATCAAATAAACGTTGAAATCCTCATGGAATTACATGCTCTTTCATATTTCATAGGAGGTTTCTCACTATCTCACCAAAAAATGAAAAAATCCTGAAGTTATGTCTCAACCAAACTATAGGATCCTTTTAAGCTACAACTTGATGAATAGCCAAATAGAAAGTTTCATGATTGTTCTCCTGTTTCTTGTGATGAGGATTCAATTTTTCTTGTGTATTCAATTGCTCGTAATGTATGTTAATTTTCGTTTCAACGTAATTACAAATGGTTATAGATAATTACATATTTTGTTTCGGGATTATTTCAATGAGTCTATTTTTGCGCATCTCATAATTCCACCATCATACTTGACATGGTGAATTCTTTTTAATGCAATTGAAACTTCATTAACAAATGAATACTGGTGTACAAAAGCGGAAATAAATGAAATGAAATGAAAATATAGGAATTACTAAGTTACCTTGGGTTGAAACCTGACATAGCATGCATGGCTCACATAATCACTCTATGTATAAATATCGATCAAAGACATAATAACATGTCCGCTATTTCTTCTGCTCAAACGGTATACTTTTGATCTTCCGGCCACCAACTGAAGTGTATCAGATCGCAGTCTGATGAGTCTGAATTGTGTTGGTCGACTATCAGCTCAGTGTCAGAAACGTTGCTCGTGATCCTCGTCGGACGATATTACATCATCGGATCATCACCCGACATGTCTGACACTGACCTGATAGTCGACCAACACAAGCCGGATTCATCAGACTGCGATCTGATACACTTCAGTTGGTGGCCGGAAGAACAAAAGTTTGTTTCCGATGAGTGACCGATGAGAGAGAGAGAGAGAGAAGCTCTGTGGAATGGGAGTACAGGAACAACGAAAGTATGTGTTTCAAAAATGTAAAGCGTACCCGGTCATCGTTATACATGCATATCACTCATTCGTATGGATTTCCGTGGAAGAACATGTTACATGTTTGGACTGTATTGTAAGACACCAGTTACATGTATTATGAAATGCTGATGGATATTTGACCAGAAAAAAAAATCTGAGAAATTGACCCTGTCACAGATAATTATATGAAAGGTCGTCACAGGTATATATAAGAAAGAAAAAACGAAGAATTTGAAGGATATTATGTCTGTTGACTGAGATCATTGCAATGCTTTTTGTTTTGCACAATGTTCATTCCACTATAGATCTTGGAACATCCTATATGGTTTCCAAGTAACACAATATACAACCTCTGTTAATCATTACACAAACAAGTTCTTTCAACATATTAGCACGGGTTTCATCTTACAGATATACTGTTTAAAAAACTTTCAATACTGCTTGACTACACATCCAAACTTTCGATCACTTTCACTTTGATATCAATATTGGACGCAGTTAATAATTTCCCTACCCAAATGGTCTCATCTTTCATAAGTATACTGTTAAAAACAAAAAGACTTTCTACATTGTATGACTCCTCATCCAAACTTTTGACCACTTCCCACTTGGTGTATGGGGTGCAGTTGTTAAGTTCCCTGTCCAAATGGTCTTATCTTACAGATGTATAATACTGTTAAGAACAAAAAGCCTTTTAAAATTGCGTGACTGCCCATTCAATCTTTTGAGCACTTTCCACTTGATATTTATGGAGTTCATGCATTCTCTAACTTTTCTTCTCAAATGGTCTCATCTTCAGATCATATTTTGAAACAAAAAGACTTTCAAAACTTCCTGAGTGTTTGTCAAAACTTTTCATCACTTTCCAATTGATATGTACAATATGGGATACATGCAGTCTTTCACTTCAACATTATGGTCTCGTCATGTGACGAAATTTAACATCCTGAAGTGCTTTGAAGCTGCAGTTGTCTCAGGTTTTGATTTAGACCCCACAATAGCATTTCAATCCCATGGAATTACCAGAGCAATTCTTTAAAAAGAATAATGCTCCTTGACGAACATAAATTGTAAACACTGTAAATGTACAGCAATGAATAAGTCGAACAGCATGTGATACACCAAAAGAGGAGTGGCTTTACTGAAATAGCTTTTGTTCTCGATGTACAGCGTACTTCCGAATTGTCTGCGTGGTTTGGGGCTTATATTTGGTGCTCGGTTCATCCAACAAAGAAACGATTTATATGGCCATTTGTTGTGTATATAGGTCAGTCGAATACAATGGCTCGCATGGAGACCCCTATCCTCTCCATCACCTGCCCCTCCCTTCCCCCGTCCCACCAGATCGACGATACTTGGTAAAAGTGAAATAGAAGAGGGTAAAAGACATCAAAAGTATACCGTTTGAGCAGAAGAAATAGCGGACATGTTATTATGTCTTTGATCGATATTTATACATACGCAGCCGGATTCATCAGACTGCGATCTGATACACTTCAGTTGGTGGCCGGAAGAACAAAAGTTTGTTTCCGATGAGTGACCGATGAGAGAGAGAGAGAGAGAGAGAGAGAGAGAGAGAGAAGCTCTGTGGAATGGGAGTACAGGAACAACGAAAGTATGTGTTTCAAAAATGTAAAGCATACCCGGTTATCGTTATACATGCATATCACTCATTCGTATGGATTTCCGTGGAAGAACATGTTACGAAATTGACCCTGTCACAGATATATGAAAGGTCGTCACAGGTATATATAAGAAAGGAAAAAAAAAAACCTGTGACGACCTTTCATATATCTGTGACAGGGTCAATTTCTCAGATTCTCAGACATGTCGGGTGATGATCCGATGATGTAATATCGTCCGACGAGGATCACGAGCAACGTTTCTGACACTGAGCTGATAGTCGACCAACACAATTCAGACTCATCAGACTGCGATCCGATACACTTCATTGGCTGGCCGGAAGCAACAAACTTTGCTGCCGACCAGTACTGACCAATGAGAAAAATCCCTGTCGAATGGGGGTATTAGTTCGCCATCGGTAGCCATTTCCAGTCGCAAGTTCAGTCAGTGTCGGATAAATATCGAGTCATTCCGATAAGTGTCGTGTCAGTCCGATGTGTTGTTCGACTATCGGGCGTGTCCAGCCAACGTCCTTTGACAATCTGTTGAATTTTCGACGATTTGACAGTTAGTCTTGGTTCGGCTTTGGGGCTTTAATTATTTTTTGGCATTGGTATCACCCTCGGTGAGCCCTGATGCGAGTCTCTGGAGCTCGTCGGATCAGATTTCATCAGAACTTATCGGAACGCCGAAATTTTGGCATCTTGGGGATCAGATGATTCTCCGATGGTCAGTGGAATGGGGACTTGAGCTTTAACAAAACACGTGCGTAACATTTTGCGGCTTGTCAAACATGACTATCTTACAAGTAATATTATTTACTTTCATGAAACTGAGTATAAATCGTACGGCTTACATGTATTTGACCTCAGTACAATCCAAAGAAACAAATTATCATTTAATACAATAGTTACCTCATGTCAGTTAACATTAGCCTTCATTATTTTATACCGTTTGCACTCAAAACATGTTTGGTGTGACGATTTTCGTTTCTTTTCTTTTTTAACAGAAAACGTTATACAACTTAACCATCTTGTGACCCGTGCCTTACAGCTTTACATGAGTTGTGAAACTAACAAATATTGGTTTGAATACATTTTAAAGGGATCCCATAGTTTTGGTTGAGACCTAACTTCAGGTTTTTATCATTTTTGTTGAGATAGTGAGAAACCTCTTATGAAATATGAAAGAGCATGTAATTCCATGAGGATTTCACCGTTTATTTGATGAAAATTGATTTTGAAATGGCCGAGATATATAGGCTATCCAAAACAGAGTAATCCTAATAAAGTGTGGGACCCACATTTTATAACGATCGTTTTGTTTTACTTTGTTTTTGGATGTTTCGGCTAGGCCTATGCCAAACCCGATTTTCATCAAATAAACTTTGAATTCCTCTTAAAATGGTATGCTCTGTACTATTCCATAATTGTTTTCTTGGTATCTCGCAAAAAAGTTAAAGCCCAATCTTTATCTCCACCAATACTGTTAATACTGTACAATCCCTTTAAGTTGTTTTTGTTTAGTAGTATAGCCCCAGTCACATATAAACACGGATCCTCAAGGATCTACACGGCGATCCCCGGATCATGCCGGCGTGTATATCCTATGTGACTGGGGCCCGAAGTATGGCTTTGCTTCGCCATGTTCGCGAACGAAGATTTTAGAGAATGAAGTCCACGTCTGCTGCGGGCTTGTAGGCGACTGACGAGTCCAATGCGGGATAGGCGGACAAGGTTATAGCAGGGTTTTTTTTTTTTTTTTTGTATTTCTGTTTTTATTGAAAACTATAATATTTGCCATGAAACAAACTACATATCATACCTGTGAAAGTATAATGCTCAATGGAGCATAAATGAACACACAACCAAGACAACACAATACAATACAATACAATACAATACAACACAACACAACACAACACAACACAACGAAAATGTCTCCCTGCATATGCAGTGGAGTCCGACCATAACAAGAGCCATTGAAATAGATTACGTTCTATGAAATAATAATTACATTATTGAAATCACACAATAACAGGGAAGAAGCATTCACAATAATTTGAGATAACGGCCGGGTGCCACTTTTGAAAGAAAAAAGAATCAAATACAGATTTGTCGACTAAAGTAAGCTCCCCACCAATCTCTCTAACATAATAACAAGGGCAAATGCCCCATCATTTACTCCAAAGACACTAACACGACTGTGCCTAAGGTGGGCCTCAGTACTGCATATTAACCATGTCTGCACAAAATTAGAATAAAGTAACATTCCTTTACTGATTAGTCACTGTGGTACATGTATACGTATAATAATGGGAAGAATCAAGAGGAATCAAACTATAAATGAAAGGTTATAGCAGTTGCATGGGATTTGGTTGGTTGGTGTTGGGTGTTGGGTTTTTTCTCCATTGTCTTTTTCTATTGAGGTGGGCCCTGCGATCATTTTCAAAGGAAGCTGCTGCCTGTCGGACAGTGAGGCGCCAAGATAAAAGATAAATTGCTTTTTTTGGGGGTATTTTCTTGTCATTTTGCCTTTGCATGAATTAGGTTTTATAAGTACATTATTTTACCAATGTTTTAACATGACAAGAAACAGATGATACTGTATACAGATCATGAATTTGACATGTGAAACAAGAACCGTCCCAGCCATCTTGCAAAATCCTCAAGGATGCAAGAGTTAAAAATTTCAGATTCGGAGCCAGCACTCTCAACATATTAGGGCAAAATACATTACATTTTCACAACTTTTCATATTTCTAGGAAAATCATGGAAATATCATCCCGAATATCTCATAACGATACAAGAGTTGCATCATCCAAATTCGGATTTAATACCATCAAATCAGAGCAAAACCATCAGAGAACATTTTTTTTTTTTGGCAGAATAAGGTTAGGCTCAAAATCTGGCTTTGGCACCCGGACCAGCTATTTTTTTATTATGACTGTGTTCTGATGATTATGTCAATTTTATCGTCTCGACAGCAAAATGCATGTCTGCTGGAGAATGTACTTTGGATTTTCTTATTAAGTTGAAGAATGTACAGTGAAGAATGTACTTTGCGTGTCACATACAGCAGTTTCGCAGTTGGTTCTTCTTCTTCTTTTTCGGGATTGACGGGATTGACATGAACATGGGGTACATCATTATTTTGTTGTCAGCCTGGATGAATTTTGTTGAGGATAACGGAGTAGTGGTCGTGGTATAGAGGCATGTTTTACCATCAGTTGGCTCTACCAGCTCTGCAAAATGGATTCCAGGTGAACACAAAGCAGTCCGATTTGTGACCCTTGCGTGTTCTGCTCAAATGTGTCTTTGCAGAGGTAGACAAGCATCTATAGTAAGCATGAACCTGGAGTAATTATACATATTTCGTTGTCGACCTGTGGTTTTGTATAGGCTAATACAGCCGGTGGTCGCTGTAATGATGGGTAGACAATACAGTGAGTTAGTGTATTGAGTAGAAGCAGTATGGATTGTAAATGGAACGTGAAGGATTGGGTGATGAGGGTATATTCTGCTCTGATTAGCGGCCGCTATTTAAGCCACCTTTTAAAGTTTGTTTTATTTATTTTTCTTCTTTTGCATAATCAAACCATCAGTCATAATATAATTGTCTTTGTGTTCGAATAAGTGTCAGACTTTCATCACTAGAGAGGATGATACAGTTTTGGTTGAGATGGGGCTCCAGGGTTCAAACTTGTGTGTGTGTGAGATATTGAGCAGCCTCTTATGAAATACAGTACATGTATAATTCTAGGAGGAATTCAAAGTTTATTTTGTGAAAATTCGTTTTTGAAATGGCTGAGATATCATAACACAAAGTGGTCCTAATAAAAGGTGGGACCCACATTTTATTAGGACCACTTTGCTTATTTATCTTTTTTTTTTTTATATATTTCTGTCATTCAAAACTGATTTTCATCATATAACTTTGAATTTCTCTTAGAATTGTATGATCTTTCATATTCACATAACAGGTTTGTAATTCATCTCGCAAAAAGTCAAAATCTGAATCCACAATCTCAACCACGACTATACCATTCCTTCGATATCAACCTTTCCAATATGCGAGAAAACATCCTTTGAGTCATACATTATTGGGATATCTTAGCATATACATGTACAGTGTATAACCATTGTGGTGGCCATTTTGGATACTATTTTGTGATATGAACCCAAGAACTGATGTGAACCCAAATCCAAAACATAGTGACGGAAAGTGGGGCAAGAACTGTGGATTATAGGAATGTTAGAGTTCATGGGCTACGAAAAGATCTAAAAGTGACGTTACTGTCCAAGTTATACACGGATCCGCTACGGATTACGATATCCCCCGAGTCGGTGGTTGCGGCGTTCGCGTAGACTACGAGAAATCACGTAGATCGGCAGATATGGATTCAAAAGTACAAATGTTATAGTGATACCTATTCTCATGCGACACTTCCTGGTACATGTATATTATCGCCTCATGCATGCCTTTTATTCAACTGCTCTTTTCATTACGATATGTCTATATATATATATATTTTCTTTTTTTAATTTAATTCATGAATGATTTTGAAAAGTCTGTAAAATTGTAGTCCTGCGGTTATTGCAAACCACTGGCAACAGTGGACTGGCTTATTGATTGTATGGGATATGGTGTGTGCGAACCCATTCTCACATGCACTTGCCTACACATTTTTTTTTTTTTTTTTTCAAAATCTATTCACTCGAATGGAAATTACTATATGCAGTGAATAAATATTATTTTTCCAAATAACTTCTATTCACTTCCATTCTTACACTACTGTGGAAGACACACACACACAAGAAAACCCCAGACACATCCACCCTCACACATTATGCAGGCATTCAAGCATAGTACACTGTAGTGGACACCCTCTGCAGCCTATATTTCTGAACAATTATGACAAACTCCAGTGATTCACACATCACAAATGACTGAAGTTTCTTTTTTCCCTGCTAGAGTACAAAAGCAGCAGTTGTCACAAAAGACAATAAATTTGTCACTTAATGCGCAAATGATGTTGCTGACTGACAGCTCATTTAAAGGGAGTTTGTATTTTTGATTGAAATTGGGATTCAGGTTTTAACTTTTTCCCAAGATAATTAGAAACCACTTATATGAAATATCAAAGAGCATACAATTCTAAGAGGAATTCAAAGTTTATGTAATGAAAATCAGTGTTGAAATGACTGTGATATATATATATATATATATATATATATATATATATATATATATATATATATATAAAAAGCAAACATATTAAACCATAGTAGTTCTTGAAACAGGCGAGTCCCACCTTTTATTTGGATCTCTTTGTTTTTCAATATCTCATCCATTTCAAAACTGACTTTCATCAAACGAACTTTCAATTCCGATTAGAATTGTATGCTCTTTCATAAAGGTGGTTTTTAATTATCTTACAAAAAGTTAGAACCTGAATTCCCTTCTCAACCAAACTATACAATCCTTTTTTATGCTGAACAAAAGAAGTGGTGAAAACATTCACACACATCATATACACACACCATTCACACTAACTGTTAACCCATATCGGGCCATCTACGGGATATTCCGTAGCTCGTCCCAACGTCGCAGGGGCCACATACAGAATATCCCGTAGTGAATGAAATGACATATGAATGACGTCATTCATTTCAGCCGAGTACTATAACTGTACTATGCATTGAAGGGCAGCATGTTATATACCATATTAAAGAGATTTTTTTTCCTCTTTAAAATGATATACAATTACTGTATAACTTGTCTATGTTTTTCTCATTGTTTGCTAATGAAGAGGGATTGTTTGGAGAGTTGTTTTTGTTGGCGTGTGTGCACAAACGGTGCTGGACCACTTGGGTGTTTGTTTACACACATGATGCGTTGGCCCGATATTGGTTAATCACCTCCTCTACGATACTCCTAACTACAAGCACTCCCACTGTAACAAAGTCTTGGGTAAACTGTACATTGCATTGAGATAATACATGGATGGTAATTTTGGGGCCTGAATTTAAACTTTGTTGGAATAAGAATTTCATTAGAATGCACTCCCGTTATAACGGGCACGGTTATAACAATATTCCAGTTATAATAAGTAAAATACAGGCTGCAACATATCAGCTCAATGCTTTTTATTATATTTTATTCCGATTATAACAAAATTTCAGTAAAAAGAAATAAAACTGCAAGTCCCTAAGACTTCGTTTTAATGGGAGTGCACTGTACACACACCCCAGTTGTCTTAATAGTAGTAGTAGTAGTAGTACTAGTACTACTACTACTACTACTACTAATGATGATGATAATAATAATAATAATAATAATAATAATAATAATAATTATTATTATTATTATTATTATCATTATTATTATCATTATCATCATAATCATTATCAACATTATCATTATAAAATTAAACTTCCACCTCAATACAGAACAAAAACAAATAATCAAAAGAATAGAAAAATGGTTGTGCGAACATCTACATTTCTTTTTATTTAATACAACTTCTCACTGATGGAGATGCCATTACATTCAATACACTCAAATCCTGAGACACGTATCCAATCCAATAACTGTACACAGATGACAGACTGACAGAAAGATCCAACTGCTATTTCCACACATCATGCTATCCTCTAAATTAACATTCCAATTCTGGAAATTTAACATGTACCATGTTCCAAATAGGTCCTGGTCTATAGTATCAGAACTGGACAAGCAAGAGAATGTTTGTTTCTGTAGTTGTTGGTCTTTTTTCGTTCTTTTTTTTCATGTGTGTTTATATAATACAGGAAAGTGTCATTTTCAGTGGGAAAGAATGCACAACCAAGTTCAGTTTTACTGTGAGATTTCCAACGTCTGCATATATTGGGTACCATTTGTAATGTGTTTTGAAATTGACGACCTGCAATTGTTTCAAATAGGGCAGCTCATGTGGTCACGTTTGAGAAATGTCAAATGGTAGTATGCATAGCTGGATTCAAACATTACATGATTTTTCAACACTTAAATACAGCTGTTAATCATACACAGGTTAAAACATGGCAACAGATCCTCCTAAAATAGAGATGCAATTGATCAAAAACGCAAATCTATAGCATTCCTACATCACCACTAAAATTCATGCCCAAATATGAATGACACTCATATGTGTTTTGATACTGAACACCAAGACCGTCGTAACTAAGGCATATGACGTTAATTTGGATGGTCAACACAATCCACTATGGAATGTTGTTTACTTCTAAAACCAAACTATGCCATCAAAACTGTTGGACCATATATACATGAAATGAAATTGCCAAAACAGATTTCAAAGAAGGAGGGCGAAATACTGATCCACCGTTTTATTTGTGTATCAATGGATACATGTTTACTGCCAGATAAAAGAGTTTAGGCAGGGTTTAGACTTCTAAGCTTTTTCACAAAATAAGTGTCGATTTCCTGCATGCAGGGCAGAAAGAAATTCATGTAACTCGAGATGATTATATATATATACATCATTATCCTATTCCAACAATTCTATACATGTATTTCTCCATCAGTTATTTTTTTCACATTTCCATTTTAGAGAAATGATATACGTTGAACATGCAATTCAATCAATGTTGCCTGCTTCTAGAGTCAAAACAGTTAAAAATAAACCCTTCCCTTAATTTTGTAAATGTGGCAGGGGTTAATGTTCTATGTACAATACAATGTAAAATGAAATAAGAAAACACAAAAGGTTCTGTCCCCTCTCTTCATATCAAAATGTTCTTCATCTAGGTAAAAAAAAAACAAAAAACAATAACACAAATCTCACAATATATACAACTTACTGGTAAAATACCCCACATGCAATAACCTGAAATTCCATAAAAATAAACTGATCACATTTACTCTCGTCAACGCGAGGTGCTCTGGAAAACCCTGACGGCTATGTCGCACTTCTCGCATAAAACTGCTCTACGAGGAAACCAAAACACCACTCACCCCTCATTACTCTCAAAGGAGCAACCATATTGGAGAAATCTTAAAAGACATATGTCCCTAGGTGAGAAAGGATAAATCAAGCAACTTGTGTCCTCCCTTACAACGCAGTCAATATTGACCGGATCTCGAGACATAACTCAGGGGGACCTCATTCCTACTGAGAGGTGCCAGAGTTGCCGTAGTTTCCATAGTTGCTGTAGTACTGGGCGTACTGCTGGGCATACTGCGGATTCTGCTGGTAGTATTGCTGGTACTGCTGGTACTGCTGGTTCGTGTACGATGACTGTTGCTGGTTGTAGCCTCCTTGCTGCTGCTGCTGCTGCCCCTGGTTGTAGGAGCTGCCCTGGTTGTAGCCAGAGCTGCCACTGCTGCCATATCCAGAGGAGCTGCCATAGCTCTGCACGTTGCTGCCGCTGTTGTAACCCTGGTTGGAGCCATAGTTGCTACTGCTGCCACCACCATAAGAGGACTGCTGGTTGTAGCCTGACTGGCGATTCTGGTTGTAGCTGGACTGTAACATAGACAGAAGAGAGCGTAAACACACTGCTTATGGTTGCTTACACTGCTTACACATACAACCTAAGATAACACTATTCATATTTAGTAGGTTTAATTTGGTCATCATAATCTCTTTCATCAGAATTGCTTCTCTAAACAGCACCTTGTCAGAGATTCTACATAAGAGTCGCACTCTTTAGTCATTTATGTTTGCTGGTATTTGCTGCACTAACTTCTGAGCCAAACAAATTGGAGGCAAAACTTGCCATCTCATAATACTTCATAGGGGTTTGTCAAATCTAACTGAATCAAAGTGTGCTCAGATATCTCACATGGCTACTATCAGTTGCAAAAATTTCCCCTCAGATGAGATGTAAAGATATCTACAGTAGCCTTACGATTCTTGGCAATCTCTATAAGCAACTAAACTGTATGCACTCACCTGGTTGCCATACTTGTTGTACGAGCCCTGGTTCTGGCGATTGCCGTAACCTCCACTGCTCTGGCTGCCACTGCTGTAGCTAGAGCTGCCACTTCTGTTGTAATTGCTGCCCCCACTGCTGTAACTTCCACCACCGCGGCTGCTGTAGTTGCTGCCACCACGGTTGCTGCTATAGCTGCTTCCTCCACTACCACGGTTGCTACTGTAGCCACCACCATAGCCGCCACTGCTGCCATAGCCACCACCACTGTTGTAGCCACCACTGCCTCCATAGCTACCTCCGCCATAGCCACCACCCCCATAGTTGCCACCGCCACGGCCGCCGTAGCCACCTCCATAACCACCACCACTGCCTCCACGATTCCAACCTGATAAGAAAATGAAAAGTGCAAGCGAAGAAATGTTTCAAAAATCAATTTTCAGGTAATGTAAATACTCATCTCACACCTCAAATCAAGTCCATACAATATGAGACCTATTTCTTTTCCTTTTGGGCAGGAGACAAATCTACATCAATTCAAACACAAGACAACTCCTTGTGAGGATCCGATTTGATGAGATACAGACTGATTTTTTTTTTTTCAGTGAAGCATGTGCTGACCTACCTTTTTTTATGGACGCTATTGGCCATGCTCACCCTTTTCATTGAATTGCTGTAGGAAATTTTGTGAAAAACATTTATAGAAACAAATTGAGAAAAATAATATCAACTAATATCTGCCGTCTACAAACTAAGAGGATGGGCTTTAATTTTCCACACAATAAAAGCCAGTTGGCCAGCTTTGCCTTTGCTCAAGTGCACCACGCCCAAACATCAAAACTTGAGGATGAATAGGCATTCAAATCCATACATTCTTCAGTGGGATTATAAGCAAGCAATGCAATATCAGCTAGAAAATACCTCCATCACGATAGCCTCCACGGTATCCACTCCCTCCACCGTAACCTCCACGCCTGTCGCCACGATCGTATCCTCCGGGACGGTAGCCACTGTGGTATCCGCCTCCCCTGCGATCGTCACGGCGGTAGCCGCCACGGTCGTAGCCTCCGCGATCATAGCCGCCACGGTCATAGCCGCCCCTGAAGTCGCGTCCGCCGGGGCGCCTGTCAAAGCGGGGCTTCAGCCCACCTGCATCCCTGCCTTCTTTGCGGTAGCGGTCCACCAGGGGCCTGGCCTCCTCTTCCTTCAGCTCAACATACTCCACCTCGTCAAAGAGCACACCCTTCTCGGGCAGCTCAAAGTTGGCTAACGGGGTTAATAGTGAGGATTAGTAGTAAAAGGAAAGCTGCATTAGAAAACCAGAAGTGTCGCATTTCAACATTCTTTTTGGTGCTTAACACTACAGCTTACAGCTACACTCTGCCAACTCTACACCTTACTTACACGTGTTACAAGTCTAGGAGTTCTACAAGAGATTAAGACGATGGGTGATTACATTTTTTGCCATGGCTGGCATTGGATCCCTACCTTTCATCTCATTCACTGCATGGTCCGGGACGTCCTTGCCTTCTTCTTTTGTGCGTTTTTCCACTCGCTTCTTAAATTCTTCGTCTGTGGGAACTAATACGATTGCTTTGGTGCTGAAACCCTCAAAGGGGCGCATTTTTCTTCTTCTTGCCGAGGGATACACATTTGTCTGACAGCAGCAATGGAGCAGGAGAGAATAACAGTGTATGCAAATGATTATTTGTGATTCCACATGGGCTATCAAAGCCGCCTGTTCATTCCATTCTCTGCAATGAGAAGTCCACACAACATGTTACTCATTGGTAGGCATATTTACACGACATTTCAACAGAACAAGGTGTCCACTTCCCCCATACATACCTGCC
Source organism: Diadema antillarum (assembly GCF_040938485.1). Taxonomy (NCBI): domain Eukaryota; kingdom Metazoa; phylum Echinodermata; class Echinoidea; order Diadematoida; family Diadematidae; genus Diadema; species Diadema antillarum. The sequence continues at coordinate 1,243,415 of NW_027270998.1, read as the reverse complement.
TGCACCTGAAAGAGAAGGTTGGTAATAAGTCCTGCACAAACTGAGGCTTCTGCCAGATTACTTTGGTTTTATCTTTGCTGCATTGAACATCTTTCTAATTAGCTCTCACTTCTCTGAGTGTCAGGTTCTACTGCTCTGCATCATCATCTGATCACATATATTATGATGTCAACTGCCTACATACACTTAAAACTACTGAATTACAGCTCATAATGCTCTCCAATTAAAACAGGTTTATTCTAATGACATGACACAACAAAAGAAATAAAGTCGTAATTATCACAAGCTGATGATAGCAATGCAATACAAAGAATGCTACACATGCACAGAGAGGAAGATTACACGTCAAACCAGCAAGGCACTGCACAAATATAAACATGTCTGTTTTCCGAACTGATATATCTTGCTCATGGTCATCCTTTCCTCCAGGCTGCATCTTTTGTTCTCATTTGCTTTTATATAAGTCACCTTCTAGTTACACCTCTTCATCAAAGAGTGTCATTTTGCATTCATATCTCATTAAGTTTAATTTCAGTGGGTGTAGGTGGGCTAGGACATCTTCCATCTGCATTTAGATTTACAGCATCAGGATTTTCTTGGCTCCAATATCATTGTAACTTTCAATATGCCACCAACATATATCCACAGTTTCAAACTGCGAATACTAAAATCAGGAGAGCACGATTCTTCTGAAGTAATATTTTCATTGACATGCCAGTCTTTTGAAGCATCAGATGTACTAATGTGGCAAATACAATGCCAATTAAGAGTTACTTCCCATTAGAGTCAAATAACCTTATCAATGATAAATGTGTCATTTTCACCAATCTGTTATTTTGCTCGTTTACACTGACCCAAATATAAGTCTACAACGTGATCAATGTCAAATTTGCCATTGTCATCAGTTCGTTGTATATGCTCGTTTACAGTGTCCCAAATATCAGTTTACAACCTGATCAATGATAAATTTGCCACTGTCACCCATTCGTTGTGTATGCCTGTTTACAATGACGCAAATATCAGTTTACGTCGAGTTCTAAATGTGACAATATAAATCAAGAATCATTACATCCTCTTCACTGATGGCTCCTGAAGCATAGGAGAAATGCAACAGAAAAAAAGCAAATCAGATAACAAAACATGTATCTGAGAGATCTGTTGTTCACATAATAGTAATGAATCAAATATGCTCTTCTGTCAGTGCTCTTGAGTGCACTGAATGACAGATAATTCTGATTACCACAAAAAAAAAAAAAAAAAAAAAATCCTAATTATGTTACGTTGCCTTTTATGTGTGTCACCAATACTACCAAAACAGAGCGTTTGAGTTCAGGGAAATGTGACAATTACTCAAAAACACTATGATAAACAATGGTACTGCATAGCATTGGAAGTATATTGCATATTTGTTTCTTTTGCCCGATCATGTTCTTCTCTATGGGTGATGGTTGCTTTAATGTCACATCGTCAGTGCTACCTCGAAAGACAAACTTGCTTCTTGGTTACTTCTCAGAAACATTACAACATCAATCATACAACTATCATTACATATCAATAGCGTCATAATATGCACTTTCATTTTCTTTTGTTTTTTACTTTTTAACGACTACTGAAGACTTCCATGACTGAGCTACAGGTGAACACATTTGAGGGCTCTCTCAACTGATGTTTATCCATTTCACAGAAACAATCTTGCCGTCATTTACCAAAATTATGGCATTTTCAATGTGCTTTTGCCATTTTCATAGACACACTCATTAGCATATGATGTCTGAACCACCAATGGCATGGCAGCAGTGCACTGGACAATGAGGGACTGGTCCAGTAGTCAAATACTAACTCTACAATCCCTTTTTTCCTTTATCTTTTTCTCAAAATCTTTACTCACAATCAAAAACTATGCAGTACCTTTCAGATCCATCCTACGCAAATTATAACTTTTTGTGACTTTGCAGTGAATCTTCCAACAATCACGGCACACAAAGATCCCTCCCCCTCCCTCCAAGGCAACCCAGACTCCTTCCACCTCGTATTCAATTACACATAATCACACAGTGCCAATGCTTAATACGTACATACATACATACATACATACATAGACATTAATCTACAGGACTTGCTTTGAAGCAGAAGCAGCAGCACCTGACATGCTGACAGAGAAGTGGAGTTTTCTGTCTGGATGTTTCAAAATGCAGCAAAATAGGATCAGAACAATTTATACTTTTGGGCCAATGTTGTGCAAGACTCATTGTCGTTAAGGTGTTATTAGAAGGAGCTCCCACTTGGTGGCGGGGCTCACATACCTGGTCCAGGATGTAGTTGCGCCGCTTGCGAGCAGCGACTTCAAAGAACCTATTCAAGCACTTGGTGGCCAGGTCCATGAGTTTGTCCCATCGTCCCGCATAGTTGCGCTGACGGCGAAGGCCCATCACCTGCAACAAACACAAACAGTAGCAAATACAATATCACAATTCATCAGTACAATTAAAAACATACAACCAATGATCAGACTTCTGAATACCAGTACTAATCTCTGTGGGGTGTACAGCTCTTCAGAACACGAAACATGAAATCATATGGGCTTTCAGACAAAGCAACTCACAGATCTTCCATGCGAATGCCCCACGACTCTGCCCAGCTTTCTAAAAATGGTAGTACATTTTCTTTAATATCTAAAGGACATACCAGCGCACATACATCTCTGTATCATCGGGTAATTCTCAGATAAAAACACTTGTTCAGTCTCTTCACATGTATGAGTGCTCAATCAGAAGCAGAACTGGCAGTGTTGGTATCATCACAGAATACATGATTCCTCTATCAGACAAAGCTGGTCAATAAGTCTCTTGGGCGAAATCAATCTCCACCATGTAACACAAACATACAGAGAGATAACAAAAATATCCATGCATGTGATTTCACTATCTAGGATTTTGAGCATTACATTAAAAAGTGCAAATAAACATAATCTCAAAATATTGCTCTGTCAAGTGACCAACCAGTTTTGAGATACGCAAAAACATCCCACTCTCCCCATAAACCTTGTGAACACATTGATCAAATACAAAATTGCAACCATAGCCATGAAGTCTTTTATGTTTCTCCTAGCTATGAATTGCTGCTAGGTTCTTAACCTGCTGAAAGTCTTTTTGCATACCTTCATCTTGTCCATGATGAGGTTGGTGCCCAGGATGTAGTATTTCTTGTCAGTCATCTCCTTGCAGGCATTGATAGCCCAGGTGGTCTTGCCGGAGCCGGGCAAGCCAACCATCATCAGCAACTGTAAGAGAAATAGCACATAGTCCAAGTTCAGAATATTTGTTGAGAACCAAGGGTAGACTTAATGTATGAAATCAATAAACTTTGCACAGCTATCAGCTCCCCTCCTTGTTCTACAAAGAGTAGTCTTTTTATTTTGTCATGGCAACAAATGGTAATGCATGATATAAACAATGTCACAAACCTACCTTGCTTGCAGAAGTTGAAACTCGACATGCTCATGAAAGACATCTACTCCACAAACCGGGGACAGATTAAAGCATTGGTAATTTGACGATTGCAGAAAAGGCTTTCAATAATTTCATCTCGACTTGCCAAAGAAATGTGAAATGAATATATTTGTGGCATCAATGCCGAGTCTCTGATATTTAAAAGAATTGTATTTTTTTGCTGTGATACTTGGAACAGGAGAAAGCATGCACAAATAAACTGTTCATTCTTATATTAACCCCCATTCTGTTCCTTATAGAGACATCAAGGCATACCTAAAAATCTTATATTAAAGATACATCTCTTTAACAATTTAACGGCACAAGACACTGGACAGAATATGTGACACTAAGATTTCACAGCAGAACAGAATTTATTCTATGAACTTGGTTTGAATAAATAACTTGACAATTCTCAACTCATCTCTGGCAGGGTAATATTTTCAAGCAACACAATAAATTAATTGAGAAAAAAGCAAATACAACTTCTTAACATCAACACTAACATACACACACAAACAAAACATTTACATCTTTCCATCAAGGCAATGCAAACGACAAGTTACTGCAATCGATGCACAGACCATGCACACTTAGACAATGAAAAACCATCACATACAAGAGTGTCTAGGTCAACACATCCCTGACCATATTGTCCCCCTTGATGACATATGGCTACATAGTATCTCACATAGAGCTCATTATAAATACAATACATACAATAAATACATACACAACACAAAACTTTGAATCTGCTATTTACATCACACTACAAGCAAAACAGCACATTCCAAAAGGACAAGACATGAATGGGTACTACAAGCAAAACAGCACATTTCAAAGAAATCACAGAAAGAAGTGGGTAGGTGATAGTAACAGATTTCATCTCAGAAAACAAATATGGAAAGGATTCATGTAAGTAAATTTATATAAACAAGCCAACAACATTCTGAAAGCGTATCAAAACACATGCAAACTTCTTTTAAATGTACAAAAATAACAATTCCATCTGTTCATCATGAGCACCTAACCCCATAACTTCAACAGCTTGAAGGTTACGTCCTCAATATAATTGTGTAACCACCACACTTTTCGACATACTTATTTTATGAGGGAACTTAAGAACACAGACACTATACAACTCAAGTAGTAATATTATCACGCATGTACCAAACATCCGCCCACCACTGCACCAGCCATCGCTTCTTTGACATTGTTATTCTGTTGTGCTTCAAGACAAGCACACTGTGTGATACCCACAATCATAAAGGAAACATGATTCTACTCCGTAAATACTTCCTCTTTCACTCAAGAACTTGTAAATGACATTTTTGTTACCTTACCAGTACCCTGACCTTTTCATTTTTCATTTCAGTAGATACATAAGAAAGGCAACACATTCTAATTCTTGTTTTCCTTCTTTATTGAGCAATTGCAAGCATTAGCAAGCCATCCTACTTTCTATCAACTTTCATCATGAACTAGCATATGGTACGAGAGAAAAGTTTACCATCTGTGACTTTATCACATGTAATGTTATCATACAGAAGTTGTACCAACATTCATGGTCTTTACTTATTACGCTTGAGGATGTAACACATATGGTTATTCATTTATTTTTTTCCTCTTTTTTTTTTTTGGGGGGGGGGGGGGTGGGGTTCCGTAATTGTTGTAAAACGCATTTGTAGATCAATGCATTCCCATTTGGTCTTTTGCAAGCCTATAAATGCACACATCATCATCAAGCCTTATTAAGCCGTGCAAATTAATATCTACATACAATCTAGATACATCTGGTTATCTAGATCTATCTAGATACAATCAGTTGGACCTCAACACCTATTGCCTCCCTCACTGGATTCTCCCCCTAGATGTAACCAGCTTTGGGCACTGGTGTATACCACCAGTAAGAGGCTGTCTGTCCACATCAACTGGGAAAGAAAACCTAATGACGTCTTCACAAGACTTCCACACCATCCCCTCTTCTCTGGCAGGTATTGTGTACAAACTAAAAATGTGATGCCGTATTTCCTTCATTTTTGCCTCGGTGTCACCAGGGGCGGAATCCCCACTGTTCTTTTGGAGGAGCTTTCTCGCCATGCGCAGAGCACAAATCTTGTAGTTGGCACTGGTGCGAGATATTTTCAGCGCCTCGGCTTTGGATAGCTCTGGCGCAGCTTTCCTGGCAGAGGAGAGCAATTGTGGGGAACTGTATTCACCCGAAAGCTGACTGGACTGACAAACTCTTACCGAGGAACCAACGACAGAGCTGGACTCATCAACTACAGGGTCATGCTTGGGGGTTTGTTCTAGAGAAATAAATGTTGGGGTTGGAGATCGGACAACAGGTGTACTAGTGTCCTCATTATTGCATTGCGCAAATAGGTTGCAGCCAGTTACGGATGGTGGCATGGATCTTCTAAGGCTCTGTGAACCTCTCTCAAGCTGCGTCACCACAGAGCAGTTGCTCTTGCCCAGTTTTTGCTCGCTTTGCTGGCCATGCATCTCTTCTCTGTCCCCACCAAGCTGCAGAGCAGCTTTCAGTTTATCATCGATTGATGTCAGGTTCTCATTCAACGCAGACAGGCTTGACACCAGGGTTTCTAACACTCCCTCTGTTTTCCCCGTTTCCCAACTTCGTTTACGGCCTTCTGCATTTCCTGCACAGACAGAGTTTTTCTCTGCCTTGCGTATGCCTGTCCCTTCAAGACGGGCTCTTAAGTCACTAATTTTGGGACTCTGATTTGGAGATTCTTTGGTGTCTAGAGAAGTTCTGTACAGGCTGTTCAGTCGCACTTCAAGAAGGTTATTCAGACTGCAGCCAATGCAGTCTTGAGGGAGCTGTGTTGGGTACATGGGAGCCTGTGAGAGAAATTGGTATCCAACGTTCACACTGCATCAACCCCTCATTTCTCATTCACGTGGAAGTGATGTTTAACTAGAGCTCACTAAGTAATAATGTGCAGTTAAATCTAAATTTACTCTTCTTTTTTTTTAATCTCTATCTTGAAAATGAATAAAAATGTAAATAAAAATGCTTTTTACCTGCATGTGCTTGTTTTAATTTATAGTAAATACATTGCATTTATAGCAGTAGTAGTGACATCCATTTTCATCTAAAAATGGCTAAAGCAAGATCATGTGTGCTACCTGTCCATGATACAAAAACTGATACTAAATGTTTCAATTAGAATACTATGTGAATGTAGCATTTCCTACAAAGAAATTTTTGGCTGCTACCATATTTTACATGTACACAAAAATTGGAAGTCAAAACAATAACAAAACTGATGCACACCTGGTTCATCATGGTACATCTGCTAGATATTGGCAAATATTTTGCAATATCTGTGACATCTTTGGCAGTGTCTAAAACGTGGAAGGGAAAAAAACTATAATTTAGAAATTGTTCATAGAGAGTTCCTGCCATCATCCCATTCACTTATAGAAGAACAAATCTGTGAATTTCTGGATAGACCACTTAAAAGCCTAGAGATATATAAGTCACCTTGCATGACATCATTTATGCTAATTAGAACAAAATTGTCTGTCAGAACACATGCTGGCATTTTGAGAAATTGAGAAAGCTTCGACTTGCCTCTTACTGAAAAAAAAAGAGAGAAAAAGACACTTTTAAAATGAAGCCATTAATTTGAAAAAAAGTTGGTGGCTCATTTATAGCATGCTCTGATGAGTATGCATTCTTTGAATGACCATCTTGTGGTTACTTATGCCTAAAGCAGCAACTAATGCCAATCCACACAGGATACTTTGTGTTTCACAAATATCTCACATGTTTTGTAAGGCACTTGCCACCCACGAATATTCTGAATTATCACTTCAGACTGCCTTGTGCTACATCATTTAAGCAAACCCACAATAAAAATGGGCAGGAAATTAAACTCACTCAAAACAGAGATCACCCTTCCCCTCAATAGCCTGGCCATTCTGGCAACTGTCACAAAGGTGTCTTGGACTCCCTCGCCCTCTACAATATGCTTCGTGGGAATAATGGCTGGGTTCCATTCATCCAGAAGGCCCAGGAGCACGGCAACGGGACCCTGGTAGGAATGACAAGACTTGGCTGGAACCAGGTGGAGCCTGGCAACATTGACTCATCCCCAACAGTGACATCAATGATGAATGTTGTGAGTGGGTGGCACATCGAGCGAGTGTTAAGAAAGTTCAATGGAAATTTATCAAGGATGGCATCAGTGATCCTCACGACCCGATACTGGTCATTCACTTGTTCTTGGTGAAAGAAGAGGATGCTTGCGCTCAGAAGAAATCAGTGATTAAATAACAGCGTGCTCTGATGACTTGGCGTAGCTTGGAAATACCGTCAGTGCGTTGTGGTGCTGATGCTCTGTGAATATGAACTGTGCGCTATGACCAATCCTTACATGGTTAGTCGAGTCCTCTGAGACGAAGCACAGGCTTAAAATTTTTGACCAGATGACACTGGTTATTTTATTCTTTGTTGGCAAATGCCTGCCCCATTCCCCTCACTCCCATCCCCAACATCCTTTAAAATACTCAAAATAATGAAGAAATTTTCTCATCAAATCAAGCTTTGATTGCATGGTCTAAGAGATGGGGCAACATGTACATGTTTAGTCAAAATGAGTTCACACTAGCACTATGTGACAATGAAGTAAAGTACGCCTCATCAAGATTGAGTCCAGCAGAGATGTGAAAATTTGTCTGGAGGATTGGAGACATTTCATTTTAGTTCTGTTGTGATCCGTTAAGATGCCCAGTTAAACCTCGTAAACCAACACATATACACACTAACACAAACAATAACACACAATAAAACAACTTCCCATTGAAATGACCTATAGATTCTGAGGATGTGTTGAGGGTCAAGTTAATAAAATCCATCACACTTTTCTATTTCTGTCAATGAGCTCCTTGTAGAGTGCACATGAATAAAGGTGTTGGTTAGAGCCATCAGGTAAGCCTAACTTACATTAGTGATATAAAGGGATGAGTCATGAAATGCCACTAGCACCCAAGTGGATTGATTAGCCATAGATAAAGGAAATACCAAACAATCTTGTATAAAGTCAAGATGAAGACTGATAATTGATCATATTTTGTCACAATGCATTAAAGCCATATTCCACAGTCACAGACCACTGCATAATGTGTTGTCAGTCACCATTGTTTTTCACATCTATTCCATCATATCCAGTTTCATAACATACTGGCAGAAACCTTAAGCTCTTCCTCAGATTAAAACACTAGTTCAGTCTCTTCATAAAATTGAGTGCTCAATCAGAAGCAGAACTGGCAGTGTTGGTATCATCAGCGGAGACGCATTCCAATAAAAAAAGAAAAAAATGTAAGAATCAAATGCCAGTAGCACCAAATATTATTAATCAGCCATGAATAGTGCAAATACCTTACAGTCTTATTTCAAATAAAGAACAAAACTGAGTACTGTATACGCTATATATTTCGCGTGGGTTTTATTTTCGCGAATTTCGCGAGTCGGGAGCTATTCGCGAAATTAACAACACGCGAAAATATTACCTTCCAAAATGAATCCCTTGCCTTGATGATACGAACATTTCAGTACTAGTATACCATGTCACGGCTTACCGAACAGACCATACTGGCTAAGCTTGTTTACGCACGTCCACGTCTACTTACGAATACTGTAGAGAGCCAACCCATTTTCGCAAGGGGACCACTCGTCAGAAATCTAGCGCGATGGACTTAACCACTTCAAAAATGTTGAATTCTAACTTACTAGTTTGCAGAGTTTGGTAAGTTTTTTTCATGCAGTGTATAACTAGTATCATTCTTATTTGACCGAAAGATCGGTCTGTATCTGTCCGTCGGGGAATGTTACGCGGAGACTGCGTCTGGCTTCACGGATCCCCTCCGTATACGGAGGACAGCGTTAATGACAAAATACAAAAGAGTCCTCCGGACAGACGGATCTTTCTGTCTACATTCTTATTTGCTAGTAAGTTGAAAATTCACACTTTCTTTGCCACTTCATATTTTCTCTGGTCCCCCAATCGCGAATTTAACCACTCGCGAAAATGTGTGACAGCGGCAATTCGCGAAAATTTATGTACGCGAAAATTATAGCGTATACAGTAAATGATCATATTTTGTCATGATGCACCACAGCCACATTCCAGAATCACAGTCATGTCAATCCTGTTGTCAGTCACACTATACACCTGTTTTTCAGAACTCATTTGTCACACAGCTACTACTACTACTTATTCGAGGGCATGTACTTGCTATAATATGTACTTGCTTCAGCCGATGCCAACTCGGGTTCCATAAACAAAGTTGCGCCTCACAGCTGGCGTACAACTAAGATCTCGATTCAAATCATATGTTCGATCTCTTCACCTTATTTATTGAATTCTCTACTCGAAGTAAAACTGGCAGTGTGTGTGTGTACCTTTATTAGGCTATGCCAAATAACAATGACCTTTGAAACTTGTAATTTGAACAAAATGGGACAGACAAATCACACACGAGGCTGCATGCACACGCAAACTTCCACAAAACAGAGGAACACCATAAACACAGAGTACGGGGACAGAAACACAAAGTGTCAAAAGGCTCAGGTTAGAAGAGTCAACAAAGCTCCTAGTCTCACCTCACACTCGGCCTTGGTTGCTGGTGGTTTTGGGCCTCGGACAGTGTCTTCTGCAGGCAGCTGACCTATGAGTGTGAAGCCTTCTTTCAGAGGAAACCACGGCTCCTCCTACACATCATCAATGGTGAGGATGGAAATGAAAAGCAGGAAATGCTTGTATAAATGTGGTTTTTTTTTTTTTTTTTTTCACATCCATTTCATCCTATCCAGTTTCATAACATACTCGCAGAAACCTTGAACTCTTCCTCAGATTAAAACACTAGTTCAGTCTCTTCATAAAATTGAGTGCTCATATCAGAAGCAGAACTGGCAGTGTTGGTATCATCAGTGGAGGAGTGTCATCAAAAAGAATGAATGAGTGCATACATGCCAAACTTGAAGCTCACTATCCAGAAGCAAATGAGGGTAAAAAATTGCTAAGGCTTACGGTCATATCAGTCTCTCAAACAGTATTTAAAAATGTTAATAGAATGGAAACATGTTGTTGAAGAGAGCTCCGTGAAAAAAAAAAAATCAAAACAACTCTACAGAAAAGTTCCAATAAAACAGCGGAAGTAAGCAGAAATGCAAATGTTGGGTCATGTCAAACACATAAACCATAACCGGAGGAACGCTTCTTTGTTATTGTCACATAATCACCAAGCCAGTCTTTACAAACTTCCTACTAGGTAACAAACATATCCTGTTCCCATATAACACCCTGAGCCAACGAACTGTCAGGATAAAGTAGATTTAAGGAGGAGGTACCTTAAACGTTCCATACCTTCTGACCAAAGTTGACTTCAATGGAGGTGTTCTTCACCATCAGGTGTGGGTAGAGAGCTTCTTCTCCAAGGTCTTCGACTGTGAAAGCAACACCAAGATCTTTGCCATTCTTGGTGTATGAAATGGTGGTCTTCTCACCTTCAAAGTCCTGGAACGAAAATGGTATGCAGAGTCACTCACACAGATAATCATTATTTTACAACATTTAAACTCACTCTCCGAAATGCTCATACAGAGATTTTTTTTTAATTATTGCCACAACTATACATGTCTCCTTACAATGTGTAATCTGTGTGTGTTTGATAACCACAAGAAATGCAGAAGAAAATGCTGCTTTGAAATGACTGAAATAAGAATTTAAGAGATAAATTTGCCCACGACTCTAATAAGAAATTACAGGAAACTTAAAATCCTTGCCCATTAATTAGAGGGAATTAAAATCATGTCTTTGAAGTGATTATTTACATTTACCCACAAAAATCATTATTGATATTATAGAATGAATTACTATCCATACCACAAAGGTTCCAATGACGTCTCCTTCACCAAACTTTTCTCCGAAGTTTTCGAACTTGCAGTTTACCGATGCCTTTCCAGTGCCACCATAGCCATATGAGAAGGCTTCCTCTCCTACAAAGCATTGAAATTAAATAAAAATTACATATGAACTCTTTGTGCGCCGTGTTCGCATGCCTGACTCTATCAACGGCTTGAAACTTTGCATATTTTGCTCAATTGCACACACCAATCAATGCTTTGAAATAGCCATAGCTCTGTCATGTAAGTTACATCATTGTATAGCTTGCAAGTTTCTCTACATCTTTGCTGTACTGTATCTTTCCTTTAAACACTTCAATAAAAGAAGTTTGTTTTCCAAAATCACTAGTGTTGCAGTTGAATAACATGGCACACAGGGGGTTTACCCGATGGTGCACAAAGAATTGTTGGAGGAACATCTGAATATGCACAAAAGACAAATACAATTTTCACATTTCTTTTCCACTCAAACTCTTGCCTCATTTGGTAAACACATTCAAATCTATCAACTGATATACATACTGTATAATGGTAAATTGGTTTCTCATGTTAAAAAGAAAGCACCAGGTAGCTTCACTTATCATTTGATGTGTGTGTAAGTCCAAGCATGTGACCCTTGGTTATAATTTGTCTAAACTTAGTGTAGCATAGTGCAAGATTAAATAAAGTGTGACTTGTTTAATCCTGAACGAGATCTCCAATGTGTGCAGCACCCTGAGTGCAGAAACATTGACTGACCTGGCAAAGTCTCAAGAAGTTATGCATTTTACATGTTAGTGTTCAACAACCAGATGCATTCACAAGCTTTACAATATTTAAATTAGTTATATATGTTTAGATTGATAGATATAATACTACAGTCTTAGAGCTGAGCACACTATTCAAGAGAGAATGCAGGTACTGACCAAGCTGCAGTGATGTAGGGTCCGTGGACCAGCCAACACGGACAACATGGCGATTGGTCTCTTCAGGGGGCAGATGTCGAACGTCAGCATGGGTTTCCAGCTGAAAAGTAAAAATAAATATGTTACAATGATTAATCACATCATGTTCTACCTTTATTTAGAGGTTGGAAGATGGACAGACATGTTTCAAAGGAACATTTTTGTCAGAAAACAACACTTCCAGAAATAATGCCAGAACCATATACAGGCCTGTAACTACCTTCTCCCTCACACAATGAAGACTAGTTCGGAGAATACTTGGGCAGGTTTCTACGGGAAATGCGTGTTACAACAAAATCTTAACAGGTTAATAATGCCTAAACATCGGGGGAGGGGGGGGGGGGAGAGAATATAAATAAGTAAATAGAATAATAAAACATTTTTTGCTTGATGCCTAAATTCTTCCTCACTTAATCCTCAGATAACAAACACTAGTTCTTATCTTCATCTTTTGATTGAGTGCTCAATCAGAAGCAGAACTGGCAGTGTAGGTTTCATCAGTGGATACAGAATGACCATCACAAGCAATGCAGCTTGTTTTGACCATCACAAGCAATGCAGCTTGTTCTGACCATCACAAGCAATGCAGCTTGTTTTGACCATCACAAGCAATGCAGCTTGTTCTGACCATCACAAGCAATGCAGCTTGTTTTGACCATCACAAGCAATGCAGCTTGTTTTGACCATCACAAGCATGCAGCTTGTTTTCTACATGTTGACTGACAATTTCATTACGCGAACTGCAGCAGCAAACAGATTATGAGGTTGAGTAAAGTTAATGATGTTGAGTTTCGGTGTTTTGTTTCGTTTTGTTTTTTATGGGGGGGATTTTCCCCATTTGTGACTTAAATCTTGTTATTGTTTTGTTATCTACCTTGCACTCGAATGCCACTTTGCCCTTTTTGGCTCCATGAGTAGCCTTCACTCCAGCCCACATGTAGGCAAAGCCTTCCATGCTGAGAGGACAAGCATTGTAGCCATCTTTCCCAACTTTCATGTTCAGATCAGACAAATCTATAGGGGAGAAAAAAAAAAAAATAATTTAGCAAAATCTACAGTATATATAAAAACATAAATACATATGAATAGTGTTTACAATAAATGGCATTTACATCGCTCTTGATCGAAATACAATTGAGTATTGCTTTGCAATAGAAAACAACACACAGGCAAATATCAAAAATCTAAATCATGACGCCCATTTTGAAGAAAACACATTTCCAAACCTGGAAATATCCATTGTCACACAATGGAAATATCTCCCTGGTCTTTAACTATGGGGGTTGGGTTTACAATGACAGACCTTACTTGCCAAGAAAACAAAAAAGTAAAAAAAAAAAAATGTGGCTGGTAGGGTGTATACAAGTCAGCAACCAAAACATAACCTGTGATCCCACTAAAGATAAACCACTGAGGGCAGCATGACCAAAAAGCAGGAGTCTAGATATGAACATCTTACACCTGAATATAAAAAAAAAAATTAACAAAATCCATCATGAAGTGCCATCTGTATGGCACACACAAAACAGCCACCAAAACATGACCTTTGACTCGGGAACACAGTTACCAGAAACAATTGGGGTCTGAATTCACTATGATGCACGTCCATATGAGTTTTGGAATAAAATGTATCATGAAATGTGGATGCTAGAGCACACACATGAAACATAACAATGACGGTCTTTGACCTAACAAAAGGCGGATCACTGGGGGCAGCATGACCAAAACTAGTACAGGTCAAGATTTGATGGTGATAAACCCGACTCCTCTGTACGAAATGTGGCCAGCGGATTGTAGACAGAGAGACCATTAAAAATCAACCATAGTGTATAAAGCCAGAACAAGCGAGGGCGCTACCACCAAAAGTTATAGGCAGCAAGTTAGGATCCATCATGAAATGCAGCCGAAAGACCATACACCAGACACCTTCCAAAATATAACCTTTGACTCCAAAAAAGGGAGAACAATGGGTGCATATAAAATAAATAAACAAATAAAAAATAAGGGGTCTTAGCATCACCATGACACCCCTCTACAAAAATTTTTAAGAAAATCGATCATGAAATAAACAAAATACTATCTAGAAATGTGGCTAAAAGAGGATAGAAAGGCAGATCCTAAAAAGAAAACCCCAATTTTTACAAGTATAAAGAAGGAAAAAGCAAGGGTGCTACCACCAAAAATTATTTTCATATGATACACTTCCACAGTAAATTTGAACAAGGAAAAGTAGAAATTACGCGGTGCGTACTATGTGTCCCCACCGGAAGTAGCATTTCGTAGCAAAATGTACAATATAGGTCAAAAATCAAGGTCAAAGGTCAAAGAAGTCAAAGGTCAAAATTCTGTGTAGAAGTTTTGAAGCTCTCACCAAGTGCCATCACATAAAGCAAACGGAATCGAAATCGGGTTAGAAATGGCGAAGGAGTAGCATTTTGTAGCCAATGTTCAATATAGGTCAAAAATCAAGGTCAAAGGTCAAAGAAGTCAAAGGTTAAAATTCTGTGTAGAAGTTTTGAAGCCCTCACCTAGTGCCATCACATAAAGCAAACGGAATCGAAATCGGGTTAGAAATGGCGAAGGAGCACCATTTTGTAGCAAAATGTACAATACAGGTCAAAAATCAAGGTCAAAGGTCAAAGAAGTCAAAGGTCAAAATTCTGTGTAGAAGTTTTGAAGCCCTCACCTAGTGCCATCACATAAAGCAAAACGGAATCGAAATCGGATTAGAAATGGCGAAGGAGTAGCATTTTGTAGCAAAATGTACAATATAGGTCAAAGGTCAAGGTCAAACGTCACAACTGAAATTCTGTGTACAAGTTTCAAAGCTCCCATGTAGTGCTATCATATAAAGCAAACAGAATCAAAATTGGCTCATAAATGACAGAGAAGTAGCAAATTGAACATTTTGATCACACGGACGCACACACATACACACATACACAAGGACACACACACGTACAGAGCCCGTTTCATAGTCCCCTGCTTGAACTCGTTCGGCGGGGACAATAAAATCTGTCAGGAAACGTGCTCGCATCAGCATAATAGTACTGAATCCAAAGTATCCTCCTCTACACATAATCAAGGGATACAATAAACAACTCTTTAGGTGACACTGCCTACAGCACACACAAGCATGGTACATGCACAATCCACGCTGCATGACCGGTCACCCCTAACTCTTCATGGCAATTCAACACACTGTGAATGCTCTCACATTGCACCTGAATATCATACTTGAGTAGCACATTACTTCCTCAATTTCTCTCATTTATTCTTATCACTGAAAGGTTGATTTCACATTTCACATTCTAGGGAAAACTGATAACAAACTTACACTTGCTGAGAACACACTGTGTGTCTGGAATATCATCATCCTCCTCCATGACCACAGGTGGTGGGGTTCTGCACATGCAAAGAAATATGTGAGCAATCAGTACAATGTCTATGTGACCAGCAATGCATTAAAATAACGCTGCCAACCCTGCCAGCATACAGTGGGCATAGTACTGGCAAACAATATAATCACCTCTTCCTGTTTCCTTTTATGAAGAGGAACTGAAAGTACATGGCACTTGACATTGTTCTCACTAGGGAAAACCCACTTGGCAAGTTGCCAACTACATTGTATCCGCTACAACTCCTCTCCTATTTTTAGCTGGTACATGAACACACCAGAAAGCACTAAGTTAAAGGGAAAGGTTAAACATGGAAATGATATATTGTGAGTATATTGTCAGCGAAACTTGAGGAAAATAGGACAATCCACGCAAAAGCTACAAATTTGTGAAGTTTTGGTTAAATCCAGGTGCTGTCGTCACTGGATAAGAATACAATAGTTTATGGTGTCACTGTAGGGCAATGATATAAAGACAAGATCCACAGAGTCCACTTGTATACCAAAGGCAAATTCCCCTACAGGGCTCTCAGTTCTGTAGGTAACTGATTTGCGAAGGTATGTGTATATTCTAATCTTTTCTCTGAACATCAGCACTTTTGAAGGTCAAAAGCAGTAAATTACATTAATTATTGGTATAATGAGTGGCAAATGCATTTGAATGGAAAAAGGAAACAAGCAATTCTACTTCCTGCGGTCGACTGCGGTGCCACTGCACCTGATGCTATCATTATATCTGCCATGTACATTAATCATGGCCCTGCATTTACATTTTGATGAAATTAATTATCTTGTCCCCTGACCAAGGATTAACCTTACCGAATAACCTCTCTGCACAAAAGAAATATGTTACAACCTATTTCTGTTCTACAAAATGACATCATTGGATTTAACAAGATGAATTCATGGCCAAAAGGATATTGCAACCAAGCTTGGAGACTTTCAGTCTTGACCTTTCACCTGTCATTTCTGGCAATCAATACATTTCCGTCCTCCTTAACCAGCTAATATCACTGGATATTCCTAACTGAAGTTATGGGTTGACAAAATTTTTGAAAGCACAGTGCAGTGACCTCTGACCTTAACATACCACTATCTTTCATAAATGACTGTCCCTTTAATTCTACTCTTGTCTAGAAACTTATACCACCACTGAACATTTCACACTACACTTGCGGCTGGTAATTAATTTCTGAGGCAAAATTATGTCAAGAACTCAACCTTTCAATTTACTTCTATCCTGTCCATTAACTTATTTTACAAGTTTAAATAAATGCTGGAAATGCCTCTAAAAGTTAAAATATCAACAAGTACAGGGAGCTTTGACCTTTTCTTCCATCACTGTCATTTCATGTAGATACCTGCTAATTCATTTTTACCATATTATAATCTTACAACTGAAAATTCCTATCCTGTAAAGCAAGAAATATTTGTGGCATGAAATTTATGCAAATTGGAGCTGACGGCCTTTTTCCATGAAATTGTCTCAAATTGCCACTGGCATTCAATGCATATTGTGCAGACAAGAACTGTCGTAAGCATTCTAATTTCGTGAATCTTGGTTCTCATGAAATTTGTGAAATTGAAATGCATGTGATTTTAAAAAAAAAAAACACAGTACGCAGTTACTGTTGAAAAATGTCATTTTCATCCAAAATTTAATAATCCTTGGTCCTTTACCGTAATCCACTGAATGGCTTCTTGTAACGCATGGCAACAAGGTCTGGTTTGTGTGGACAAACAACCTGAATACATACTTCCTCTGTCAACCTTTGGGCAAAGAAATAAATGCTCCACACTTAACATGACTGAGAAATGCCTCCAGCAACTTTCAGGGTGGAGGCTTTCTTCCGAAGACTAAAGGTAGAATTCCTGTGCCAGCCCATCAAAATCAACTGAACGTTTTCTTCTCAACTCGGGATAGTAAGACCTTGATGGAACAAATTAACAAATTGATAACAGAATAGCTCTGTCACTCTTTGGGCTGAGGAATAAATATTCCACTCTTGTCATGAACTAATAATGCCTCTGACATCCTTTGGGTTGGAGCAGGGATCTCGCCAGCGTATATCACCCTTGTCGGCCCCGACAAGCGTGCGGTTTGAAGAAGCAATTGCCGACAAGGGTAAAACTTGCCGACAAGGGTAACACCACGCGTGAACTTGCCGACAAGGGTACCTTGCTTGACGAGCTAAGTTCGGACCAATTTCTCGCCTTTTTCAGTCTTCATTATCTGGCTAGAAAAGAAGCTAGATGATGAAAGCAGCAGCAGTTTACATACTTATACAAGCGCAAAAAATTTACCCACGCAGTCACCGCACCGATCACAACAACGCGGCTCAACAGAGCGACGTACTAGCTGATACCAGGGAGGTCTCACCTCCCTGCTGATACACACCACATCACACACTTCCTCACTCACATGCGCTCTGATTTGGGATCCACACACACATGCACAAGCATCCAGCCGGCCACTTACAGCCTCCTGCATGTACAACGGTACAGTGTATTGTGAGAGCATGGGTAGGGTCCATGGTGAGAGGGAGAGAGAGGACGGAAAGAGAGGGTCGGAGGCCGAATTGAAGGAGGCTGAGGAAGGCTGACACGTGCTCGCTTGTTGTCACGCTTGTTGTCGGGTTACGCAAAAACAAACGATATGAAATGCATGCCCCCTCCACCAAAGGTTGTATTTATTTTTTTGGCTGCTTTGGTTTGTTTGTTAGCTTGTCTGCCTGTCTGTCTCTCTATTCGCAAAATAAGTCAAAATTTGGGAACAGATTAGGATGAAATTTTCAGGAACAGTTGGTTGGTAAAATGGTGCAAGGAACAGATGATTAGATTTTGATAGTGAGCAGGATTTATAATACCACCGAAATTCACAGCCAGGATCCAGGATCTTTAGACTTTGTTTCGTATATTTGAAAGGATTCGTATCAATTCTTTAGGAAGCTGGCCATCGGCAATGACGCAAAATTAGATGCGTTCAAAGCATTGCCGCAGAGAGAAAATTAACTCCATTTTTCGTTAAAAAAAGAAAAGAAAAAAGAATGTGCGATGGAGTAAGCAAATGCAAATTGTTATTTAGGTTTTGGTAGTTTCAGTGGGTTATTTTTTTTTTTAAATCTAAAAAGCCATGCGTTCCATTTTAGCCTTTTCAATATCTATGGATTTGTAAACGTCATTCGTGAATATTCCATTTTCCTTCTCCGGGCCGAAATTTATAGTAATTCTGTCATGATGGTCTTTCAAGTTCAACGTATACGTAATGCTCCACGTGCTTCTGGCTTGGTTTGTAAAAAGGTGGGTTAGGGGGCCTTCACGGGCAGAAAATAAATGATGATCATTCATCAATGTTCCCAGTTGGTTTACATGCTATGTACACGCTGTTTACGACCACTGAAGCAAGGTGGCAGTACGCGCGACATTCTTTATCTGACACCGCTTTCGTGGAAATTTCATGGAAATTTCCACGAGCCATGATATCAAGTTTCCCCACTGCTTGAGGTCGTGCCTTTTTTTATTCTTCATTACGAACACCAATTTGTTCAACTTGAAAAGTGTAGATAATTTGCTTTGAGGACGTGTTTCTTTTTTTTTTTTTTTTTTTTGCATTGCAGCATCGGTAACATTTTGTTTTGTTCATCGTCCCTGCATGGCAGGGGTTCATGGGAGGAGAACGATAGGAATGACTGGGGAGAAAATAAACTGAAAGAAGGAAGCATCTTTTGAGCGAGCTGTCTTTGTTTTTCTCTACACCAGCATCAGTTATCGCCACCAAGATTCTTTTTTTTTTTCGTTACTCCGACAGATTAATGATAAAATGATGCTAGATTCTTTGTTCTGAAGGTTCGTTAATCCAAAAATGATTAAGAAAAAATGTCCGTTCATTTCACGACGAAATCAGTTTTGTTATTTCGAACGTTCTGCCAGTGAAATTTCGGAATAAAACGACGGCACAAAACAGCGTGTTTTCGTACTCTAAGGGTCAGTTATTCCGACAGAAGTAGTAACGATGAAATAATAAATTGTAGATTCTTTATTCTGAAGGTTCGTTAACCGAAAATTGAATAAAGAAAAATGTCCGTAAATTTCAAAACGAAATCAGTGCGTCATTTCAAACGTTTTGCCAGTGAAATTTTGGAATAAAACGACTGCCCCAAAACAGTTGCAGTTTTCTTACTCTGAGGGTTCGTTACTCCGACAGATTAATGATAAAATGATGCTAGATTCTTTATTCTGAAGGTTCTTTAATCCAAAAAATGATTAAGAAAAAATGTCCATTCATTTCACAACGAAATCAGTTTTGTTATTTCGAACGTTTCTGTCAGTGAAATTTCGGAATAAAACGACGGCACAAAACAGCGTGTTTTCGTACTCTATAAGGGTCTGTTATTCCGACAGAAGTAGTAATGATGAAATAATAATAGATTCTTTTTTCTGAAGGTTCGTTAACCGAAAATTGAATAAAGAAAAATGTCCGTAAATTTCAAAACGAAATCAGTGCGTCATTTCGAACGTTTTGCCGGTGAAATTTGGAATAAAACTGCTAAAAAACAGTTTGCACTTTTCTTACTCTTAGGGTTCGTTACTCCGACAGATTAATGAAAAAATAATGCTATATTCCTTATTCTGAAGGTTCGTTAATCCAAAAATGATTTTAAAAAATGTCCGTTCATTTCACAACGAAATCAGTTTTGTTATTTCGAACGTTTTCGTCAGTGAAATTTCAGAATAAAACGACGGCCCCAAAACGGTTACAGTTTTCTTTTACTCTGAAGGTTCGTTACTGCGAAAGAATAACGATATAATACTTTAGATTCTTAATTCTGAACGATCGTTAATCGGAAAACGATAAAGAAGAAATGAAAACGGTTACAGTTTTCTTACCCTCAGGGTTCGTTACTCCGAAAGAATAATGGCAAAATAATACTCTACATGCTTAATTCTGAATGATCGTTAATAGAAAAATTATAAAGGAGAAAATATTCGTTTATATCCAAACGAAATCAGTTTTGTTATTTCGAATGTTTTGCCAGTATAATTTCGGAATACAAAAACGGCCCCAAAAGGGTGTTTTCTTATTCTGAAGGTTTGTTATTCTGAAGCAATAACGATGATAGATGATAGATTCCTTTCTGAAGGTTCGTTGATCGGAAAATAATAAAGAAAAAATGCTTGTTCATCTTCGAACGAAATCAGTTTTATTTTGAACATTCATCTGTAGTACCGACCTTTGGTGTTGTTGTTGTTTTCGATTACAAACCTTCGAAGTACTCAGTAATGAATCGTTTCATTTTATGATTAAACAAACCTTCGGAATAATGACCATCATTACATTTTTGTATGATATCTCTTTGATGTCATGGCCAAACAACCGCAGTATACCCAGAAAGGAAAGTGCAACGATGTCCCGAAAGTTCTCGATCGCTTCTCGCGCATCTGCATGCAATAGGCCTACCACGTGGTCGAGCAGACGGCGAGAAAGCAACACGGCGCGCGTTGTTGCGATGCAGAGGCGGCTAATTATTGCAACAGTGAAACAGGAAAGGCCTAAAAGAAATCGTAACCTCCACCATCGGCAACTACTTCTCTATTTAGAAACTGCCGCTAAAAAAGGTATGGAGTTTCTGCATTGTTTCTGTGAGAATATGCCCCTCACAACGTTCATTACATCTCCGTGAAAATGTCGCATTTAGTGGCATTTCAGCGGCGATTTATCTGTGTTGTATTGAGCATTAGCGAAGGCTTCCGCGCTTCGCGCGGGAGGGGGAACCCCCCTCCCGTACCCACCCCCAGAACAGCGCGCATAAATGCCGACAAGCGTGAAGAAATTCCTGGCGAGAACCCTGTTGGAGGGATGGCAGAGAAGGAAAAATTAATCCGAATTTCTGTGGCTCAGCGTTGCCTCAAAAGGGACAGCACCAACTGCCTATAATGAGTTACCCAACCCAAGGGGTCCTGTTAGAGCACTTTGACTTGTCGAAAAAGAAATACAATGTAAAATTTACCTCCTTCTTGGCGACCTGTCTCTTCCTGGAACTCTGCGATCCCTATTCCTGTTTTCCATGTCTCTCTTTCTCTCCTTGTCTTCTTCCTCCTTCTTTTCATCTGCTGCTGTGAGAAAATGCAAAATCACATAAGTTTAATATTTTGTGATGAATACTCAACACAATGGTGTGTCTAGGTGATTTCCACACAGAATTTATTCTTGGTAGGATAAAATCAAATGAAAAAGCCTTAAATTCATTTTACAAATTCACCACAACTCACAATAAGCATTAGTATTTCAAGGAAAACAAAGAAAAAGAAAAAAAATAATAATCAACTGTAAAACTTGTCAACTTATTCTATAAAAGGGCACTCACGGAATAACAGCTGAACATTTTTCTGAACTTGTACATCTGTGTGACTAATTTTTACTCTTGCGCCATACCCTCTTGATGATTCAACTGATCAATTCTACATGCATATCTAACACATGGATGTCTTGATCTAAACGGACTGGCATACAGACATGTACATGCATGCAATTTCAAACACATAAAAACAGGTCACTACCTTCTGCTGGTTTTTCACTGGTCTCTTCTGCCTGTCCAGCTGGTGCTTGTTCTTGGTCCATACTTTCTGGCTGTGCCTCTGCCCCACCATCTGGCTGCTGCTGCTGCTCTGCTGGAGGAATTTCTTGCTCAGCCTCCTGAGCAGGCTCCTGGGCTTCGGCTTGCATTTCCTGCTGTTCCATGGTAGGGGGAATGTCCAGGTCCTGCAAGAGCTGGTCATCTCCTTCGCCTCCTTCAACATCATCACCCCCTGAAAGAGTTAATCAATGCAGAATATGTTTGCTTCAATTTGAGTTTTTAAGGAAATACTTAGGAAGCGATCAATGATTCTCAATCCCTGTCCTGACAAAGAAGGCATGGTAATATGGTTATATGTAACATTCCCCCTTGAACACTGTAAATGATGTCCTTGTTTGTTGTGCTATACTTCCTATTCCTACTACTTGATACAGCTGCACACATCATGGCTAACCCCCTGCCCATAAAAGCACCAAATTGGGTATGCAAGTTCAGGTCTTCCTTCTATGTATCCCCTCCTCTCTCCTGCAACATCCTCCTCCAGAACAATTATATGCAACTTTTGCTGACCCCAAAAGGCCCATGACAGACAAGCCCTGGGCATTATGTCTTGCCAGCAACATGTGTTTCCTTCTGCCATTTTCATGTATCATGTTTCATTGGGTTACAGCTTGTTATTCCGAAGGTTTGTTATTCCGAAAGGCTCTTCAATCCGAAGATTCATTATTACGAAGGTTCGTTATTCTGAATTTCATTTTCAGACTAACAAATCTTCGGAATAACGAACCTTTGGAATAACGCCACAAATGTTCGGATTAACGAACCCTTTTTCATTTTCGAATCAACGAACCTCTAGGTATAGGGAATTTGTGTTTCGGATTAACGAATCTTCAGACAACGGACCTTCGGAATAGCGAACCTTTGGAATAACGAACAGCACCATTTCATTGTACTTTCTTTCAGCAGCCTCATTAGAGCAGGTTATAGCTGTCATTATCATAGTTGCTCTATTCAGTCTCATCTCTTTTTTTTTTTTTACTCGTTGTTTGCTTTGGTTGCTGTCACTCTATTTGCCTCCCAAGTGTTAACTAGCTGGTAGACTTAGTCTATCAGAAGCCAACTATGTGGGCAAGGGTTAGATTTATCTTGATTCACTTCACTACACTTACAATGTACTATACTCCTCAATCAAATTTCACAGCAACCCAGTACTGTAAGACAACTAGCATTAGTAGCAAGCACTTTGTATCCAACTCATCAAGGATTGGAAAGCAGGTGACAAAGTAATAACCAAGCAAGGATAGAATTGTTATTTTCATAGTAGGTATGTACCTACACCACCACTACCAGCTTTGGGAAATTGTCGAAGATGAATTAGCATCACTGGTGCTGGGCCAGGTCGTGCATTTTCGCTTCACATACATGTACAGAGTGGCATGGCCGACTGATAAGTGCAGCTGCTGATCTACAGCTTTTAGCTAACCTAATTTTTGTAGATCATCCAAATTTAGTTGATCATTCTTTCATGATCACATTGAAATTGGCTGCATATCGGATGATTTCTTACAGCAGAACATATTTCTAGATCTCTCAAAGTTACAGTACATTGGTCCAGGGATCTAGCACTGTATTTGATACTTGTTCACACTGCACCAATCAGTTTAACTCGTTTATTCAAGCATGTGGCACAATGTGCCTGGTTGATACCATTTGCAGACTAGCTAGTCACCTGGGGTGAACCATGAGGGGTCGGCATCATTCACTAGTTTAATCAGTTTTCTCAAGTCACAGGTTATCAACTAAACCTCTAGTGCAGATTCACTGGACATTATTCATATAGGCAGTGTTCACTGCAACAAGCATGTCTTTACCATTCAGCCACACGCATGTGCATCCATAGTGTACTTGGTACATACAAATGTACCTGGATACAGCCATGTCAAAATGCAATGTACATCACACACCACCACAAAGAAAATAACCTCATTTTTCTTGCATCATGACATTCTAGATAACTTCATTTGCTTACAGTGGCTTCATGCTTGTCCATTTAACCATAAATTTTCTTTAATTTCCTTCCTACTCCGTAGCACTGGTTTAATATGCACACATTCAGCTATACCTACATGTAGCTGCGCCTGGTGAATACTAGTACTATTAGAGATTGAGTCCAATCTGGATCCTGTAGTACTGTATACGCTATATATTTCGCGGGGGTTTTATTTTCGCGAATTTCGCGAGTCGGGAGCTATTCGCGAAATTAACAACACGCGAAAATATTACCTTCCAAAATGAATCCCTTGCTTTGATGATACGAACATTTCAGTACTAGTATACCATGTCACGGCTTACCGAACAGACCATACTGGCTAAGCTTGTTTACGCTCGTCCACGTCTACTTACAAACACTGTAGAGAGCCAATCCATTATCGCAAGGGGACCACTCGTCAGAAATCTAGCGCAATGGACTTAACCACTTCAAAAATGTTGAATTCTAACTTACTAGTTTGCAGAGTTTGGTAAGTTTTTTTTTTTCATGCAGTGTATAACTAGTATCATTTTTATTTGCTAGTATCGTTGAAAATTCACACTTTCTTTGCCACTTCATATTTTCTCTGGTCCCCCAATCGCGAATTTAACCACTCGCGAAAATGTGTGACAGCGGCAATTCGCGAAAATTTATGTACGCGAAAATTATAGCGTATACAGTACATGAGCAGCGACTGATGTAAGCAATCATAAGTCCCCCTTGATCACAACTTTGTTCGATTTAAAATCTGTCTTAACAAAAAAACAAGATCCAGGGGTCTTGCACTCTCCGGAGTATCACAAGTTCACTTTCAACACATTCTTGCCAAGTATTCCCCATGAAAAACAGCAAACTTGGGGGACTCCAGGAGGACATGGTGTCCATTTGCATATAATTCTATTACATTTGCAATTATACCTGTCAAATTTGTAGCAAACTTGACCATGTGTTTCCAGAAAGAAGATGAAAATTGATCCCCAATTTGGTCATGGCCCCAGAGGGCCACCTGGATCTGCCATAAACAAACTTGAAGTTCACTCACAAATGTACTCTGTATTTTAAGTATTTCTGCTTTCATAGTCAGATTTTTTAAAGATTCTCTAGTTATAGGACTCTGGGCTCCCTGGCTGGGCCGGGGCCCCTCAAGTGGGGCATAAAATGTAGTGTTCATTTGTGCAAATACTTATTCTATCATCCTAGCAAAATACAAGCTGGGTTTGGTAAGAATTTGACCATGCATTTCAAGGAGATAAAAGTGTGAATATTGGGTCAGAACGCATTAAAAATAGTACAATAAACAAAAAATTACCGGTAAATTGAAAAAAAAAAATCAATAAAATGGAAAATTTCTATTTGGAACGCCAGGGTACCAAAATTTCATTTACGGCACTACATGTCCTTCCGACCTGTCTATCTCGTTTGTGGAGAATCGAAGTACACACATTCTTCTCAATGTGAGCATACGCATTTGCATAGCCAAGTAGGCAGATTGTCTTGCCACCAATGAAATTTCTTTCAATGGCTTTTTGGATGTCAGATGAGGCCGTTTCCATTGTGATGGTAGTGTGTGATGTAAATATGCCGCCCACACCACCAAGGTTTGATCGCCGGCTACATTTGAAATGTATGCTTTTGCGCTCAGTTAAATTTTGGCACAGGAAGTCAAACCTTGGCCTGGTGCATGTCTTTTACAGCCTCTCAGTTTCACACCATATGGCATGCATCCAAATGCAGAGACAAACATGCTGGCTCAGTGTGTGTACGAGTATGGCTGTATCAAACTACCAAAGTCATTAAGCAAGACCATGTGGATACAACCACATGCAAAGCATGCTTGTGGATGTGTAGTTGGCTGTATATGTGTGTGCGTAAAGTCAAAGGCACATGTGTGTGTGGCTTGCCTGGAGTGCAGAGTGCACAGCTATCTAAACAACAAGGTTGGACCTCCCTTGCCAAAATTCAATCGCACGCAAAGGCATACTATCGTTTCTAATTCTACATGTAGCCGGTAGTTGAATTTTTGACGGTGTTATGGACAAATTATGGGCGACAGGCTGCTGCCATATGGGGCGCCAAGTGTCGCATGGCCTACAAAGTATTTCGTTACAAAATCAGTCATTTCATCGACGAAACGACGAAATGACCATCTTGTTAGGAAGTGAACATTTCGTAACGAATGAACATTTCGTCCGACGAAATGTTGTCTTCTTTGACAAAATGATCATTTCATCGACGAAATGTTCATTTCGTGGCGCAATGCAATCCTTCATAAATTCCCCCAAAATTCACGGATCACTACCAAAATTTAATCATTTGTTACTTGTGTCATTCTCAACCTTCCCTGCAAGTTTCACCCAAATCCGTGCACAACTTTTTGAGTTATTTTGCACACGGACAAACTAACAAACAAACAAACCAATGGTAACAAAAACATAACCTCCTCCCTTGGCGGAGGCAATGATGAATGTGACAATCGTTAATATGACAATTTAATTGACGCCAAGGCATTACGGCTGGACTCTGGAGTTCAGTTCGGGCAACCTCGGAGTTCAGTTCGGGCAACCTCCGAATTCGGAAGTTAAACTTCCGAATTCGGAAGTTTTCGTAGATTTTCGCAACGGCTTTCGGCACGCATTGGCTAACACCAGCACGCTTCTTCTTACCTAACTAACCACTCTCACCCATAATCACAATTCTAAACTGCTTTCAAAGCAACTCACCCTACAAGTTTGACAGATATTCCACAATCCACACTTCAAAGTTCAAGGTATGTAAAATTCGAAAAAAACATGTTGATTTTGATATGAATTTCTCTGATTTTTCCTTGCTTTGCGCCGTCAGTCTTCCTGCCTCGCACGAGTGCTATGTAGCAATATGAAAGCGTGCATTGCCGACGGCCGCTACCACATCGGACACTTCCGAATTCGGAAGTATTGAGCGCGCTCTACGGCAGGCTTTGGCCAGGACTGCCGATATCGGAAAACTTCTGAATTCTGAGGTTGCCCGAACTGAGTTGTTGGACTAACTAACGTTCAAAGAGATTTTCCTCCGTGACTGCTAGAGTGCGGGGTCTTCATACGCCCTGTACCATTGTTTTGTGAGCGCAAGGGGAGCATTGGATGCAACGAGGAGGTAGGCTCACCCCTCGTGCTAACACGCTAGCAAACGAGCAACCGAGGAGCAGCCAAAATCAAGTGCGTACTTGCGTAAAACTTCAGTTTGCGTAATACGCGCTGTAGAAATGTATACTAACGTCACTTACTGTATGGTCGCCATTGCGGTAAGGTCGCCAGACATTCACATCGCATGTAACGCGCGCGGCGATCGGAGATGACCTTGGGCGACGGATTTTCATCACTCTCAAAATACATTCGTAATTCACCTTTTTCCTCTGTAAAAACTCAAATAATTGTAATCAAAATATATTTTACCATATGTAAGAGGTGTTCAAACCATTTTTAATGCGAGGATGTTTCTGATTAAAATGGATTTCAGGTTGCAGACTGAGGGAGGTTTTCAAACGCGGTGACCGACAATGCCTCCTTCATTGAAGTGTGTGTAACTGTTATAACACACACGCTAATAATATGTGGCAGGCTATGGGTGGCGAACTAATTCAGTGCCGATATTAGTTCGCCCACCCAGAAGTGCATATCAGTTCGGGAAACCCACTCACAAGGGGAGCCCCTCCTTATAAGGCCAAGTAAAAAAAGAAAGTAGTTTCTCGTCCGGGTTTTTTGAGCAAGGCGATGAGGGAGGTCCTTACTATTTGATATCTTACTATTTTTTCAAGGATCGTCAAAATGAAAGTAATATGTGTTTCTCGTCCGGTAATTCTGAGAAAGGTAACGAGAGAGGGCTTTACAATTTTCTATATTCAATTTATGAAATGAAATATCACTCTGGTAGCTGTGTTACGAGACCAGGTCCCAAGTGTACGTCTTGCC
Organism: Diadema antillarum; assembly: GCF_040938485.1. NCBI lineage: Eukaryota > Metazoa > Echinodermata > Echinoidea > Diadematoida > Diadematidae > Diadema > Diadema antillarum. The sequence goes on along the minus strand of NW_027270998.1, from coordinate 1,215,102 downwards.
TGCACTCTGTGCATTTTCAAACAAATAGATATATGTGCCATACTTGAAATGAAACTTCATGCATGCAGAAATACATTTGATTTTTCTTTCCACTACAGATGTCAAGGGAAAATGACCATCTTAATACTGGTATTTAGCGTTGTAATGGCTTTTCTGATACCAGTGTACTTGCAATTCTGATGTATTGTGCTATTAATTGAAACAGGTATAAAACATGTCTTTCAACAAATGTACGACAGAAATAAATTCCATGATATTCAAAACACTGCTTTATTTATTGGTGTTTGTGACTTTTTGTGTCCACACAGCGGGTGTGTATATCTGCAGTTCTTCACAGTACAATTGTAGCACATTCAACTGGAAACTGGCTTGTACAATTGCAGATGGATGTCAAAATGATACTGATATGGCATTCTAGCATTAAACGTTTAAAGATGTTTCTTCATGTTCTAAAAAGACATTTGATAATCACTCATTATTTGGATGATGAATGATTGTATAACAGTACACACTACAGATGATACCACTCATGGCTGTGTCCGTGAATTTACATCGTGAAGAAAAGTATCCCGCAGAAATACGAGACAAACCAGAATCCGTGGAAAAGTTATTTATTTTGTAGATACACCCATTTAATCATTCTACATTTGCTGGAAAAGCGCATTCATTTTCTCTTCAAAATAGAATGTATCGCCGTGACAGACCAGGGGATGGGGACCCTGGACAGCTACAAAACACGCACACTTTGCCGATATACGGTGCGGCACGGCCACTGCACTGGCACCAGGGAGGTGTGGACCTCCCTGCTGGCACCGTACCTTCCGACACTGCACACACATGCACATAGTCACAATGACATGAAAATGTATACAAACTCGATACCGTACAATCCTCACAAGCATTTGTACAGTACAATTCATCCGCTTAAAATATCAGAAACGGGGAAAAATACGAACAACGCGCGAAATATGCGTGGAATATCAGCGATTGTTCGCAAAAATGTTGCCGCTATCGCGTTCACGACGTACCGAGTGCGCTGTACATCACAGCCCAGTAGGCCGGCCCGCCGCGCCGCCCATCCAACTACAGTGCAGTTCGACTGCTTTGTGGGTCATTCCTTCTTGCCGATCGGCCGAGCTCGCAGTGTGAAATGCATGCGTTATTACATACGCACTACACACAGAAGCTACAGCTGTACTACAGTCTACAGCTAAGTAGAGGACGCAAGGCGTAAAAATTAGAAATGAGACGTCACGATTGGTAGGTGAATTGTCGATCTTTTTTTTTTTTCGGCGGCCGAAAAAATAGTAAATATCAAAAAAGACGATGCGGCAACTGAAAATCGATGCTGGCGGGGAGCGGGCTGGGACGAGAATTATGAATTTCTTGGTATTTTCAGCGCCATTTTGAAAATAGTAAATAGTAAAAAAATCGATGCGGCGGCCAAAATCGATGCGCGCGAGGACGAGAAACTGGTTTCTTTTTTTACTTGGCCTAAGTAACCCGTCCCCCTTATAAGTAACCCCGTCCCCCTTATAAGTAACCCCCGGGGCACCCCTTATAAGGAGTCTCCACGCTTTTTTGCAATGCAACGCGAAAATGAAAGGACTGCGGCAATTCGCTTGATTATGTGCATAAAGCTTCACAAGTTTCCTAGTTACTCACGAAATTGGAGCAAAATCGGTTCAAGGCATCATATCTAAAATCATGGATTTAAATGCGATGTCAACGACCCATGCGAATGCTGAAATGCGAGCGATTACTGGCGTGAGTGTCGCCAGGCGCGGCGGCGCGGCAATGCTTGAGTGCAGACGTGGCGACCGAGTACGTGATTTTAGATATGATGCCTCGAACCGATTTTGCTCAAATTTCGTGAGTAACTAGGAAACTTGTGAAGCTTTATGGAAATAATCAAGCGAATTGCCGCAGTCCTTTCATTTTCGCGTTGCATTGCAAAAAATCGTGGAGACTCCTTATAAGGGGTGCCCCGGGGGTTACTTATAAGGGGGACGGGTTACAAAGAGGGGCCCCCCTTGTGAGTGGGTTTCCCGAACTGATATTAATTACACACAAGTGGCGATCATACGGTAATTGACGTTAAGTACGCAAAGTCCGCCATTACTAAGTGGTACAATGGCGGCCCCCATGAAATCACTGACTCCATTCTAGAGTCCGCCCTCTAGTGGTGGGGAGGAGAAAAATCTCTTTGCTAGCGTTACAGAAAATCCTACTAAAAAAGAAAATAAGTTTAAACCTTGTAGCAAATCATCCTCCTGCATATTGCCATCTCCATCTGCAGAGAAACCATAGTCATCTTGCTGGAAATCTTCCCCAAATCCTTGTTCAGCTTCCGGCAGAGCTTCCTGGGCAAGTTCAACTCCAGTGTCTCCGAAGTTGTCGTCACCCAATCCCTCAGCTTCGGGCTCATCGGCGGCCGCTCCTGCTTGCGATTCGGCGATCAGGGCCTGTTCCAATCGTTCGATAAGCACAGCTTTCACGCCCTTTGAATCAAGGCCACGCTGCTGAAGTTCAGCGCGGAGTTCTGCTACTTTTAATTTTGATGGTTCTACGGAACTCATTTTGAAGAAATACCGATGATGCACGATACAAAAAATTAGGTCCAACCTCCACAAGCACGATAATTTATGGGACCACCTCGAGTTGTCCAACGTGCTTTATAGAAATGGAGGGCGATTGAAACGCTTGGTTTAGAACTCGATTGTGATTGGATACGGGTACAATTTTTTCGACAATGGGTGACAGACATAATAATTAATCTGTACTATACTAATGAGATATTTCACTAAATTAGGATTTTTTTTCATATAAAAATATTCTGAAATGAAGACAAGTTATTATGATCCTTTGATAGTCGGAATTTCTGAAAATTCACGAACATTTTAGGGTTAATTACTTTTTATTTTTTGTCCAATCAACGGTAGGATAAGAGATTTATGTAAGGGCACGCTGGCGTGGCCAGACGTACGCCGCCGCCGCGCGTGCGCCGAGATATGATTACTGAGTAAAGTTAGGGCGCCCCCTCTTGTCGATGGCATCCTTAATGACAAAAACCAAACCCAATCAGTAGGGCCTTGTAAAAGAAACTCGTGCAAGAAAGGTTACTAGTATATGGTTCGTGTATCAAGAAAATAATAATGGAACGCATCAAACGTTTGAAGCCCGTTTTTTTCTAGTTACAGCATTACATGAGATATAAACAAATTTCGCAGTCACTCAATCACTCAGTCCCTAGTTACCTCCGCCAAGGGAGGAGGTTATGTTTTCGTTACCGTTGTTTGTTTGTTTTTCCGTGTGCAAAATAACTCAAATTATCAAAAAGGGACTGTACAGTAGGCCTACTGGTTGAGGTGGGATTAATGTCTTGAACATTACTAAGTGAGAACATTCCTAAGTGAGATAATGAGAAACCTCTTATGAAATATGAAAGAGCATGTAATTTTAAAAAGGATTCAACGTTTTACTTGATGAAAATTGGTTTTCAAATGGCTGAGATATCCAAAAAAGTGATAATAATAAAAGGCGACAGGCCACGCCTTTTATTAGGATCTCTTTGTTTCACCTTATTTTTGGATATCTCAGCCGTTTCAAAACCGATTTTTGAAGTCTTCGCGATCTTTTGTCATGCGGGTCACACAAGCAGCCAAACTTGGATCAAGAAGTTTGGGTCATTGGTACGCGCGCGCCAGAAAGAAGAAAGAGCGAGCCGTCCGACGGCTAGTGATTGTGACGTAACAATGCACATCTGTACATGACAATGGCCTCGAGCTCCGGAGACACCGCCCGCAAACGGAAGTTTGACGGGTAGGGAGTAAGGGAAGGATCCCTAGTTGGAGTGGGAAGTTTCGCGGGAAGTTTGCGGTCCCACTGGCAAAACTTCGAGATCTTAAAGATCGCAATGTTAACTCGATCTTTTGACAATCTGACCGCGCCTATAGAGTGGTTCTTCTTCTTCTTGCTTATGAGGCAGCAGCAGCTAAATAATGTCCATCAGTAACTGTTGTTGTAGCCAAGTTACAGTCTGTGGAGTAGGGTGTGTCAGGTCCATGTTGTCAGCCTGGGGGCGGAGATCAGGGCACTCACTCAAGATGTGTTGAGCAGTCTGTTGTTGGTCCACCACACTGGCAAGCTGCTGACGGGCGTAGCCCCCAACGATGCATGGCTGCATTGAAACGCCCAACTCCCGTTCGAATCCGATTTAGAGACACGTACCCACTCACTCTTTGGGAGGTTTGTTCCTGGGGGGACAGACGTATTGGGCGTGACAACGAGTTGGGCAGGTCGTTGGGTGTCTTCCCAGCTTGTTCTCCATGTCTGGCAGATGTTGAAGTCTGATCCTCTCAGCGTTGCTGCATGGCGGGAGAAAGTGTGGCGAGACTTCAGTCGCTGATGCCGCTGACCCAGAGTTACAGAGCCCTCAACTACGTCGTGGAGGAGGTCGTCCGGGTTGCTGGAGGCCTTGGTGACCAGCCTATGTGCGTGATGTTCTCGGCGCATGGGAGCGGGAGCGATGCCTGAGAGAACAGGTAGGAATTCTGTTGGTGTAGGCCGGAGACATCCTGTAATTAATCTCATGGTGTCATTCAGAACTGAGTTAAGTTTCTTGGTGTGAGAGCTCCCACACCACGCAGGGGAGGCGTATTCCGCGGCACTGTATACCAGTGCTAGCACACTAGTGCGGAGAGTGGTTGCACTGGCACCCTATTTTGAGCCTGCAAGTCGGCGAAGGAGGTTGTTCCGTGAAGACACTTTTCCACTTATGGCCTTGAGTTGTTCCTTGTAGGTCAGCTGCCTATATATCCAACTCCACTCCAAGGTAAAATGTGTAACATTGTATGGAAGAGGTGTTCCATCAAGAATGACACTGAGTTGCCGATTAGCCTCCTTGGTGTTCAGGTGGAAGGCTGTTACCGTTGTCTTGGACATGCTAATCTTGAGTCTCCAGATCCTGAAGTACTTCGCGATTTGCGACATATCTGCAGTGAAGGTATTCTCTACATTTGACCAGGCTCTGTCAGAGTGAAGAAGGGCAAGGTCATCTGCATAGCCATACTGTCGTGAGGGTGTGAAGGGGATGTCACTGATGTATATGTTGAAGAGCAAGGGGGATAGTACAGAGCCTTGAGGAACTCCATTCCGCAGTTGGCGTGGTCTGCTGGACTGTCCATCACTAGTCTTCAGAACGAACCTCCTGTTGGCTAGAATGTTGCAGAGGAACCTCACCATGTGGCGATCAGGGATTGTCTTTAATAATTTCAGAGTCAGACCCTGGTGCCACACAGTGTCATAGGCATGTTGCAGAGGAACCTCACCATGTGGCGATCAGGGATTGTCTTTAATAATTTCAGAGTCAGACCCTGGTGCCACACAGTGTCATAGGCTGCAGTGAGGTCGACAAAGATGGCGCCGGCTTTGTGATTCTTCTCGAAGCTGTCTTCGATGTCATTGGTCGGCTTGACAATTTGGTGGACTGTACTCCGACCATGGCGGAAGCCCGCTTGTTCATCTGGTAATTGTTGGTCAACCACAGGTTCTATCCTTGCCAGAAGGAGACGTTCCAGAAGCTTGTAAGGGACACAGAGAAGGGAGATTGGTCTGTAGCTCTTGGGGTCATCAACTGGTTTGTTTGGTTTTGGGAGAGCAATTACAGTGGCTTTTCTCCATATCTTAGGGATGACTTGGTTGGTGAAACAGCAAGAATAGAAATCTGTTAACCACTTCTGACATTTGATCCCGCAATGAATAAGGATGATCCCGCAATGAATAAGGAATTCCGGTGGGATGTTGTCCGGACCTTGGGCCTTTCCACTCCTAAGTAGGGCTAAAGCATTAGCTAACTCCTCCTGAGAGAAGGGGGCCGACAACCATCCATCCACTCCCGGGGCCTGCCACAGGTTGGTAGTCTCCTGTTTCACAGATCGAGTGTAAAGAGTGCGTTTCTGACATCTCGCAAAACGTTAAAAGCTAAATCCTCACCTCGACCAGAACTGTACACACCCTTTAACGGATTTGGATGAATGATTTACGGGAAAGGTTGAGAATGACACAAATAACAAATTATTAAATTTTGGTAGTGATCCGATAATTTTGGGGGAATTTATGAAGGATTTTTGATATTTTGACAGGTGGGGTCAATTGAACTTTGGAGTTCAAGCTGTGCATTTTTGAGGTTTTCAAACGCGCACTAAAGTGCGTGTTCTAGTTTCTGCGAGGGCGAGGCGCGCCGCGCAGCTGAGGGTTTATGACGTAACAAAAGCTTCTATATTGGGAAATATTTCAGCATGTACTGTATACCTATGGGTGGAAATCACTGATCTCTATGGAAGAGCCCAAAGAGCTTCAAATTCCCCAGTGGTGGAGAGGAGAAAAATCTCTTTTGGAAGAGCAAGATCATCAGTGGAAAGTAGCTGCTCTGCGGAGGTCTGCTCTCAGAGTGCTTTTCTAGTTTAGTTTTTTTTTTTATGACAAAGACATTGTGCGCCGATCTGATATTGTCATGACATTGACAGTAATGACCTATGCCAATAATAGTTTAAATGGACAGATTATGATATTCCTAATTTTATTTGTGTCCTATCAAAGATCTTCCATGACTACAACCGGGGACGTCCTACGCACGATAAAGTGGACTCAGAAAAGAAAATTAATCGGGATAAATATGTAGCAGGGCGATGAGAAGATTGAAGAAAGGCATACGAGATGATGGAGAAGCAGAGTGAATCACGCATTCCAAGTAACTGAGCATGGCATTCTATGATTCTTTATAGATGAACAGAGAAACAGAAGTTTGACAATGATCTGACACAGGGCCTGTAGAAGAATAAAATATATGGGATCAAAATGTACATGTTTACATCCACTGGTGATACAGCTGCAACTAAGCTGGTATCGGAAATATAATAGCTGAGGTTATACTGTCAATGTATGGTATGTGAGACTCTCAGATCTTCAACTGATGGTTTGTGCACAAACAAAATTCTAAATATCATAATTATTTCCTTTAATATATAGGCCTAGCAGGTACAATCCTGCACCCCTCCTAAGATTCATATTGCTATAGTATGAGCGTCACAAATACATTTTAATACAAATCATTTATAATCTGGTTCGCGTTTATAGAAAGAACTACTCAGTAATAATGAATAGCATCTGCTGCTCCGTAATAATGCAATGGGTACAGACTGACGGCGCGAGATATAAATTGGGGAGAGTCATTTTAATAAAATAACCTGTTTTAGGTTTAAGATATATATACAATATTTTTCTTTGCCTATAGATTACTTACTAATTCGAGGGCATGTATATTAGCTTCGGCCTATGCCAACTCGGGGTCCATAAACAAAGTTGCACCTCCAAACCTGTCTATCTAACATGACTGTCCTTAGTTCATAGATTAGACTGCCCCATAAATCATTTTTGTTTGTGGTTTTGACTGATGGACTAAATGTTATTGAAGGTCTAGTGCATCCTGGCCCGATTTCAATAAAATTTCTACATAAAAAGCGGAAAGACGCACTGTTGTTATCCAATGGTCTTTTCTTTTCATAATTACTGTCACTCAAGGTTTGAGGTCATTCCCTGGTGAAACTGGCTGATGTATTTTCTTCTCTCTCTTGTTGTATGTTACATGAAAAAAAAAACCATTAGATTAATTTGCCCATTATCTTATTCTGTTACAATGTATCTCCTCAGTAAGACCCCCATGATAGTGTCTTCTGACTGATGAATCGCTTGCCGCTGGTGAAGTTATTTAGGTAAAATTGTTGATTGATTTTGAACTCTAATTTTGAGGAAAGTAAATTGACAGAGCTCTACTAGTATATTTGGCTTATCTAGATTATTGACAAGTACAGCTGCATTTTAATATTCTGCCTACTGGCAACTCATATATATATTTATATATGTATATTTTTCAACTCACTGTATACATCAAACAATGCTACAATGTTTCCTTTTTTATCGCTACAAGAGATTCACCCATTGCCTACTTCTGTAATATCTGCTCAGTGGGATTAATATATCTAAATACATTGTATTATATACGAGCAGTGACTTGTCAACTTAATTTTGGTATACAACAGGGGCCGCAGAGGGGGCTGCAGCCGCCGCCCCCCCCCCCCCCCCCACACACACACACCCACACACACACTTTTGGTTCGTAAAAAAAAAACAAACGATGAGAAAAAAATCGGGGAAAAAAATCACAACATCCATGATTTTGAATTTCCAAAGATTCCGGGGGGGGGGGGGGGGTCTTGACCTTGACACCTCCCCCCACCTCCACCCCCAACCCCCCCCCCCCCCCCCCCCCCCCCCCCCCCCACACACACACACACACACACACACACACTGAAAAACGTTTCGCGGGCCCTGTATTCTCAATCATCATGTGTTACGTTGATATTCTTGGAATATCACGCTCCACCCCTCTAAACACATGAGGGCAGCATACACCGCTCTGCTGCCTGGGATCACTACATCTTGATCTTGCATACCCACTCCGTTACTGTACACACATATGTACAGGCGGTACGCGCTAAGCAACGACTGTCAACAATCATGGCTTCGCAAGCAGATGAGAAGGAAAGTGCTGGTAAGCATGCTATTTTCTGCCAAATTGAATACATACTGTATTGTTATATTTTCTCCCCTACCATCACCCAAATGTGCATTTCCAAATGAAGGAGTTAAACTATACGTCGATGTATGGTTATGCGTAATTTTAGGTGATGACTGTAGCTGTTAATTAGTGTTATCGCTCACTCTTTTGTAGACAGAAAGATCCGTCTGTCCGGAGGACTCATTTATATTTTGCCACTAACGCTGTCCTCCGTATACGGAGGGGATCCGTGAAGCCAGACGCAGTCTCCGCGGAACATTCCCCGACGGACAGATACAGACTGATCTTTCGGTCAAACTCTTTTGCAGTTTGGTAATACTACATAGGCACTAATACAGTAGAATCCCCCCATTTTCTAGAATCGACAGTGATGTAGTCGCTCGCTCTTTTGCAGTTTGGTACAGTAGAATCCCCCCACTTACTAGAATCGACAGTGATGTAGTGAGTGTGTTGTGCTGAGAAAAGTGAGACATGCTGTAACCACAGTTTCACATTATAAATCTCCGTGATTGGTTGCCGGTATTCTGTAATTTACCCCAATCTAGTTAATGGAAGAGCTTTCATCACTGTGGATTGTCATTACTGTACTGTAGTAATCAAGATAGAGCTCTAGGTAACGTCCCAATAGGGTCTAAGTCTAACTAGAGAGTCTGGTTGGACCTACTCATCGACTGCTTTTTAAATACCTTGTCCTTGTAAGGTTGTATCTTTGAAAATATTCCTCAGTTTCACCTTAATTTCATTTCACTAATTTCACTAAGAAAAAACACATTTTACATGCGTATCAGGAAACCGTGGAATAGTTTACCAAGAAATTTAATAGATGCACCCAGTGTCTTCAGTTTTGAAGTTGGTTTGGATAAATTCTGGGACAATGAACCCATTAAATTTAAGTTCGACGCCACGCCACCTGGTCATGACCCAGCTCATCTCAAGGACTAAACCTGGATCTGAATACAGAGGCTCAGCCTGCGTTCAGAATCTTCCATAGATTTTCATAGATTTTATACACAGCCCAGTCGCTGTATAAATAGCGACACCCCAGATTCATATCACAGGCTCAGATTCATTGTTGACTGGTATCGTACAGGCGGAATTCTCGGTGACAAACGCAAGTGACATTTTTTACTGTGCGTCGGTATAAGTTTATCATTTCAACCGACCGTCTTTTTTCCATATTTGATGAAGCACGTAAATCTAGTGAAGCCCAAAGACATGTTGACATCACTGTTATGTGTAGGGGCTATAATTTATAAAATAATGAGGATTTTCTTCAATTCTTTTTCCTCCTGTTTCCTATGGTTATCTACATGAACTCTCCTCATTTCTGTTGATTTGTAGTTTATGGTCGTATATTTCAGCATATTGCAACCCGTCCCACTTGTACTTTTGATTTTATATGCAAGAAAGCCATTGCCCGAGGGTGGTTGATCTAAAAATAGGTGGTCGATGAGTAGAAGACTTACTGCAGTGGGCCTAGACAATATATGGAGTGTAGTAACACCAGGGAGGGGAAAATTCTACACTAGAAGTAGAAATTCTACCCTCTATAATGTTTCGTTTTTGAAGAAAGGCAACAGTATTTTGAATTATTATATTAACGCCTTATTTGAAGTAGGACTAGTCCTTTAAAATACAGTTAAACTCGCCTAAGTCGACGTCGCATATGTCGAATAATCGCGCAAGTCAAAGATTTTAAAAAGTCCCGATTTTTCCCATTGACTTACGTGTATTAATTCACTCACAAGTCGAATTTTTTAAGTCGAATACTCGCCTAAGTCGATGAAATTCCAAGAACACTTTCACGGAAAAACCATTGAATTCACCTTGCCTAAGTCGAATAAGATTTTATTGTGTAATAAATCATTGTCAAAATCATGAGACGTCAGTTTTTGTTCACATACAGTATATACCAAAAGAAACTTTGCGTTAAGAACATTAACGTTTCATTTACGCAAGCGGTTTCACCTGAATCGTTATTAACGCAAACTAACGATCGGGAAAATTAACGTTTGTAGTAACGATGAGTAACGATCCCAAGCGCAAATTAACGATGTTTCGTTGACATTAACGATAGTAACGCAAGAACTCACGCGAGATTTTGGTTTCCGTTACCCAGACCTGGTGAAAGGACGACGTATCGCCTCTGCCGAGTGTAGCGATCTATATGCCTTATATACTTAGCGGAGTCTTTTCGCGAATCGTATCACGATTTCGCGAATGGTTAATATGCGACCGGGGTCACCAAAAAAGCATGCCGTGCCAATAACAACAAAAAAGCCCGATGTTTGCCTTCAGTTTTGGAAATGAACAGCGGTAACAATCGGCTCCATAAGATGCTAGAATAAATGTCAGATGTTTGCTCTTAATTTTGGAAATGAATAATGGTAATATTCAATGTGGATAAAGCGTCTTGCTGAAGGGCAAATATCGGGCACACCGCTCCAGCTCTCAGCTCCAAAGTAGACAACATACATGTACTTTGTACATTATACACGTGTATGCGTGGTGTAACTGTAAGTCGATTTTTTCGACTTCGCACAAGTCGAAACTCGCCTAAGTCGATGTGTTTTGCTCAGTTCCGAGAAGATCGACTTATGCGAGTTTAACTGTATGTACAGTATATCATATGGTATGGGTACGCATGTGTGTATAGCGGGTCCTCATACACAGTATCAATTTTCATATTGAGTGCATTTTTTTCTTTTTTCTTTTTTTGCCTGTGAAAACTGAAAAAAAAATGGCATATCTTTGAACTGTATGCATGTGCCCTTTAGGAGGACCTTGTTGGATTTTGGGTGGATTCACAAGCTTTTGGTGTCCAACATTCTATACGTATACATGTAGCTTTGTAGAAAATGATCTGTAGATTTTTCACAAACACTGGCTTTTCATCACGTCAAGATTATTGATGCATATAAATATCCACTGATTTCTCATGTGTTTGGAAGAAAAACCTGTTTGAAAATTCATGTTTGAGTATCTCTCTTATCTATATGTGTCTTTACCCTCTACAGAATCCTTGTTAGCAGACATTCAAAAAAAGATAACAGATGCATTCGATATCTTTGATCACGAGTCCAACAAGACAGTGGATGTCAGGTAAATAATTCTAGATCACCTGAATTGACATTTATAGCAAATTTTCCTAGCTACTTGCTTCTTGCAAGAGACAGAATGAATGAAATTACTTGACACATTGTAACTTTGATAATATATATTTCTTCAGTACACTGTACCATTGATTGCGCTTGATTTATCTTGTTTTATGTTATGAAGTTTGCAATTTGTGAACAAAATTTTAAAAAAGACTTATTGTGATAATGAACAAATACATTATTTTTCTAGGCCTGTGTATGCCATGCTGATTAAGATAGTAAAAGTCATACCTGGTACATGTCATATTTTGTAGCTAGAGAAATTTTTATTTCATTTTGCTATGAAACAATCTTTGAACTGTGTTACAAGGTGGTAATAGAACTGTGTTAGTAGGAAGGGCATTGTGGCGTTATCAGTTTCTGAGTATCAAACTCTTGACATTTTGCAATTTGAGACATTTTTATAATTTTTGTTTTTACTCAAGACTATTTATTTTTTACAAACTGATGAATTATGATTGAATGTGTTTATTCCTTATATGTTCACAGGGAGATAGGGACGATAATCAGGTCTCTGGGCTGTTGTCCAAGTGAAGGAGAGCTTCATGACCTCTTAGCAGAAATGGAGGAGGAAGAGCCCACGGGGTACATCAGGTTTGACCGGTTCAAGCCGATTATGACAACAGTTCTCATGGAGAGGAAGTGAGTAAATGGAACATAGTTTTAAGAGCAGCTTCTTCCATTTACTCTGATGAAAAGGAATAAGATTACATGCATTTTACATTGACTTCATCTTAGATCTCATCTTGCCTTTAGCAAAGCTGCATCAGTCACATATCAATATTAAACAAATTATGAAATGTACCATATTTTTTCTTTTGAGGATCCAGATGTAAGGTAACAATGTTGTCAGTAACTCAATCCTATCAGCTATTGTACTGATTACATTCTCTTTTGCGAGTGGAATGTGTGTAGAAGGCCGCTGTGGTGATCTTGCCAAAATCCCACAAACAATGAAGAAATGTGTGCTGTGACATACAGCTGTACATGACAATATCTTTGTAGCATTTAGTTGTGTGCAATAGAATATTCTCTGTAATGCAACTTCACATTTTTCCTGTTACATTTGAAACTGCATACCATATCAATATTTTTTCTACTAATCAGCTAATTTGCTGGAGTTAACAAAAAATCCTGAGGAATGAATAAGAATCGTGATTTTCCCTTCCACCTAAGCCCAAGGTTAATTTGTTTAAATCCACATTATGTCCTAATTCTTCATTTTGTTGAAGTAAATTGGCATTCATCCATAGATTCCCTGTCGATGATTCCACAACACAGTGGCTGCTAATACATGTACTTGTACTTTCATAACGGAGAATACAAATGAGGTGAGCCCACCATGTGGGATGACTTTCAAGAATGTTGTTTCATATTCATATGATATCTCTGGCTCTCTCTGTTCAAAGGTTCAAGCCAGCTCCAGAGGATCAGCTGATCAAGGCTTTTGAAGTTCTGGATGTGGAGAAGAAGGGTCACCTGACGGTAGATGAGATGAACAAGCTGATGTCAGAAGAAGGTTTGTTGATAGTGAATGGATCAATTTCAAAGTTAGAACTATCAATGACTCATTTGAGGGTTGAGCTCTCTTCAGAATCTGTAAAGGAGTTGTGTAACAGTAACTCTCCGTGAACATACCCTTGGACTTATGCCCCTGCTGATCATGAATGCTGCTGACTAAATATATTCTTGTGAAGAAATTTCAGCTGGAGTGCAGTTTAAAGAAACAGTCAAATAAAGTTTGGAGAGTTTCCCATTACCGGTACTTCATATTTGCCACAGAGCCCCGCCAAAAAGTGTTTGGATAGCATATTTACTTTGCAAGACAGCTATTCGATTATCAATTACATTATGTACAAATGAAGTGGCCACCATTTCTTTCGATATTGTTTTATTTTTGTCCTTTTTGGGAATGTTTAGCTTTTAAAATGCAATATATTGGCTGCTCTTGTTTCTAGAGTTTAAACTTCATTAGATGTCGAAACAGAAACAGGCTTGTATTCCCTCTGTATTTTCTTAGCATCTTGGACCGTGAAAGCTACATTTTTTCAAAGTGTTTAATGTTTTACATTGTACCTATTGGTAGTTCCTCTGATACCCTCTACCACTGTGATAATTGAATGGCCATGTTATTAAGGTCAAGTTTTTAAAACTATGTGGAACTCTTTTTTTCAGGGGAGCCATTCACCCAAGAGGAGTTGGAAGAAATGCTGTCAGCTGCTGTGGATCCCGAGAAAGGATACATCTTGTACAAGGACTATGCATCGGTAATGGCCATTGACGATGGAGCGTAATGAAACTCCCGCACTCACCAGTGGCAGTGCATTCTAAGCCAGCAACTACCAATGACCATGTGCATCAGTCTGTTGGACAGCAGGGAAAGGACGATTGCAGTTGATACTATGGACAGATTTCTTTTTTTTTTCACTGCATTGTACTGAAGTAATGCGAGAGAGTAGTGCTGCCAAAAATGGAACAAGTGAATTATTTCATGACTGGATATACATACAGCATGTTCCCAAAGCTGTAAGGAGCAGTTCCTTGATGGTAGCACCTTAAGACTGCACCATGAAGCAACAGATCTTTCAAGTCGATTTACAAATATTTATCATTCACTGTGTGTGAGTGTGTGTGTGTGTGTGTATGCGCACACAGTAACCTTCACAGTACATGTATACTATCTTGGTTGTGGTGTAACCTTGCCCCGACACACACTGTCATAATCATTGTGTACTTTGTGAACACACACACACTGGCACACACACACAAGCATCTAACTAAGGCTTTTGTGATTGTGGGAAAATGTCATCAGCTATAAATTTGCACTTAGGAAGGAACATTCATATTGAGGTTGTAGTAAAACCTTAATGTCTATTTTAGTCAAAATATCTGAAAATTCTCTATTACATGGCAGTATGTGTATGTTTTATTTGTACATAATATAAATAAAATGATTATGATATGAATTTTTCCGTGTGTCAAGTGTCAATTGCTGGTATGAAACACTACAATTTACATTTTGTAAACACTTTGAATATGTCATAGGTTGAGAAAGATAGGGTGTTAAGGCTACACTCACCCTAAGGTGTTAACATCCTTATCTTTCTGAATCAATGATAAATGTATGTACAAGGGATTCTTTTTTTTTTCTTCTTCATTTTTTTTTTTTTTTTTGCTGTTGAAACAAATCGGGAAATTTGGGAGATGGCATCTTACAGGACAAAACAAATCTGTGGACAATCATTGTGATAATAATTTTCTTTGTTGTATAGTCTTGGCTTGGATGACCACTATTATGTTAAACAA